>NC_027748.1:31529972-31549687 GCF_000695525.1 Brassica oleracea var. oleracea | reverse complement strand
GCTATTCAAATTCATCGATCAAACTTCGCGGATTAGAAACCGCGGAAAGTTCGTTCATTATCAAAAAGAATTCGTAGTAAACGTGTCGAGTCGGAAGACGGCCCAAAGGGATCTAAAACACGACTCGAGGCACATCCTACGATTTCTTGACCAAAAGCCCGTAAACCGCAGCACGGTTTACGCTTGGTCCACAAGGAAGGATAAATGTCGAGTTTCCGCGGATAAATACGGAAGTTTTGAAGATAATTGGAAGATCGGGAAAAATGGAATATCTCCATTTTTATGCTATGACGGCTTAAGGGCAGAAGAGTAAAAGCGTAAACCGACCTTGGAACTAGTATATAAGGAGTTCTAGGCGAGGAGCATGACATAGGACTTTTCAGAGCAAACTTAGCACTTAGAGCAATTTAGACAATTTTCCGTTTTTGTTATTTCGAGCTGCGACTCAATTAGGTTTAGCCGTCTTAGGGTTGTTAGAACTAGGAATCTCACCGACAGCTCTCGAGCCCAGGCTTATACCTTGTTGTAAACGCTCATACGCAGATTCGAGATAAGATCTACTTTGCTCTCTTTTTCGATTTCCTATTCTTATCGTTGTTATTCTCGTGTTCTGATTGCTTGACGTGTGATAATTAGCAGATATCCGGGTCCTTTGGAAAATTAGGGTTTTCCTAGTTTCCTTATTTAAACGGAAATCGACAGTGCGAATTTCGGTTCCCACAATGACAATCTGTTTGAACGGAGGAGCGAACGGTGAAGTCGTTGCGCTGAAAGTTGAAAGCCATGGTTTCACTCTCTGCAGAAACTATAACGAGAATAAATTAAAGACTTCAACTTTTTGATTTCACTGAAAAATCTATAACAAGACGAGTCAAATCAGAATAAGACTATTGAACTTTGTAATCATCCAAACAACTTTCTACTTATACCTACAAGATCACAAGATGATTAAAACCTAACACTTACTAAGATGAAACTATCGAATAATATAAATATATAACATCAAGTTGGTTTTTTAAAATATTAAAGTTAAGTTTTCTCATGTACATATAATCTTATCCAATTATATATGAACTATAAGATTACCAAAAAAATTAGTTAGTAGTTTCATATCAAAATATTAAAATTATTTTTGGTTCAAATATTATAAAAAAAAATATATTAAGTTTTTGGTCAAAAGACCAATTTATTTGCAAAAATATAACCATAATTTGTTTTCCGAAATAAATACAATAAGTATTATTCATGCACACAATATGGATAGAATAAAAAGTAACTTATGTAATATATCACTTGGATCAATTTTTCAAAATATAATACTTGAAAATAAGGCTATACATATAAAACATAAAAAAAATGTTAAATTATATTTTGTTCACAAAAAAAAATTTGTTAAATAATAATAAAAAATAAAAAAAATCGTAAATTGTTAAATAGCAAAAATCAACATTACAAATTGAAAAAACACTCGCGCGGACACGCATGTCAAAGTCTATTAGTCTTAAAACATAAGAGGGAAGTTGATAATATCAGATTAATCATACATCCAACTTTTCCCAAGCTTTAGCTAGTAAATTACTTTATCCTTGACATTAGCCAAGTTTCATTCGACTTCAATGTGCTCAGCTGTTAGTTTTTCCAATTCAGCAACGAAGTCAAAGTTTTCAGCCTTGATAATGACATCAAGCAGATCAATTAGCGAAAAAATAGATTTTACTTTGCTCGAAGCCTCATTCCATTCAGATTCAGATTGCATTTGTTCCTCGACCATGCGGAGAATCGACCTATAAAGCTCCTCATTTTCTTTTTCTCTTTGTTAACAATAAATTTTATATTATAAACGTTAGGAAGAACTTTGGAATTTATGGATCTTCTAGAATAGTGGAATATAAGTGTGTTTTTTTCTAGCAAAGAAGTTTAACCTAAAAAAATGAAATGAAATAAAAAACTAAGGATTGATATCTGCATGTTTGGGAAATTTCAAATTGTGAATTGGAATTTTGGAGAAAAAAGAACGAATATACATCTACCAGGATTCGAACACGAGATCTCTAGGGAAAGGGGGAATAAAGTGTTGCCACAAGGCCAAGTGTGTTTTCTATTGTTTGTTGATGTAAGTAAATAAAAATAATTCATTGATTTTTATTCAATTAAAAAAATAAAAAGCGATCCGATTCCATTTGGAATCGGATTGAACACAGGATGAGGCAAGTGTTTCAGTTTCGTAAGAGAAGGGGTTTAGTCGCTAGGTTGAGGAGAATCATCTGGTTAGAAGCTAAAACATAAATGTATTTAACCGTAAATTTTATATTATAAACGTTGGAAAGAACTTTGAAATTTCAGGATGAGTTTCTAGAATAGTTGAATATTAGTGTGTTTTTTTTAACAAAGAAATTTAAACTAAAAAAATGAAATCAGATAAAAAACTAATGATTGATATCGGCATATTTGAGAAATTTCAAATTGTGATTTAGAATTTTGGAGGAAAAACACATTTAAACCTAAATTGTATATTACATAAGTTGGAAAGAATCCAACTTATTTTCGATAGGTCTTCAAAAGCAAATATATATACACCGGCCACATATATATTTAATGGTTACGTGATATGCACCGGCCACATATATATATATATATGTGGCCGGTGCATATCACGTAACCATTAAATAAACAACATCCAGAAAATGATCAATAAAAATATAAATCATCAACAAACCATTGAAATGAAAACGAATAGAACAAAATTAATATGAAATTTCATCATATAGCAGTAGAATCAAATGTATCTGTAGTTTGCTTGTTACAGCTAGTTGAATCACTAATAACATGCAGGATTCAATTTGTTTGGAAGGTTTAGTACATGATCAGGAAGCCTATCATGAATAGTCTAAGAAAGAAGAAAAACATACAAATACAAAAAAAAAATTAGAAACGATATACATATTTTCTCTCTGCACAATAGAACCAAAAACTGGAATAGCATTCAAAGGAGCAGGATAAGCAAATGTATCAGTAGTTTGCTTGTTACAGCTAGCTGAATCAGTAATAACCTGCATGATTAAATTTTTTTGGAAGGTTTAGTACATGATTAGGAAGCCTATTATGAATAGTCTAAGAAAGAAGTAAATTATACAAACACAAAAAAAAAAAATTTAGAAACGATGTACATGTTTTTTTCTATGCACAATAGAACCAAGAACTGGAATATCCGTCAAAGGAACATGAGAAGCAAATGTATTAGTAGTTTGCTTGGTACAACTAGCTGAATCAGTAATAACCTTCAAAAGTCAAGTTGTTTTGGAAGGTTTAGTACATAAATAGAAAAGTTTTCCTGAATAATTTAGTTGAAACAAAACAACAAACCTTACCACACAACCGACAAATTTTATCAAATGCTCTAATCTCGCCGATGAAACTTCTGAGCTGACGAGTATTTCCTATGGAGATTGGGGGGGGAAACCTTAACAATGCGTTTCAAGTCCAACAAAATCCTATAACTCAAACTTATTTCTTCCTCTTTAAAACCAAAATCTTTGGAAACCATCTTCATCAAATCTTCATACTGAAGATCTTCGTCTATGTAAATAAAAGATGCATTCCTATTCTTATCAACATTAAACTCCCAATGGAAAGATTCTTTTGAGCTCCATTGTCCACAAACACAAAAAACTTCAGCCATAGTTAAAAAAATTTGTTAAAAAATCACAAGCAAATCTCAAAAATACCAACCAGAGAGACATTTTTAAGTAAAGTTGTGAGTCTAGACTGTGAAAATGACGACAATCCAATCTTAAGTTTCAAAACAACTAGAAAATCCAATTGCGGAGACATTTAGGTAAACTTGTGAGTCTAGAAGGTGAAGATGACGACAATCAAATCTTAAGTTTCAAAACAACTAGAAAATCCAATCAAATAGACATTTAAGTAAATTTGTGAGTCTAGAAGGTGAAGATTGCGACAATCCAATCTTAAGTTTCAAAACAACTAGAAAATCCAATCACAACAACATATAATCAATTTATAATGAACATGAAATGATGATACCTTGATCAGATCGGAGACACGAGATAATGAGATACAAAGACGACGACGGATCGAGGACGATGCAGAGGCGCATACGACAATGGATCGAGGACGATGCATGGGCACAGACGACGACGGATCGAGGACGACGCGAAGGCACAGACGACAACTGGCGACGATACAAAGGCGAGACAGAGACGACGGACGGCAATACGGAGACGACGGCAAAACTTACGAAAATTTTTTAAAATGTTTTTCTTTTATTATTTAATAATTTAGATTAAATTAAGATTATGGATAACCTGGTAATTTTCTATCGTTAAATGAAAAATTTCTGTCAAATTGGGCAATGGAGTCTATATTTGGAAGAAAAACTTGGTTTAGGGCTATATATGACAATTTCTCATATACGTATTAATATTTTCGATCAATAACACGTTGGATTCGGATATGTTTTTAGAGTTTTTAGATTATCCCTTTGGGTTTGGTCAATAATTAATATTTTTATTGACTATTAATTTTGGATCAAGAACATTTCTGTAAAATTAATATTTTTATTGAATATTAATTTTGGAGTTTTTAGATTATCCCTTCTGGTTCGGTCAATAACACGTTGGATTCAAATATATTTCGTGCAATCCTACAAGGCTCGTGCGGGTATTTTAAATTTTTGATCAAATAACGGATCAGATTTTTCGGTTCAGGTCCTGTACATATTTCGAGTTCTGGATTTTATGTCTAACTAAAAAGATCAAAAGTGCAGAAAAAGCAAAATCATACAATACATTTTTTTATGCGATAACTTTATATACCAATAGTGATGCGCCCCAGTCCATGGATCAGTACATGGAACCAGCTCAGCATGGAGATCAGGACGTTCTGAAAAATTCAACCGAGGTTCGCCCATCCGAACGTACCAATCAGACTAACCGAGCCGTGTACCGGATCAACCCGCGTACGTCCGGAATGGAGTTTCGGCTGGAACCACAACCAGACGACCAAACTGACCGTACCAGAGCTCGTCTTTTCTGACCATCTAGACATTCTAAGGACAATAGTCGAGCCAAACTTAGCTTGGGTCGTGAAGAACCCAAGACAGACATGCATTCTCACCCGGCAGCCCATCCGGACAGTCCCGCGTGTGTCCATCTCCTTACCGCCGTGCACCTATCTGGTTTGGATGAACCTGGACAGTAGCCGAAGGGTCATCCTTGACCAATCTGCACGGAAGACTGAGTCTTGGACTCCTTTATTATTTACTAGTCAATCTTTGTTATTTCCTAGATGTGTTTTTCCGCATTTCTTTATGTCTTTCTTTGACCACAAGTACTATATATATGTAGTCTCATTTTATGAATAAAATCAGTCTAAGTTTGAGTTTATTTTCGTTTTCTTTTCTCTGAGTGAGAGAGAGAGTTCTTTAGCTAATTCATTGGTGTGAACCGGCTTGTTGATTTGGTGGTCAACCAATTCATCTTTGTGTGTTGTTTGGTGGTTAGCCAACGCATTTCATTCTTTCTTAGGTGGTTAGCCTTAGATCGTGGGTATATCAAGAGCCATTCCGCATCTCTTGACGATCCTTTCAATTCATCTCAGTTCCAGAAGGGCCATTTGTCTTCTCGGATCATATCCAACACCCAGCTAAAGTGATCCTTCAATTTAGGGAGTATCAAGTGGTATCAAAGCCACTTTGGCTGGTTTGTTTCATTTCATCTTTTCATCTTATCATCTCTTCACAAATTTCTTTTATTATTTCTTGTTGGATCCGGGTTGTACCTTTACTCCATTGTGATCGCCGTTTATAAAAAAAAACATTTTTGGCTTGAATCACTTATGAAGAGAAATCCAGGGGGAGTGGTGGAAGAGAAATCCTACTGGCTGAAGAGAAACTCAGCCTTAGGACAGTTAAGGCGGATCCATATAAAAATCTCTTCATATTTCTTTCTCTTTTCTTTTACCTACAAAAGGTTGTTTTGGTTTTTGATTGCTGATTTTTGACAGCCTATCATCCTTTGAACCAATGAAAAGAACTCTGAGCGATCACCTAAAAATCATGAGCTAAACACTTTGAGAGTGTGAGGATTTTTATCTGCTAACTCTTTTGTTAAGTGTTTTTCAGGATGTTTAGACTTCACAAGAAATCAAATCAGGCTTCAAAACCACAACAAGGCGATTTTATCCTTTTAAAACCGTGTTTGAAAAAGAGCAATTAATTTTTGGAGATAAGAAACAGTTTGCTTCTAATGAGTTTGATTTTGTGCAGAAACAAAGAAACCAAAGGAAGAGCCAACACATGTTAGATGATGATGAGAAGATGGTCAGAAATGGTGATCGTCCCTTTACCAAAGCCAAGAGAAGCAACTGTGATATGCTTGATCGGAATGAGCTTCAGACTTATGCCAGTTTGGAGAAGATGTTGCATAAAGCAATTTTTGCTATGCTATTCAGAAACTCTAAAAGAAGGGAAACACCAACACTTCTTCTGCACCAAAACAGCAATGTAATTTTTCTTCTCTTCCATATTCTGATTTGAAAACTAATGTGTTTTCTTTTGATAAAAGTAAAGCTGTGAAAACCACAAGCAAAACTCATTCTACCAGGTGCTTCAAATGTCATAGGATCGGTCATTGTGCTAACAAGTGCCAAAACCAGAAACCGTTGGTGACTTTGGAGAATGACAAAGTTGAAACCGAGCCAGAAAAGGAAGAATTTTCAGACCTATTGCCAATTTTCGATGACTATGCACATGAGCCAATGGCAGGTTTGAAATCTTGTGAACATAAGAACTTGTTTTCTTCTCAATCTGAATCAATTCCTGATGAATCTTTCCTGCAATTAACCATTTTACAACCGGAGAATCCAAGTAGTTTTGAATTGATTTCTCAGTTTGAAAAAGATTCTAAAAACGTCTTGAACAAGAATGAATTTTCTGGTCCTTTGAATGCTCTTGATATTGGTGCATATGACCTTGGTCTTGGAAGCTTTGTGTCAATACAGGAAGGTCCAAATGAAGAACAAAACAGTGGTCATCAAGCAAACCACGAAAAATCTTCTTCCATTCAAAAACGGGACCAAACTCAAGGTGAGCAGTGTTTTGATTATGATTCCTTTGCTTATAATCATTTTCCTTTTAATGTTCAAGATTTGAGGACAAATATTTTTGAAGAGGGAGGGAATGATGCGCCCCAGTCCATGGATCAATACATGGAACCAGCTCATCATGGAGATTAGGACGTTCTGAACAATTCAATCGAGGTTCGTTCATCTTAGCGTACCAATCAGACTAACTGAGCCGTGTACCGGATCAACCCGCGTACGTCCGGAATGGAGTTTTGGCTGGAACCACGACCAGACGACCGAACTGACCATACCAGAGCTCCTCTTTCCCGACCATCTCGACATTCTAAGAATAATAGTCGAACCAGAATTAGCTTGGGTCGTGAAGAACCCAAAGACGGACATGCATTCTCACCCGGCGGACCATCCGGCAGTCCCGCGTGTGTCCTTCTCCCTACCGCCGTGCACCCATCTGGTTTGGATGAACATGGACAGTAGCCGAACGGTCATCCTTGACCAATCTGCACGGAAAACTGAATCTTTGACTCCTTTATTATTTTCTAGTCAATCTTTGTTATTTTCTAGATGTGTTTTTCCACATTTCTTTATGTCTTTCTTTGACCACAAGTACTATATATATATGTAGTCTCATTATATGAATAAAATCAGTCTAAGTTTGAGTTTATTTTTGTTTCCTTCTTTTCTCTGAGTGAGAGAGAGAGAGTTCTTTAGCTAGTTTATTGGTGTGAACCGGCTTGTTGATTTGGTAGTCATCCAATTCATCTTTGTGTGTTGTTTGGTGGTTAGCCAATGCACTACATTCTTTCTTAGGTGGTTAGCTTTAAATCGTGGGTATATCAAGAACCATTTCACATCTCTTGACGATCTTTTCAGTCCATCTCAGTTCCAGAAATGCTATTTACCTTCTCGGATCATATCCAACACTCAACTAAAGTGATCCTTCAATTTAGGGCGTATCAAATAGAAACTAAAGTTTTTTCTTTTGGCACTTTCTTTACATAGATCAACATTGTATGCTACGTTTTCTTTGTTAATTAATTTTCTTATGGAAAAGCCCAAATATCTCTTCAAAACTGCTGGCTCATCAGCCTCTGTATCGACTATCTAAATCACACGTTACTAGTTGCATAATATGAATAGAAAGGGAAAATATGACAGAAGAAAAAACCTCAAACAGAAAAATACATTAGATAAACAAAGATTTAACACTACATACCTTTAAAACGAATTTTAAAAGAAAGATTTTAAGCAAGAAAAAAAGACAAGTAATCAATAATTTATTTATATAACACTACATTTTTGACAACATTATGTGACACTACCTCACCGCACATAAACTTAAGAAACACCTATTAAACACAAGGCAACGAGTAAATCATCAGAGAGCAAGTAGTGCTCAATGTACCAAATGCTATTTATTTAAATTATTGCTTTTCTCCATCATTTTCTGAATCAGAAGGCTTCCGAACAGCTCGGAGCTGAACAGAGTTGTCAAAACAGTGGAAGAAACCAAAGTGAGGGAACCTCTCATACCAAGTCTCTTGTTGCACATGTGTGTCCCAGTGTTCACCACTACTGCTTTTCCCGTATTTGTGTACCCAACCCGAACCGTTATGTCCTTCACCCCAGCTCCGGTTCCACCGGTCACCGTGCTTCCCTTCCCACCAAGTCTCACCTTGCTTCACTCCTTGAGCGCTCGGGTTAAAGTTCTCGTCCCATTTGTCTCCCCACTTGTCCCAACCATCCCCTACCCACCTCTCCGCCCACTTGTCTGTGTACTTGGTGCTTCCGCCTTGCCCGTCATACTTCTCTCCCCACCTGATGTTTCAAAACCAATCAAGATAGATTTAGAAACATTCGACATTTTGTGTTATAAAGGGCTTGGACTATGTTGTTATGTGAAAAAGAGTACCTCTCATGCCAGACATGAGCGTGGCCAACATCAAGTGGTGTGTTACGGTCAAGGCTGCACCATTTGTGAGCCCATTTTTCTGATTTTCCGGTAGCATCGTAATGCTCAAACCACTTCTCTTGCCATTCATCACCTTGTCCACTCTTTCCCCATTTGTCTGCAGTTTTCTCCATATGCACAACACCGTTCTCCTGTAATTGACAATTCAAAATAAAATCTCCAAAATAATCTACACTACGTGCAAGTATAGCTCAGTTTCACTGACCTGCATCATCGCCTCTCTCCAGAACTCACGCCACACGTTTCCAGCAGCATCACGTCCTGATTTCTCAGAACCAAGTTCCTTAAACCCAAAGTCATCAGAAGCCTCCCAATACTTGTCCTGCCACTCGACAACACCATCAGCAGTAACACCACGTATCATAGTCCACCTGCAAACCACACCATCAGGCCTTTTCTCAACACCCGTTTGCTTCCACCACTTCAATCCCTCTTGGCTAACTCCAGATGACGCAGAATCATCCAAACCATCAAGAACACGAGCCGCTTCTTCCGCATTTGCTGAAGATACGGCATTAAGGTCATGTTCCGACGACGTGGGCTTTGTCTCTGTCTCTTTTTTAACCTCGATCAAAGACTCAAAAGGAGGGATAACAAAGCTATGTCTTTCGGTGGAGAGCATGCTCTCGTAAGGTATGGAAAGAGAATCCGACGAAGGTTCTTTCTCCAGTACAGGATTTGACAAGGTTGGAAACTCAGAAGGCTTAGGTTGCAAGTCCGTACTCGCATCGGAACTCATCTCACTATCTCCAGGAGGTGTCCACGACCAAAAGTCAGGTCCTGGTGTCTCGGAACCAGAAGTTTCAGACCGAGGGACATACACTGTTCTGCTCCACGTCCCTGGTTTAAGAGAATGATTGTAAGAACTCAATTACTTAATCAAGTGAAGTGGCTCTGCTACAACATTAATCTCACCACATATAACAATCAAGTGATAGTGAAGATTATATCGTACCTTTGGACTTAGCGTTGTTCTGAGTCTCCTCGACTTCGATTCCATCCTCCTCTTGAAACCCATCTTTGCCGTCGCCTGAATTGTTAGAGGCGAGAATGGCTTTCGCGGCCGAGATAGCCGCGGCGGCGCGATCCACGACCTGCATCCGCTGAATCCGATCTCTCTCCTCGACGGAGACTTCCAAGATCTTCTGGAATTCGTCGCTCTTCTTGTTTAAATCTCCTTTATCGCCATCGGAAGCTACATTCTCGGCTATTTTCTCGAAGGCCTTCTCCTTCTTCTCGCGATCGACGGCGTTTTTCCACATGTCGAGGTACGATTCGGGTCCGTCATTCGAAACCCTAAGCGTCCTCGATCCGATTCGATTTCTCCGGTTCGGGAATGGCGCCGTGAAAATTGACGAGGAGTGACGGCGTGTTCCGTCGTCGAAGTGCGGGGCGTGAGATGCCGTCAAGGCGGCGCGTAGGGAGACTCCAAGACGCGAAGCCATTTTTGTTTTCGAGGTTTCGAAATTAGCGGGTGTTTAGGAAAGCAAGTAGAAGAAAGAAGAAGCTTTGTAAACAACACTCGAACTCTTTTTTGATAGAAACGATTGGTTCTGCTTTCACGTGGTTTGAGTGGTAAAGTGGTAATTTTTTACGTGTTTAGGAAGGGAAGTACTTCTCTGTGGCCGACCTCTTTTTTTTGGTGTGCGTGTGGCCGACCTATGCCGTAACACGTGGCACTTATGTAACCGTTAATCGGAATAAAATAATACACTTGGTTTGGTTTCGTGTATTTTTGCTCTTTTTTTAAATTTGTCCCAACAAAATTTCATTACCTTTCTTCCACCCCCTCGCTCTTTTTGGAATTTTACATTTTTACCTAATTAGACCCGCCCTGAAACTTGTAAAAAATGATTTGGGCCAGAAGCTTTTAAAAAAATTGGTCTGAAATAATTTTTAAAAATAAATAAAAAGGAGTAGTATAGTTGCATAGACCGAATCCATGAATGGAAATTTAATTTAATTTTTTTTTTGTCAACTGGTATTTATTAAAGAGTCAATGTCCAAAATGGACAAAACCCAATAAACTATAAAACATAAGGCCCAAAAAAAAGACTGACACTATACAAACGACTTTGGGCCGAAAGCCCAAAGAGGAAAACCGTAGAAGAAACGCAAGCTGACAAATCACCACCACGTGTTCGATCGCTCAGCGATCAATGGACACGCGTCAGGCCGAGACGCAACTTGCTTCCTCCGGAGGAAAAGAGGAGATACGACGGGAGCTCCGCCGTCAGCGGAGAAGGTGATGAAGAATCACTCAAACAGAGCAATCTTTTCAACGATCTGAGTCCCATACCCGATTAACGCTTCAAAACAAGAATCAATCATCTTCAATCCAACCTACACCTTCGATCTACCTGCGCGAACACCAGATATCTTTATAGATATGAAGAAGCTCGAAGATGAATCGACCCTAATCAAGGGGAGAGGGATCGATCAGAAGCGAGAGAGGAGAGACGATTGAGCGATGAAGCTGCGGGAAACGCCAATCATAAAAACCAAGAGAACCCCGGTGAAGAGCCGCCGTCAACACTGAAGAGGCGTGACGCGGAGACAAAAACCGGACGTCCATCACCAAAGGAGAAAACAAGGACGCCGGAGGCAGAGCCGGCAGGCCACCTATAAGAAGGTGCGTCTCCAGAAACAGAGAACCGGTCGGAGAAACCCGAAGCCGGTTGAAATATAAACAGAAAGCTTCATCAGATCTCTATCTCCGTGAAAGATAAAGGTGAGGGAACGGAGAAGAGAAAGAAGCGTCTTTGCTTACAGGTTAGGGTTTTTAATGGAAATTTAATTTACAATACATGTTGAACTAGTGAGAACTTTATTAAAAAAACTAATATTTTATTTATTTAAAAAAAGCTGAAAGCTGGTGCTTCACCCTGCTTTCTCCCAGGGCCGGTTTTGATCCAATAAACATAAAATGTTTGGGATCCACTTTAATTTTCGTAGTATTTCGGGTTAAAATGTTTGGGATCCACTTTGATTTTCGTAGTATTAAAAAAGAGCTAATTTGGTAGAAAACAAAGGAAGAGTGTGAAATTAAGTATCTACCAAAAACAGTAAAACATAAGGTTGGTGGATGGAGTTTAATGACGATAGTGTCCTTAGTGATTATTCAATCGACTTTTCTGTGGTAGGGTACATACAATAACTAGCTGGCAGACACGATTTCTTTAGATTTGCAAAAGATTGGAAATAAATTAAAAGGATAATAAAAAGATTTGTAAAGATATGTGTTAAATTATATTTGGGGTTTCTCTCATTATTTTGTCGTCATCGAGTGAAAAGGAATTAGACATGTTTTCTTTCTCTCAATTCTATGTATTTTTCAGAAAGTGAAAGCATTGTTTTTTTCTTTTACTCTGATCTCCTATCAGTTTGTAAAATATATTTTGTTCTTCATCTGAATCATCTTGTTTCATATGGGTAATAAAATTTCCTTTGTTTGGAGTAGATCTTATTCCATAGATTGTTGTGTATCTTTTTTCTACTCTTTTCTACCTATAGAATTAATTAAAGAAAATGGGGTTCTGAATTCTGTTCGGTTAATATGTCTCACCGGAAGCTCAACGCAACATGCATGGAGAAGGAAGATCTCCGCCGCTGCTACTCAGATTTGAGCGGGCTTCGTTGTTAAGTCATGGTGATGATTCTCTATGGGCGATCGAGTTTAAATGAGGAAAAGCACTTATACCAATCACCAATAAATTCTCAAACAAAATGAAGCATTTTATCTCTTGAACTTCATTGTCGTTCATTTTTTTACATCCTGGAGATTCCTCGGGTTACTCAACGATCAAGACAACGCGTCTAGACAACACCTCTCATTCCACCTGCAGAACCCAAGGGTTTCACTTAAAGTTAGAGATTAGGTCTCATAACCCTCACAAATAGAGATATGATAATATGATAATTAGCTAGCTAACAAATTTATTAATGGTTAAATAACAAACTATACAAGAAATTTTTAATTTAGCCGGGTAACTGTTTTTAGGAATCAGAAATGGTGAAAAGCTGTATTTTGATGTTTTCTAACACCTATGTGGGCACAAAATATGGCATTCTAAGTAAAAAAAATAGTTTAGCCGACTAACAAATATGTGTTGCACATATATTAGACCTTTTAACCAGACACTACAAGAAAACATAATCTTAACGAGGACGGTTTTCCTCGCTAATTCGTCGTAAAAGAGGCTTTACGACGAATTAGCGAGGAAACGCGTTTGCTCGTTACACGTCTGTCGTAACACATATTTCCTCGCTAATTCGCCGTAACTTAGCGAGGAATATATTTCGTCGTAAAGACGAAGTAGGACGATTCGTCGTAAAGACCACGTCAATATTCCACGTAAGGACGTCGCTATAATACCTCGTAGATACCTCGAAAATAGTTCCTCGTAACCTACACGTAAATACCACTAATTGATATAATATTATTTACACGGCTAAATATATGTTCTCAAAGACGTGTTCCCTGGATCCAACTCCAATACCTTCTCAGACAAATTATCATCATCATCATTACCAAAAGTTTCTTTCATCTTCTTCTTTCATAGATATAAAAGACTCAAAGTCGTGCTCCATGGATCCAAGATGCATAGTAAGAAGCCTGAGATCCACTAACTTCTCAGAGACAAAAGCAAAATTCAATTCAACTTTTATCAGAACTTGGTCTCACTTGATAGTTTTTGATGATGATCCATAAATTGGCCAGTAAGCGAGATGTCTTCAAGAAGGCTCTCTTTTGTCGAGCTAGTCTTGGATACGAGGCTGTGGTTGTCATCAATAGAAACTGTTCTATGAGGTTTTGTTTCTATTTCTATCTATCACATCCAAAAGATAATTGCAACATAGAAAAAAACTTCATCAATCTTCCGAGTCCCACATGTTTTACGCTATGGTGTAACCCTAAATGGTTCTTCTACAATGGCGAAAATTCTCTTCAATATTAGACATGTTGGTGATTGCCCATCGTTGTTCTCCATTTACAAGTTTTCCAAAAAACAAGTTTTGGAAATTTTCAAGAACAAATCGTTTCTAGACGAGAAAGAGAAATATTCTTGCCAAGGAA
Organism: Brassica oleracea var. oleracea; assembly: GCF_000695525.1. Lineage (NCBI taxonomy): Eukaryota > Viridiplantae > Streptophyta > Magnoliopsida > Brassicales > Brassicaceae > Brassica > Brassica oleracea. The sequence goes on along the minus strand of NC_027748.1, from coordinate 31,535,537 downwards.
AGATGAAAGAGAAAGAAAGCTATTGATTTTGAATTTTGAAAAAGTTTGTAACAATTAGGAGAGTCAAGAGAGAAAACTCACGATGATTTGACATGGGAAAGAGATATTAGGATAGAAGATAAGATCATAGCAAATCTTAGTGTTGGATTTTGCCTATATACAATTGTAGATTGCGTTATAATATATGTAGGGGCAGCAGTGTCACAGATAAAAATACGCAGTGGTCTGAATAGTTATAATTGGTAAAGAGCTAAATAGCCTAAAATTCTTTGACAGGAGTCCTAGTTTCTCTTAAAAAAATTTAGCTTTCGTTGCTGCTGTTGACGACTCTAATTAAGGCCACAAGCTCATGCTAGCCTTGAATGTACTACAGTCCCTTATATTAATGTTTCTTTCTTTTTTTTGTTGAATTAACATCCAAATTCAAAAGTTGGGTCATGTCACGCATGTGTGACTACTATCCCAAGTTATAAAAATGAATATAACCACTCCCAATAAAAATCTACTTTTCATTGCTTTGATGACTTCTATTTATTTTCCCTTCCATTATTTGTAGAAAGAAAACAATTGTTCCATTAAAATTCCTTACTTGATAGATAGATCATTCCTGAATTATTGATTTATATCAAAAGTGAAAACCTTGAGTTGTGTATATCAGAACGCATAAGATCTCTTTGAAGTAACCTTTTAACAAAAATCGTTGTTAGATTGTCGTCCAAGGCTTCAAGGCACATGTGTGCTCTTTTTGTTTCCAAAGTTTGGTGCAAATCAAGCAACCTGCAATAAGCAAAAACAGAAAACAAAGCATTTTAGAAAAGTGTCGATTTTATGTGATCAAAACATTGTTTATCACATCCAAAAGCATATATGGCTTGTTTTTCTTCCTTTTAAATATATATCTAAGTGAAAGAAACAATTTTTTAAAAAAGAGAGACACGTGTCACGTCCATAAAGCTCGATTTTCTGATGTGGATGCTGATGTGTCTCAAACCAGGAGGGAGAAAACATGATTACATATATATATATATATATATATATATAATAGACTTTTTATTCTTCTTTTGACACGTAGAAATGAAGTTTGTACCTAGATGTTTTTTCTTTTTACATTTTAGATCATTTTTCTTTTAGAGTACTACAATTTATCTAACACTTTATAATTGTGCACTTTTCTCCTTGGATTGGTCTCAAAATTTTTATTGCGACAATAATCCATAATGCAAACAAATGACTATTAAATACAACTCAAAGCATCTGAATGTTCCATGCCAATTATATCAAACTGGTGCAAGTTTACAAAGACTCTAAATTATAAACGTCAGCAAGCATGTGTGCCATATATAACCATATCCACTTGAGTGCTTGAGAAATATCATGTAAAGATACATGTAGCTTACACAAACATCTAGTGAAAACAGGACAAAATGTTAATCTTATATAAAGTGTAAATGCAAAGAGGGTTCCGACTCTTGGTTAAACTTGGTTCATCTTTTTGCGGCAAGTGGATGATGAGGACTGGGTTGAGTCTTGGGACATCGCTGGTGGTTGTTGAGTATGTCTAACCTGTTGTAACTAAATCGAGTCTGTGTTTAGATTTTTTTTTTCGTTTTTTGTTTCTTGTTATTTCTGTATTTCTGTCAAAAACGAAAAATTGGTAATAATATCTTTGCATTTTTACAAAAAAAAAAAAAAAAAGAGGGTTGTGCATTTTTCGTTTTACTTGGTTACATTCTTCCACACCCCTCACCACTTGCGTCTATGCGTCTCTTTAGGCTGATGGGACTCTTGAGGTAGTAGAATCTTAAAATGGGCTAATGTTGAAAGTTATAGCCCTTATTGGGTCATTCCGAACATAAGGCAACGCTAAAGTGAAAGAGAAAGAAGACGTGGGGTCAATCACGTGGCAGTCAGAGGTTGGGTTGGGGTCCATCTATTTGGGTAAAGACTAGATTCAAGGTTTGGCGTACATGGTCAAACTTTGACCAGAACTAGTCACACATACCCTACAGTTTACTCCTTCCCCTACGCGCTAGTTTTGGTGCACGCGAGGTCAAACTAAAGTAGCTCATTGCTAAAGAAAAAGCAAAGTGTTCAACTCTAAAACAAGCAACAACAAAAAAACAGAGTTGAAGAAAATAATTCAGGCTATATTCCTTTTTTCAATTTGGAAAATTGACAATAAAATAAAATACTCATTTTTTTAAAAAGCAATGTAGATAATTGAACTTGTATTGAATAATAAATGGCAAACTTAAACCAATATACTACTAATAATTTTTGGAAATTTGGGGCCCTAAAAATACTATATATTTTGGGGGCCCTAGGCGAAAGCCTTTTTGGATACACTTGAAGCACGACTCTGCCTTAAACCACTAATTACACAGGCATTGACTAAAACTGAAAACTAGACTTAACAGATGAATTCCAAACTAAGACCTTGCTGGAGATCACCACTTAATTGACATTCAGAACTTGGATGATACCAACTCAACGCCAAGGCGCATACTTCACCTTCAAGTCCCGTCCAGATATCAGTCGTAACCCAGCTTTATTATATGGATTCCAAGCCAAAAACCCACATAATGAGAAGATACCTTAGTTGCAGATTTCTTTTCAAACACAGAAACGGGTTCCCCACCAAACTGGTGCGTAAACTGCCACACAAGACTTTCCATCACGAGTTTGTAGTCTTGACTCCAAAACCGAGCCGCCGGAACAGAGCGAAACAACATCTCCTAGAGCATGAGTTTCAGTTCTTCCGGAATGAAGAAAAGACGGGTTCAGATGCCGAAACCAACCAGAGCTCATCCACTAACACCTGCAAAAGAACAATAAAGCTCGGAGGAGAGCGACGACGACACAGATTAGACATCTACGGAGGTACACGGAGCGACAAGGGAAAAATAGCTCCATCCAAAATCCAACCCTAAAAGCCGACCTCCAACAACGGCACCTTCCTGACTCAACTCGCTGTGACTCCAGAAGCTCGGAAACCGCACTACACGGCCAGATCTGAGATCTGAAGAGCCGAAGAAACCAGAGTTCACATGCATCTCGCTGAGGGGAAGGGACGTTAACGAAGGCAAAAGGAAAAAGAGAAAAAAAGAAGGTAAAGGGTGATTCTCCGGCGACGATACAGCGACAACGCCGCCGGAGAAACGCGGCGGCTAGGGTTTCTACTGACTCTCTCTCTGTTCTCTCTCTAACTCGAATGGCTAACGTTTTATCGAGCGATTATTTATCAACAGCTATGGTAAATATTCTACTTAAATACTTAGAAAGTCCAAGACAAATATTGAATTGGTGAAAAATTACCGTAAAGAGTTGTGACGCTATCAATATTTACACTTCATTGGGCCACAAACAGGCCCATAAAGCACCGAATCGGTGTATGATATGATATCTAAATTTTTCTGAGACAAAAAAAGATAATCATTTACCTTTTCTTCTTCTTTCCGTCGCCTTTCCTCTTTTTAAAAAAAAACTCAAAAAAACCTTTCGATCATCGGAAAAGCTCTTTTCGAAGTCTCGCCCAACTATTAGTAGTTGAATTTTTTTTTTTTTTTTAACTATTCTATTGAATTCCATCTACTCTTTCTCTTTGTGTATTCCTTGAGATCTGATTGTTTCTCAAGCTTTGTAATTTTGGGTCCAACCAGTAGTAGTAACAATCAATGGTGGGGTTTTTGTCAAGGTTTATGATGAGTAACTTTTCGTCGTTTTGAGTAAAAGTTGTTGCAGCCCATTTTGGAAAAAAATTGTCTTTCTTCTTCTTCTCTGTCATTGGATTATCTCAACCAATTCGAATGGAAGTGGGTAGCTCGAATTCGTCGGGTCAGCTATCGGAGCGGGTCGTTGATACAAGAGGCAAACACAGGATCCATGCCCAACTCAATAGGCTCCAACAAGAAGCTCGCTTCTTAGAGGTAATGTATGTATGACTCACATCTCCTCTCTTAAATTAAAAAGACCCTTCTAAGAGGTTTTGTTGTTATACCCTGTCTGATATTTTATCGTATTGTGCTCTTTCCAATGGCTGATCATTTGAAAGTTTGAAACTTTTAGTTTTTGGAATTGGGAAGCAATATAGCAAATGTGTTGATCTGATTAAGGGTGTCTCGTTGAGATTCTATGAGTGGGTGAAGATAAATAAGCATTGATTTTATTAGCAGTTTGGTATTATTGGGATTTACTTTCTATGAGTTAGTTAGTACTGTCTTCTCTTCAGTCTTTTGCAACAATTGCATCTTAGATTCCCAAAAGGCTTGATTGATATCTCAGGCTTTTAAAGCAAACTCTTCTTCTTTTTAGCTTGGAGATAGTAGAAAGAAGATGGGCCTTAGATAATGAGCAATCTCTCTCACTTTAGGAAATGTAGTGTAGAAGCACAGTCTTTGATTTAGGTTTGGTAATATCCTTGATCCTTTGGGGTTTAAGGCTCTTGTCCACCTATAAATGTTTACAAGGTATACATAACTCTTGTTCCATTCTTTATTATATTCAGGAAGAGCTGGAGCAGCTTGAAAAGATGGACAAAGCCTCAGCTTCTTGCAAAGAGTACAGAACGAATTTCTGCATTATCTACTATCCTGTTTGTTAATGAATAATCTCTCGTTCCATTACCTTTGACTCATTTTTGTCGAATGGATATGCAGGTTCTTACACAGTGTTGACAGCAAACCAGATCCTCTTCTTCCCCTGTAAATTTTTGCCTCTTTTCCTTCATTTTTTCTATAGACTATTATTAGATGATTTGTTCTGATTTGGTTACTACTTGCAGAACAGTAGGGCCAGTGAACGCGACATGGGATCAATGGTTCGAACGTCCGAAAGAAGCAAAACGATGTGGATGCTTCATTCTCTAATCTTCATTTCCTCCTACTCCTACGTCGTTACCTTTATCTCCATGTCTTCTTACAAGAGTTTGCGGTATTGTTTTTCATCACCCGGCGGTTTAATTGATGTAATTGGCAAAAAAGAAAGAAAAAAAAATCATTTGTGCAGAAAAAATCTGTTGATATATTGATCAGTGTGTCTTGAATTTACAAAGAACCACAGTGACAAAGTCTGAAAAAAAGGCAATATTCTTTTTCTTTTCTGAGACAGTGTGTCATACTTAGGGATGTTAACTCCACGGTTTTGGTCCAACCCTCTTTTGTTTATTATAAGCCCAGTTTTATTTTAACTCAGCCCTATTTTAATCTTATTATAATCAAGGGTTAGGGCTAGTACCAGGGTTATTTCACTTAATTGAAAAAAATATTTCGTTTATTTTTGTTTTTAAATTTTAAAGATAAAACTAGAAAAATTAAGATAAGATATGATTCTTTCCTCCAATTTGTTGAGCATCAAAATCAAAAATTTTCCTGCCAAAATAGCAAAATCGAGTTTTTGCTCCACAACTAAGAATAAAGTTTTTCCGTCAAAAACAAAAATTGTGTTTTTTCCGCCAAAACCTAATTTGAGCTTTTCCACCAAAACCACAAAATCAAGTTTTCCCGCCAAAACCGCAAAATCGAGTTTTCCCGCAAAAACCGCAAAATCGAGTTTTTCCGTCAAAACCGG
>NC_027748.1:31526578-31529851 GCF_000695525.1 Brassica oleracea var. oleracea | reverse complement strand
GCAAAATCGAGTTTTCCCGCCGAAACCGGCAAATCGAGTTTTTCCGCCAAAACCGGCAAATCGAGTTTTCCCGCCAAAACCGCAAAATCGAGTTTTACGGGTTTTCCAGAAAACTTAATTTTACATTTTCACGGGAAAACTCGATTTTGAGGTTTTGGCGAAAAACTCGATTTTGATTTTTTGACGGGAAAACTCGATTTTGAAGTTTTGACGAAAAACTTGATTTTACGTTTTTGGAGAGAAAACTCGATTTTGTTGTTTTGGTTGAAAACTCGATTTTACGGTTTCGACGGAAAATTTCGTTGTTTAGTTTTTGGCGAGAAAACTCGACTTCAAGTTTTTTTGGTGAAAAACATTATTAAATATTGTATAATAGTTGTGTGAATCAACATAAAAGGGTTAGAATTTAAACTCTGGTCCTATTAGGACCAACCCTATTTAAAAAATGAGTGTTAGGGTTATAAATGGGTTTGGCTAACCCTGTTAGGTTGAACCCATATTAACATCCCTATAATAGGCCATTGAAACCGAGTTGTTAGAACGTTTGAACAATGGTGAGTACTACCCTGACATACTCGATTACCTTGAAAATAATGTTCAAGCTGAAGAAGAAGAAGAAGAAGAGGAGAAGGAGGTGCTCTTGTTTTACTCTGTCTAAGCAGTCCATCAAACATAGATGCAGCTTTGTTGTACTGATATTTGTTCATTAAACTGAATCTCAGGAGGCAGGGATTGAATATGTTGAAGGCTATGGTGAACTCGAGGAGGAGGAAGAAGAAGAAGAAGATATGGAAGATTATTATGGCTTCCTATTTAAGGAGTCTCACCTTGACGATCATGGTAAAAATTCATCTCTTTTCATAATGGTTTTTTTTTTTTAAACTTGTTAAATAGTGAGACATTATGAATCTGCTGGCATAGGTTTGAACTACCATCACTACAATATATTAGCTTCGTTTGGTTTATAATGGTTATTTTAATCATGAACTCTGTACAGGCTCGGAAGATGAGGATGGTGATGACGCTGCGGAGCAAGTTGTGATTCACAGAAAAGGAAGAGCTTTAAGGAAGTCTGTTGATAATGGAAAGTCTAAGAAGAAACCAAGAGTAGTTGTTGTTGAGGTGAGATTCCAAAAGTTGGCTTTAAGTTGTGCATACTTTTGTGTCTACAATTTTCAGTAGTACTTTCTTACATATTTGTATGTCTTATAGGTCGAGCAAGAAGATGGAGATACGAGGCAAAGCCTGAATCTTTGAGAAGAAAGTTGAAGTGCTGATTCTTTTTAAGTTAACTAGAGAATGCAAAATTTTAAGGCCTTAGATTTTGTATTTGTTCTAGTAAAGGCTAATATGCTGAGATGTCTTTTTTTTCCCTTTTATGAAAGATTGTTTATACTATGATGTTCTTGAATTACCTTTTTGCATCAAGAACCATGATTAGCATATTCAAGCAAACTGTTCGATTGAATCAGAGTACTCTTTCTCTGTCTGCTTTGAATGAGTATGAGGCTAGGCATTGACATTATCTTCTCCCTTTGATTCCAAAAAACAAAAACAAAAAAAATTAAGACATATTGTGTGAATCAAATAACATATCGAACACACAAAATAAGTTGACCTTGTTTTGAGAGCAAGTATTCTCATTCGAATGCGCATTTGATTCAATTTGGTTAGTCTTTGTTTAACCATGTGCTGCAACATCTCGGGCCAATACAACTGAAACGGAAGATGATGATCTTAATAGATCCGCATAACTGAAAGTGGAAGAAGAAGAAGAGGAAGAGGAAGATGAAGAGGAAGAGGGAGCGATCAATCTCTAAGGCTCTCACCAAGTGCTTATCAATGAGTTCAAGTGCCTTCTCATAGTTTCTAGGCAGCTTAATTCTCTCCCACAAGTGCTTTGGCGTGTGAGCTCTCTCTATAGTCTTCATATACAAATAAAACACTCCTAAGTAACAGCAACAACAACAAAACAGAGAATGCTTTGTAACTAAATCACAACAATGGATTTCAAAAGAAACCATATTTCCACATGTATGTTCTCAAGGGAAAATTCTAATTAAGCACAAACAAAACTACATACCATCGTGGTCACGGATGGTGGCATAGCGACTGTTGGCAAGGGGACAAGAGCTTCGACTGCAGATACCAGTTACATTATAAGGGTTTCTGCAGAAGATTCCGGTTTCGATTCTACAAGTAAAACCAAATTTCAGACAAAATCTGAGACAGACAAAAGAGTGAGGAGAGAAAAATAGACATACTTGGCCATATAACAGCAGTGTATGTATCTGATATCGTGCCATATAGCCTCATCGTTCTGCATCTTTCACAGTGAAGAAGACGAAACCAGGTTTATGAGAAGCTGTGAAGGTAGGCGGCGATCAGCGGCAGGAAGAGTCCGGATTGGAAGTGAAAGAAGTAGATTTTATGCGTGTCTCTTAAGGTATTAATATTTTGGGCCTTATGTAGCCCAATACTCATACACTCGAGAATCAAGAAAAATGACGAAGCTGATATCCATTATACGCAGTTACTAGGATAGATAGGCTGAGACCTGCGCCTTACGTAGAGTGAGCTTATTTGTATATATTATCGATAATTTCTTTTATATATTTGATCATTTTATTTATACGTATACACTATTTTTTGTTGTTATTATATAATTTTTTTCCGAAAGATCGGATCAACTTTTTATTAAAAATTATGGAACAAAACTATAATTAATATATCATGGGTTGATCGGATTGAACATTAAACAAATTATGATATAAAAAATTTATTTTTTCCATCGAACACATTTTGGAAAAAGTGAACAGTATTGTTTTCACAGTTGAATTATTTTGACTTTTATCTTCCATGTGATTTTGAAAACTTTCAAATCAACCATCGAATTGATATATGTCATTTTAATGTTTTTAGTCATATACTTAAGGAAAACTTACATTTTTGTAATTTAGAGTCGTTTCAAAAAATTCAAAATATAACATATTAAAAAAAAATTAACATATAAGAAAAATATAACATATAAGGTGTCCTCATTTTTGTATTTTAAAGTCATTTTAAAAAATATATAAAACATATAAGGTTTCCTCATTTTGGTAATTTAAAGTCATTTTAAGAAATTCAAAATATAACATATAAGAAAAAATCTAATTTTTTTATTATATGGTTAATGTGATTGTTTATTTTTTTAATAATATAAAATTAAACAAAATGAAGAAGGATGCACAAATTGTTGTAAAATCTTTATTATTCATAATCATTAATTGC
>NC_027748.1:31516839-31525723 GCF_000695525.1 Brassica oleracea var. oleracea | reverse complement strand
TTTTTTAATAATATAAAATTAAACAAAAATGAAGAAAGATGCAAAAATTGTTATCAAATCTTTATTATTCATAATCATTAATTGTCATATATATGTAAATCATATTAGGTAATTCTGTAGCTTTTATTTAAGGAAATAATACACACTTCTTATATTTTAGGTTAATATAATGTTCTCTAGTGTTATATAATTATGGAAAAACGGGAAAACGTTAGATTAAACTATAGTTTATATTAGGTGCTCTAGAATTCTTAGAAAAAAGATTTAGAAGGCATTTAGATGTGCCACATAAGCAATGGTTTTTTTTTAATTAATACAAAATTGAGATTACATCTTTTCAAATGGTTCTCAATTAATATATAAAGGATGTGATATTTCAGATGATTTGGTTACCTATAAGCTTCTCACTACAACATTTAGAAAAGTAATTTTAATAAAAATATTCCAGCTAAATTTCGTTAAAGCTTTTAGTACTCAAATTCTTTTGATACCCAATTTAATACATCAGGTAATTATTCTGTTCATTTAATAAACTTTCAAAATTATGTCTATTTTAATACTTAATCTATGTTTATTTTAATCATAAATATTAATAAATTTCATATGAAATTAAAAATATCTAAAAATCATAAAAATATTTAAAAATTATAAATTTATTTCATGTTTTAGAAATAAAAGTAACTAAATTGTGGATGCTCTTAAATTGTGTAATAGAAGTTTTTAGTTTTGAATAGCGATTTTAGTTTATTTTCTGAAATACAAAAAAAAAATCATATATTTCCTTCAAAATTTGAATTTTAAAAGTTTAAAATTTTCACCCTAATTAAGTCACTTTCTATTTATCCTTAAAATAAAATTAGAAAGTTTTTAATTTTTTTCTTAGGATTTGGAGATCTATTATTTTATTTGAAACTTATTAATATTTTAAATAATATAAACACATTTTGAATATTAAAAATATTGTGTATTAAAATGAGAAGAATAATTAATTGAAGTATCAAACATGGTAACAAAATAGTTTAGATATTAAAAAGTTTAAAGAAATTTAATTAGAGTATTTTTTATGAAATTTTCCATTTAGAAAATACGCTGGAATGCGTCATATAAGTGATTTATAAAGAAACATATTGTGTCCAACACTTTCAAGAGAATATTATATCACTAAACTTTGTTCCCTTATGATAGTTTTGTTTATTAAAATTTTCTCTAATGTTACACATTACTTTTTTTTTTTTACAACGAAAAGTTATTCTATTACTCAAATTTGAGTTGGTTTGGGTAACCAGACCGGAATATAACAATTAGTAAAACATAGTTTTTTATAAAAAGACTTTGTAGTCTTAACTAAACTAAAGAATCAAAAATTCTATTTTGCGCTCTTAATTATTACTTAGAAGTAAGGATTGTCTATTAGTATATATTATACAGTTGTTATCTTACCAAAGTTAATCTCTCTCTTGTTATAAATACTTTGTGCAATGAAGTAAACATAATGATATCATGTTTAGTTTTTGGCACTGTAATACTTTGTAAATTAGGAAGACACATTGACTTGGTTGACAAAAAAAAAGTCAATGTGTCTTCCTAATTTACAAAGTATTACAATGCCAAAAACTAAACATGATATCTTTTCTTTATTTTAATGAACGAAATTAAAGTGATTGGAACTTGTTATATAAAACTACGTGTAAATCCAACCAAAATACTAAATTTAATATTAAAATAATCTTAATTTTGAGTTTTGGTATTCAAATTATTTTTCAACTCCAACTATAAAACTACAGTTTACATAATTTTAATAAATTTTAAATTTAAATTAAACTTTTTTTTGAAAAAATATTAGTTATTTGTAATTCTAACTGATTTATTATAATTTATATAATATCCCAATCGATAAAATAAAATTAAAAACATACTACATCGTACTAATTATCATAATATACCAAAAATGTTTGATTCGTATTGAGTGATTTTATGCTTTCAAAAATTTAAAAATATTTTTAAATTTTAATCAATTTGTATAAGTTCATATTATTAAATGAGTTTATTTTATTTATTTTTATTTACGTTTGATAATACAAAACTATTTTTATTACTACATGAAAAAATAAATGTTAGTGTTTGGTGTTGTGAACAATGAAACTATATTCGGTGTAACTGTATTCATCAAACACTAAAATAAATATTGTATCGGAATTGGTGTTCCACTGGAAAGTGCACTATCATACATTTAAGTGGTTTGCCATTACGTTGGAAAATCCCTCAACAAAAATAAGTGTTGCGTGTTTTTTATCAGAAGAAAAAAAATTTCTAAAATGTTTTCTTTTTTTTTCCTAACAAGTTTTCGCTACCAATTCATCTTACTGACTTTGGTGGCATTTTAGTATAAAAAAATTGTGGTTTCTCTTTTCATCTATTGTTTTCTTCATGTTTTAGATCCTCTTCATTTGTCGAAAATAAATTTGATGAAAATAAGATCAATGTATTTATGTTTAAGTCTATAGATCTTGTAGGATCTATGACATAGCATAACTGAAACGTCAAATTCTTTTGAATCGATGGTGCGATTGTTGCTAACACCTTCAGTTATGTCACTCGCCATAGATCTTATGGAACTCCGTGTTTGTCGATGTTCTTTCATTGCTTTTGTAGAAACATGTTCATATTCTTTTTGTTTCAATTTTTTACAAAGCTCTTTTTTTCGAGTTTGGTACCACTCAAGTTGGGATAGTTTGCTCCTTGAAGCTATTTTACAAATATGAACAAGATGTCTCCAAAGTCTTCTACCTAGGTGTGTAACTGTCACAATTATCATCTTTGGTTCTTGTCTTACCAAATACAAAGTTTTGTTTTTAAAAAATTCAAAATATAAGATTTTATAAGAAACATGTTATCTATTGTCTGCTGCATGCATTTTCAATCATTCTCAAGAAATAAAATTCATCATCATGTGTGTGTGTTATCTCCTAATTTTGATTTAATTCAGTCTTAAATCATTTTGGATTTTGGATTTCAAACATGTACGGTTAAATATCAACGGTTTGTAATATTTTTTTCAAAAAAGAAATTTTATTTTCTAACAACTTTGCTACCATAGCCGAGTGATATATTATAAAATCGGTCTCACTTTGGTATATTGTCCGGGACCTTGTAGCCGAGTGATAAGGATACAGGTTTGGGATGTCAACGCTTTCAAATTTGATATACCTGCTGAATCTGAATTCTTCGATAGACACGGACTACCTCAGATTAAACAAAATAAACAATTATAAAGAACAAAAAAGCTCTCACCTTGGTATATTAAGATTTTGAACCTTAACATCAGGGCCAATCTTCTCAGTCACTTCAAACCTCACCATTCCTTCATAAAATTACTGTAAAAGATTGGTCATCATGTTAAGCTTTATTTATCGACTTTGTTATTTTCGAGAGATTATACGTTTTTGTCTAGCCAAATATGAAATTTTGGTGATTCGGAATCAAAAGATAAGTTTTCAGAAGAAACATGTCATAAATAGTCGACAACATACATTTTTGGTAATTCTTAGTTCTCCAAAACTAAAGTTTTATTTTTTTAAACAAAAGTGGTTAAAAATGCAGTTTAATGTATCGAGCTCTGCGCCTCTGAAACAAAACTAAAAATTTCTAAGTCACTTATTTGCTTACTTCCAAAATTCCAATCTAATTCCATCCTGAATCATTTTTCTCTATATAGATTAAAAACATTAATGGTTTTAAGTTTTAACCATCAATAATTTGTAAAAAATAATTATTTCAAGAAAGAAATTTTGTTTTCTATCAGCGTTGATTCCTTAGATTTATGTTACTTTGATCAGCAATATGGATCTCTTTCAGAAAAGAAAGCAAAAAGCAAAAAGACGAACACAAGAAAAAAGCTCCTACTTTTAGTACATTCCGATTTGAACCCTCACTACAATTGGTATATTCCGATAATAACCCGCACTAACTCCTCCTATCATATCAAACTCAACACTCTTCACTTCGTTATATCCGCCTCCTCCTTGTTTAACAACTATCTCTCTCGATTTCTCCGATCTCACGGAGCTCTCTGCAATGTCTCACTCTATCCAATTCTCAACTCCTTCGCGCACTCTCCACCTCCCTCACTCACGTCTCCACCGTCCTCTCTCTTCCTTCTCCTTCCGCCAATTCCCTCTAACCTCCACCTTCAAGCACACCTCACTCCGAGCTTCCTCCTCTCCGTCTCCCGATTCCTCCTCCTCATCGTCGGTTCTTCACTCTCCCAACGGCACTCCGGCCGTCAAATCAGAGGAGAGATCCTCCGGGATAGACGTCGATACAGTGACGGAAGCCGAGCTTAAAGAGAACGGATTCAGAAGCACGAGGAGGACGAAGCTGATCTGCACCATCGGGCCCGCCACGTGCGGGTTCGAGCAGCTCGAAGCGCTCGCAGAAGGAGGCATGAACGTGGCGAGGCTCAACATGTGCCACGGCACTCGGGACTGGCACCGCAATGTTATCCGTAGCGTTAGGAGGCTTAACGAGGAGAAAGGATTCGCGGTTGCGATCATGATGGATACTGAAGGTAGTGAGATTCACATGGGAGATCTCGGCGGCGAAGCGTCTGCTAAAGCAGAGGTTTGTCTTGTTCCTCTTCTTGAATCTTTGATGATGCATGTTGTTAATCAGATTATTTTGATATAATCCGGTTTAGTTAGATTAATTATGGTTAATCTTGGTTAAGTTTTCTTTTGCTTAATCAGATGACGTTTTGTTGTTGTAGGATGGTGAGGTTTGGACGTTTACTGTTAGAGCCTTTGATGCTTCTCGTCCTCAACGTACCATTAGTGTCAGCTATGATGGTTTCGCTGAAGGTATTTTATGTTTCTGTTGTTTTTGTAATTATCAAGTGGACATGAGTATGAGATGTGGATAATTTTTTTTGTGATGCAGATGTAAGAGTTGGTGATGAGCTTCTTGTTGATGGTGGAATGGTTAGATTTGATGTGATTGAGAAGATTGGTCCTGATGTCAAGTGTCTATGTACCGACCCTGGGTTGTTGCTTCCTCGCGCTAACTTGACTTTCTGGAGAGATGGGAGTCTTGTTCGTGAGCGTAACGCTATGCTTCCAACCATTTCCTCCAAGGTCTCAGCTTTTTCTTATCATCCCTTGAGTTTTGTTGTTTATATAGAACTGGTTTTCACTTCAATTTTTTTTGGTTTTCAGGACTGGTTGGATATTGATTTTGGAATTGCTGAAGGTGTGGACTTCATTGCTGTATCCTTTGTCAAGTCTGCTGAAGTAATTAATCATCTTAAAAGTTATCTTGCCGCTCGTCCCGGTGGAGGGTAACTACATATGCTCATTATTACCAACACATCCTACTACTTTTAAGAGTTTGGTTATGCCTTTTTATCCATCCACAAACTTTACTTTATTTTGATATACAGGGACATAGGAGTGATTGCAAAGATCGAGAGTATTGATTCACTGACCAACTTGGAGGAAATCATCCTAGCATCAGATGGAGCTATGGTTGCAAGAGGTGACCTGGGAGCTCAGATACCTCTTGAGCAAGTTCCAGCAGCTCAACAGAAGATAGTCAAAGTCTGCAGAGAGCTTAACAAACCCGTCATTGTCGCCTCACAGCTACTCGAGTCCATGATTGAGTACCCAACTCCAACCAGAGCAGAAGTAGCCGACGTTTCCGAAGCAGTAAGGCAGAGATCAGACGCGTTGATGCTCTCTGGAGAATCAGCTATGGGTCAGTTCCCGGACAAGGCTCTCACGGTTCTTAGGAGCGTCAGTCTGAGAATCGAAAGATGGTGGAGGGAAGAGAAACGCTACGAGGCTACACCACTTCAAGCCATAAGCTCTGCTTCTTCAGACAAAATCTCTGAAGAAATCTGCAACTCTGCTTCTAAAATGGGTAAACTTTCAATCTTCTTTGTACCTTTCAAAAAACCAAAGAGATATCTCACTTTACAATCCAAAACTTGCAGCTAACAATCTTGGAGTGGACGCGGTCTTCGTGTACACAAAGAACGGACACATGGCGTCTCTAGTCTCCCGATGCCGCCCTGACTGCCCGATCTTTGCTTTCACGAACACAACCTCGGTGAGAAGACGCTTAAACCTACAATGGGGACTGATCCCATTCCGTCTAAGCTTCTCAGAGGACATGGAGAGCAACTTGAACAAAACATTCTCTTTACTGAAATCAAGGGTATGATCAAGTCGGGTGACCTCGTGATCGCTGTCTCTGACATGCTGCAATCCATCCAGGTCATGAAGGTTCCCTAGATTTCACTCTCTTTTAACATCGCAGACATTCCCCCCCCCCCTCCCCCNCCCCACAGACTGTTTAGTTTCCTACTTTTGGTTTGATTTATCGTCGGACAGTTGTAAGCTTTTGTGTATTATTGTGTACTATGTTTATCTTTTTGTTTGTTTTCTCTGGCTTTCAATAAATATTAGTAATCTATTACTATAATATTCGATTTATTTTGTCTTTAATAAGATGGTAAAACATCGGACTTAATTCACAAACTCACAAATATCGGACATAAGGAGAAATTGAGACCAATAAAACTTGAGAACTGCATATTTCCTTTTTTTTTCATTTGTTATAATCTCCTTAATTTTTTTTTTAAATAACTCCCACAAATCAAGAAATGATCCGAAATTTTGTAGAAACTCCAACGTAAAAAGGAAACTCTCTGATCATACTTATACAAATAGGACTAGGAGGTCATATAATAAACGTAATTCAGGTTGTACTAGGAAAGTACTAGTAGTATAAATACAGCATTGTTATCTGCTCTTTATTCATTCATCGTAAACAAAAAAAAAGCAGCTTAACCAGAGTAGGAGACAAGAAATCAACAACAATCATGAAAGGTTTCAATACACCACGAAAAAGTCAGGGGAGAGACTTGTTTTATCAAACTCCGACTAATTGTTCGGATGAAGAGATTCAACGAAACATCGAGTTCTTGAAGAAACTGCAAGAGGCAGATGATAAGACACTCTACCGTCGATACGAAGGTATGATGCAGCGTTTTTTTTTTTTTTGATGCAGCGTTATCTATCAGGCTATATAACCTACATCCAACTCAAACGCGGACTGGTTCTCCTTCTCCGTGGACACAGAGGTTTGATCATAGAGTTTCGTCAGCTTTTGTCGTATTTTGCTTCTCCTGTAAGAAACAACTCCGAGAAAGAGAACCCAAAATCTGAATTGAAACGCACGGTTGCATTCTTGCACAAGATCGAAGCGTTGGGAGAGAGTGTTTACAAGGCTTTTATGGATGCGTTAGGGTTTAGTGGTGATAAAGAGATTCTGATTGAACAACTCAGCGAAATGTTACGCGGTCACGAGTCTCTAAAAGAGGAGTTTGAAACGTTCTTGATCGATAACCGTTTACTCAAACGCAAACGCGATTGCGTGAATGTCACGCCATCGTATTGTATTAGACCTGAAGTTGAAAAGGGATCTTCCTCTGGTCCGGTTTTAAACGGAAAATACTACTCTGGAGGTTCATATCATCCGGAGGACTCAGTGGAGAAGAACAGTGAGGCTTGTCGCTTCGAAAAATGAACAGGTTCCAGGACATGTTATTGCATGACCTAGATTCGTTTATTGAGTTTCGGAAGGTCCCGAAGGATGACTTAAAAGAACAAGAAAGCTCGTGATAAGCCGCAGGTAGGATTGAGTAGAGTCTTAGAATGTTTATGCAACGGTAAGAAGGTTCCACACTTCCAACAGAATTTTAAGACAGGTCCGAAAGGTGCAGCGAAAGCTATTAGGCCTTCGTTAGAGTATAATGCCAAAGAAAATAGGGTTCCAGGAGTCTATCGTGAGAATAAAGTAAACTAGTGAAGATGATTTTATTTTATTTTATATTAGGGCAATTCTCTCAAATAGGGTTTTTCAAATTTTTATCACGAAAATAGTTCTCATTATTATAAAAGTAATGGAAAAGTCTATCTTTATTCATAACATAGAGGTTCCTTATATATGAGATTACACCGTCATAGATAAATGGAAAAATTACAAATCATAATCTTTTGGTTATGAGACATCCACAATCTGGTTCATAACACTCTTCCTTGGATGCCATAACCATTTAGAGCTTGTAATGTGCTTTAATGTTGTCTCATTAAAACCTTACCAGGAAAACCCAATTGGGACAAAACCATGGTGAAGGAAAAAGAATACAACACACATTACTCCCCCTGATTTGGACATTACTGAAGGTCCCTTGGATGTTTCCAATTTTCTGCAATCCGTGGGTGATGAAGATCTTGGGCAGAATATGCTTCGTCCTCGAACATGATAGTTGGTTCTTCTTTACCATCGGCCATGCCACAATCTGATCGAACATATTGAGTCATCGACCTCAAATACACACACACGAAATCTTGGATGATGTTGCTGTGATATGCGTGTACCACTATGTGTAAAATATAACATGTCTGAAAACAAATCAACAAAACCAAATAACCCCTCTTTGGGCTGGTTAGTATAAAATAAACCAAAATCAAAGCTTCTTCATCGTCCTTCTTATGGGCCAATCAGATCAGTATCTAAAATAAGACTTCTGCATCGTCCATCTCAGAACTAAATGAACTTCTTTATCGTCCACCTTTGGACTGAATGGATCAGTGTCCAAAACAAGTGATCTCACGCCCATGTACTAGATAATGGGTGAGACTGGTCCATATTAAATCTCTTGAGTATATACTATTTGATGCACAAAGATTTCATTGTTAATGTACTCAAGGTGTAATCCCAAACAAAACTTCGTATTTTTTTTTAAGATCTTTAATCTCAAACTTTTTCTTGAGATATTCAACTGTTTGGGAAATTGTATCCAGAGGTTCCTAGGATATTCAGA
>NC_027748.1:31515347-31516694 GCF_000695525.1 Brassica oleracea var. oleracea | reverse complement strand
CTTTTGAGGTCCCATCTTAGTTCTCTGTGGTGGAGCAATTAGTACATAGACAGCACATCCAAATGTCTTATGATGGGGTATGTCTGGCTCTTAACCCGTTAATAATTGTGATAGGAGATATCTATGCTCACTAAATGGCCTGATGTGTATCAACTTAGGTGCATGTCTCGTGTGACCCAGGCTGTGAATGAGAGTTTTGACCTCATAAGTTATGGTCTATCAATCAGCTATTTGCGTTTTAAAAGATTTCGGCCAAGCCGCTCTTGGTATGGACATGTATCACAGAATTGTCCACACTTACCCCCATGGACATACCATAATATTTAAACGCTTGGGACATGTATTCACCAGTATTATCTAGACATATAGTCTTTATTTATGAAAAAGGGGCTCGTAGCCGTTTTTCCTTGTGTACATGCTACACACGTGAGATTCTATGGGATAACTCTTCTTATATTTTAATGTGTGCCTTTTGAATATAAATTTTTGCATCATGTTTGGACCAGTATGGTCAATCCTGTCGTGCTATAAAGTGTATATTTTCGCAGGCTTTTAGCCTCTATCATACTGATCTATGCATAGTCTAGGTCAGTAGAGAGTGCAGGTATAGTCTTTAGGACTTATTATGGCCTTGGGCGATTTTATACATATATCTGAAGGAACTCTTTGTTTCCTTCGCCCATTGTTTCAATATGGAAACCATTCATTCTTATATCTTTAAAACTCAATAGGCTGCTCTTGCTCTTAGAACTGGGTGAATATAAGGCATCACTGATTTCTAGATGCGTACCCTTAGGCAATAATATATTAATATATTAGTATTAGCCTAGCGATAGTCTTCTTTTCGACTGGCGATACCTGCTTTAGTACTTATATTGGCGTTTTTCAGTGTACTCATATAGAAAAATCATTCATTCATTTAATCTAAGCAGACAATGTAATAGAAATAAATTCAAGGAGATAAAAATAAAAAAAAACATATAAGCAAAGCAATCACACAAGTTTGATGTCGAAATCAGATTATCAACTTGATTCTTTTAGGCAATCATAAGTCTCATATTCCATAAGATCATCTTGATCATGTTCGAAATTATTTTCACCATCTTTATAGACCAAGTGAGTTTCAGGATTCTTCCCTTTCAGACTCTCTTTGATAGAGGTCACAAAAATGTTTGAGAGTCCTTCATATCTTAGCCCAATGGTTCCCATTCCACATCTATGGCACACTGATTTGGTCGAGTTTTGTCATTTAAAGGATATACCACGGCCACTACCTTGACCATGACTCAAATTGGGTTGATACCCACGGCCTCTGCCATAGTGATTCCCACAGCCAAATGTGTTATA
>NC_027748.1:31514844-31515339 GCF_000695525.1 Brassica oleracea var. oleracea | reverse complement strand
ATTTTTTCGAAATAGATTCTTCCTTACGAAAAGCTTTGCGGAGGAAAACACGAGACATCGAACAAGAGCTCGAAAAGGGTCCCTACGTAGCGACCGAACGCGTGTTCTGCTCGGTCGCTACGTAGCGACCGAGTGTTCGTTCCGCTCGGTCGCTACGTAGTGACTGAGTCCAAGCCGAAGCTCGGTCGCTACGTAGCGACCGAGCGTCCATTCCGCTCGATCGCTACGCAGCGACCGAGCTCTTCCGAAACGTCGATACGACATTAGTCCATGCATTCTCGTCTACCCTTCGATGCTATCTCCCGAAGACCGTAGCGAACCCATTTCACGTTCCCTGCCATTCTAAGTTATCGATCAAACTTTACCGTACAAACCGCAGAAAGTTTATTCTTTATCGAAAGAAGCCGTAATAAACACTTCGAGTTAGAAGACGGCCCAAAGGGACCTAAGACATGTCTCGAGGCCTAACTTACGATTTCTTAACCAACAGCCCGT
>NC_027748.1:31509162-31514557 GCF_000695525.1 Brassica oleracea var. oleracea | reverse complement strand
TAGCCAAGGCTTCTACCTTGTTGTAACGCTCATACGCGGATTCGGAATAAAACTCCTTTTGCTCTCTTTTACGATTTCTTATTTCTTTTCGTCTTTAATTGCGTGTTATGATTACTTGGCGTGTGGTTTAACAGATATCCAGGACCTCTGGGAAATTAGGGTTTTCCTAACTTTCCTAATTTAAACAGAAATCGACACTGCGAATTTCGGTTCCCACAGTTTGGCGCTAGAAGGAGGGGGTAGAGATCAATCTAACCCGCAAAACCCACTCAACGATCAGGAACGATATGTAAGACTCAACGTGCGCGAACGTCATCTCGTTCAAGGGGGGAGCAACGGTCGATCGAGCCGAACCTCGAAACGATCTCCTTGTTATCGAACTGACGATCCGAGATATCGACGTCGCTAGGGTGCTAATCGACACCGGAAGTTCGGCCGATATCATCTTCAAAGATACTCTCGAGAAAATGGGGATCGATCAATCTGAAATCGTGAAATACCCTAGCCCACTACTGGGACTTTCGGGAGAAACGACCATGGCCTACGGGTCGATTAATCGCACAGTCAAAGCCGAAACCGTGAAAAGAGTCACAGAGTTTCTAGTCGTTAACCGTCCCGCATCTTACAATGTTATCATGGGAACACCATGGTTGAACACCATGCGTGCCATCCCATCAACGTACGATTTTTGCCTCATGTTTCCAACCCCTAAAGGAGTCGAGGCATTATGGGGAAACCCAAGAGTATCACAGGTGTGTTACGCCGCAGAACAAAAACGAAAAAGACCAGACCTCGAGACTACTCCTAGAAAAACGGAGAAAAAGGTCTCCAACCAGGATTCGCAGAGTCAAGATTCGGCTGAACTCTTCTGGCAGTCTCGTAACATCACGGCCCTAGAGGAAAAACGTGAACCAACTTGCGAACCTGTGGTCACACTCTGTCTCGACGAAGCATCTTCGGAACAATGCGTCGAGATCGGAGCCAATCTCCGCGAGCCTTTGAGGACAGAGCTCATAACCTGTTAAAAAAAGAACCTCAATACTTTCGCATGGGCCGCGGAAGATATGCCAGGGATCGACATTCACATAACGTGTCACGAATTAAATTTCGATCCGACCTTCACACCTGTCAAACAAAAAAGGCGGAAGCTAGGACCTGAACGGGCTTCTGCGGTCAACGACGAGGTCGAAAAATTGCTTAAAGTCGGGTCAATAACGGAAGTGAGGTATCCAGACTGGCTCGCTAACCCTGTGGTAGACAAAAAGAAAAACGGAAAATGGCTAGTTCGCGTGGATTTTACCGACTTAAACAAGGCCTGTCCAAAAGATAGTTTCCCTCTGCCACATATCAATCGATTAGTAGAAGCAACGGCGGGAAATGAACTCTGTCTTTCATGAACGTTTTCTCAGGTTACAACCAAATTATGATGATCCCTGACGATCGCGAGAAGACTGCGTTCATTACCGATCGCAGAACCTATTGCTATTGGGTAATGCCCTTCGGCCTTAAAAATGCTGGCGCAACTTACCAACGACTCGTGAACCGTATGTTCTCTAAACAACTCGGTAAAACGATGGAGGCTTATATCGACGACATGCTCGTCAAATCCCTCCAAGCAAAGGATCACGTATCTCATCTCGAGAAATGTTTCGCGCAGTTAAATTCCCATAACGTGAAGCTCAACCCGACAAAATCCAGGTTTGCCGTGGCATCAGGAGAATTCCTCGGCTACCTAGTCACATTTCGCGGCATCGAAGCTAATCCAAAACAGATCAACGCACTGATCGTGATGGCTTCACCGAAGAATAAGTGGGAAGTCCAAAGGCTGACCGGTAGAGTCGCGACACTTAACCGGTTTATTTCACGATCAACGGACAAGTGCCTGCCCTTCTACGATGTCTTACGGGGAAATACAAAATTCGAATGGTCGGAAGAATACGAAAACGCTTTCCAACAGCTGAAGCGGTATTTAGCTTCCCCTCCAATCCTCGAAAAACCCATGGAGGGGGAACCTTTGTTCTTGTACATCGCTGTATCGACAACAACTATGAGCGGCGTGCTGATCAGGGAAGAACACGGCGAACAGAAACCTATTTTCACTTGGCTCCTCCACGTCGACGGATCCTCGTCCAACCAAGGATCAGGTATCGGAATTCGCCTCACATCTCCGACGAGAGAGATCTTAGAGCAGTCATTCAGGCTGGAATTCCACGCCTCAAACAACGAGGCCGAATACGAAGCACTCATCGTAGGGCTGCGTTTGGCTCACGTCAGACTACATTATCAACGGACACCTGCCCACCGAGAAATGGGCAACCCACAAAGTCCAAACACAGGCCGCGCGCTACGTAACAGTGGACAGCAAAATTTACAAATGGAGATTCTCCGGACCACTTATGACGTGCATGGAAGGGGAAAAAGCAAGAAAAGTGATGGAAGAAGTACATTCTGGGTCCTGCGGCAATTATTCCGGCGGAAGATCGCTGCCAGTGAAGATCAAACGCCATGGATACTACTGGCCAACGATGATCGGAGATTGCGAGAAGTTCGCACGAAAATGCGAAAAATGCGAGAGGCATGCTCCAACCATCCGACAACCAGCCGAAGTTTTATCCTCCATCCCATCGCCCTATCCTCTTATGCGTTGGGCCATGGATATCGTCGGTCCCCTTCATAATTCAAAGCAAAAGCGTTTCCTTTTAGTCCTCACCGATTTCTTTTCAAAATGGGTAAAGGCAGATTCGTACGCAAGTATAAAAGTTGTCCAAGTCGAAAGTTTCGTATGGAGAAACATCATCTGTAGGCATGGAGTTCCTTACGAAATCGTAACCGATAACGGATCTCAGTTTATCTCCACCCGGTTCGAGGCGTTCTGCGAAAAATGGAAGATACGACTTAACAAGTCAACGCCCAGGTATCCGCAGTGTAACGGACAAGATGAAACGATTAATAAAACCATTCTCGACGGACATAAGAAGCGCTTAGAGGCCAGAAAAGGCAGGTGGGCCGACGAACTAGAGGGAGTCCTCTGGTCCCACCGTACCACCCCGAGGCGAGCAACAGGAGAAATCCCTTTCGCTCTGGTGTATGGAACGGAATGCATGATTCCCGTAGAAGTAGAGTTCCCCTGTGTTCGAAGAAGATTACTTCCCGAACACGAGGAGCTCAACAACGCAATGCTCCTCGACGATCTCGATCTCATTAACGAGCGCCGAGATCGAGTGCTCATCCGAATCCAAAATTACCAACACGCAGCCGCAAAGTACTACAATTCCAACGTACGGAATCGCAGATTTAATCCGGAAGATCTGGTCGAAATGCGGGAAAAGTCGGAGCAAACTGGGAAGAACCCTATTAAATCGAAAAAGTCGTCCGACCGGGCTCCTACGAAATAGCCAACTTGCAAGGTGTAAAAATTCTAAGGACCTGGAACGCGATGCATCTGAAAAAATATTATCATTAAACAAACCAACTCACAATGATCGAACTACGAGACGACTTGATCTCTATAAGGAGTACGTAGGCAGTTTGTCGAAAGGCAAATTCAGCTGTCCCCCTCTCCTCATTAAAAGGGGAGGGAGTGGATACGTATACTCGTATACTCTAAAACTCGGAAACATCCGACCAAGCCTTCGATGTTTCCGACATATCTTAACAAAGAAAATTATCTTTTATCCGTAAAAAATTTTCGATATTCGAAAATAAATCAGCCGTTAGGAGAAGCAGCCTTTGGCATCGCGAGATGTCGCGAGAGATGCCTCGAGGGTTACTTCTTCCGAACGACGTAGACGGACACTCCGTCAAAAAATGACAAACATTTTAACACATATCTTGCGCAAAAAACTCTAAACGACGGCATCTGCCACCAAGTTCGGTGCTGATCACATCGAACTCTTGAACGTCTTAAACAGACATAGCCATCTCACGAA
Source organism: Brassica oleracea var. oleracea (assembly GCF_000695525.1). NCBI lineage: Eukaryota > Viridiplantae > Streptophyta > Magnoliopsida > Brassicales > Brassicaceae > Brassica > Brassica oleracea. The sequence goes on along the minus strand of NC_027748.1, from coordinate 31,510,628 downwards.
GATGACTCTCGTACATCCGACACAAGGATAATAGCGCTATAAAAGAAACCCAAAATTTTGGTCCATAACTTCCGGTTGGCTTAAAAATTGTCTCCGGAGAGATGCTCGATTCATATCTAACAAGTCATATAAGTCGAGAACCTATCACAGACTTTAAATCGGTACGAATCAGGTTAAAATCACGACTGATAAATCGATACCCGGCTAGTCACCGCATAGAATCTTGCCCTAAACCCAGCGCACTGGTCTCTAACATCTCAAGGCATGATATCCAAAAGATACGAGATCCTAAAACCATGCCTCTATGTTTTCATTCGACATCTTCAGATATCCCGCGAAGGGGATATCTCGCGGAAAAACTCTCGAAACAGATCTCGAACGAAACATTTCACATCGAAGAAGGATATGAGACGACAACTCATCACCCTTCTTCCAAACCATACATAAGCTTATGAAAAATGCAACTCGATCATCTTGTCATAAAAAGAAAGCCGCAGAGCAGCAGGGATTCAAAGCCACATACGGCCAGTCCCGAAACACGCAATGAGGCCATTTAAGGCCGAAACATCAAACATAAAAAAATCTCCCGCAAAAGACCTAACCAAATTCACCCTCAGAACCCCCCCTCCCTCTTCACCCGTCGCTTCATCCAAGCCTGGAGCCGCATCACCTCCGCCTTCTCCGAGCACCGGATCTTTCCCCTCTGGGCCTTTTGAACACGTCAGAAGAAAGCACGCGGATTTCAGGTCAGCTAAGATGAGATCAAAATATCCATCCACGACTGCCAAATCTCCCTTGCAGCCGGACAGTCGGGCCTCTTCGGCCTCTAAGGTCGGAGGATCTCACTCAAAGGCGGAGATCTTCGCCAAGCGAGCCTGAAACTCAGAACGAAGAGCGTCCTAGGCCTCTCGAATCCCGCGGCTAGCTAACCCTGCATCGCCCTCGATCTGACGCTGAAGACGACGCGCCTCCGAAGATTTGGCCTTCCTAGCTTTCTTCTCCTTAAGCAATGAACTCGCCGTCTCCCCGAGGTCCCCCTCGAGCTCGCCTATCGCGACCTCGAGTTTTGACACTTTCACGGAGTAAGAATCCTTTACAGCCGTCAGCTAGTTTCGACACTTTCACGGAGTGAGAATCCTTGACAGCCGTCAGCATGGCCTCAGTTTCAGACCATCTACCCTGCAGCTCCAACAACTCCCCGGCGAGACGACTAGTCTCAGAACCGCACTCGCTGATCATCCCGTCGATCAACGACATGAACTGCGAAATGAGAACAAAGTTAGGGATCCGTTGTCTTTCAGAGAAATATGTAACAATCAAGAGAGTAAGCGAGCGACAAACCTTTCCGCGAAGGCCCGACGCTATGCTCGAGTCTCCTTGCTACGAAGATTCCCCGTCACCGCCCTTGGTAAACTTCCTCTTCCGGCCCTTAGGCTGAGCAACCGGAACAACACTAGGAGCGCGCA
>NC_027748.1:31508768-31509078 GCF_000695525.1 Brassica oleracea var. oleracea | reverse complement strand
GGAGTCGTGGACGATCCAGCAGGTAAAGCCGAAGCATCCGGAATGACTGATCCTGCAAGAGTTCCCGTATCGCGCAGAGTTACGCCCTCGGTCCCATGACCCGGAGCAACGGCCAGTGCAGAAGAGGATGGGAACTCGGCGCCGGCTCGAACCTGTTCTTTCTCGGCTTGGCGACGAACTAGTCTCTCTCGGAAGGAAAGATAACCGGAAACACAAGCCGGTGCTTAAGCCGGAGAAGTCAGAACCGGAGCCGGAGAAGTGGCCTCGCCCATCTCGACGTCAGAATCTCCCTTATCACCTTGGGAGGAAA
>NC_027748.1:31500995-31504309 GCF_000695525.1 Brassica oleracea var. oleracea | reverse complement strand
TGGAACGACTGAACCACGGCCATCCCGCCCTCAATCGTCGCCAAGGCTAAATCCTTATTCCGGATGCACTCGAGGGAGCCCAGAAAGGCGGAGATCTTCGCCAAGTGAACCTGAAACTCATAACGAAGAGCGTCCTTGGCCTCTCGAATCCCGCGGCTCGCTAACCCTGCATCGTCCTCGATCTGACGCTGAAGACGACGCTCCTCCGAAGATTTGGCCTTCTTGGCTTTCTTCTCCTTAAGCAATGAACTCGCCGTCTTCCCGAGGTCCCCCTCGAGCTCCCCTATTGCGACCTCGAGTTTTGATACTTTCACGGAGTGAGAATCCTTGACAGCCGTCAGCATGGCCTCAGTTTCAGACCATCTACCCTGCATCTCCAACAACTCCCCGGCGAGACGAGTAGTCTCAGAACCGCACTCGCTGATCATCCCGTCGATCAATGACATGAACTGTGAAACGAGAAGAAAGTTAGGGATCCGTTGTCTTTTAGAGAAATATGTAACAATCAAGAGAGTAAGCGAGCGACAAACCTTTCCGCAAAGCCCCGACGCTATGCTCGAGTCTCCTTGCTGCGAAGATTCCCCGTCACCGCCCTTGGTAAACTTCCTCTACCGGCCCTTAGGCTGAGCAACCGGAACAACACTAGGAGCGCGCAGCGGTAGAACGATCTCTTTCCTGGCCGTAGGAGGAGGCATAGAGTCAGCAGCCCTCTCCTTATCTTCGACGAGAATCGGAGTCATGTACGATCCAGCAGGTAAAGCCGAAGCATCCGGAATGACCGAGCCTGCGAGAGTTCCCGTATCTCGCGGAGTTACGCCCTCGGTCCCATGACCCGGAGCAACGGCCAGTGCAGAAAACTCGGCGCCGGCTCGAACCTGTTCTTTCTCGGCTTGGCGACGAACTAGTCTCTCTCGAAAGGAGAGATGGTTGGCAAAGCAAGCTGGCGCTTCGACCGGAGAAGTCAGAATCGGCGCCGGAGAGGTGGCCTCGCCCATCTCCACATCGGAACTTCTCTTGTCACCATGGGAAGAAGACATGTTAAAGGCAAAAGATTTGGAGCTAGAGAGGTTTTGAAAGTTTGAAGAAGGGAAGGTGTGAAGCAAATGAATGACAAGAGCTCACTACTTATAGAAGTATGGGCTCGGAATTTTATATTTTTTAATAAACACTCGAGAATTCTCTTCCGTGGAGTTTGAAGTAAACTTCGTTCAATACGCCTAACTTTGCCAAAATCGTCAAATAGCGCGCTAGAGTCTCAACTCTAACGAGCTGGGGGGCTAATTGTTGGGGTCAAAAACGGTTACGACGAAGTTAACATTCAAAACGTCCGAAGAAGAAAATGAAAAACCATCTTCGACAAATATTTTTTCGAAATAAATTCTTCCTTACGAAAAGCTTTGCTGAGGAAAACACGAGACATCAGACAAGAGCTCGAAATGGGTCGCTACGCAGTGACCGAACGCGTGTTCCGCTCGGTCGCTACGTAGTGACCGAGTTCGAGCCAAGGTCGGTCGCTACGTAGCGACCGAGCGTCCGTTCCTCTCGATCGCTACGCAGCGACCGAGCTCTTCCGAAACGTCGATACGACATTAGTCCATGCATTCTCGTAAACCCTTCGATGCTATCTTCCAAAGACCGTAGCGAACCCATTTCACGTTCCCCGCCATTCTAATTTATCGATCAAACTTTACCGTACAAACCACAGGAAGTTCGTTCTTTATCGAAAGAAGCCGTAATAAACACTTCGAGTCAGAAGACGGCCTAAAGGGACCTAAGACATGACTCGAGGCCCAACTTACGATTTCTTAACCAACAGCCCGTAAACTGCATGACGGTTTACGCTTGGTTCGCGAGGAAAGATAAATGTCAAGTTTCCGCGGATAAATACGAAATTTTGAAGATAATTACGAAGATCGGGAAAAATGGAATATCTCCATTTTTATGCTATGGCGACTTAAGGGCAGAAGAGCAAAAGCGTAACCCGACCTAGGAGCCAGTATATAAGGAGTTCTAGGCGAGAGGCATGGGGAGGACTTTTCTCAGAGCAAACTTAACACTTAGAGCAATTAGGCAACTTTCCATTTTTGTTATTTCGAGCTGTGACTCAACTAGGTTTTGCAGTCTTAGGTTGTTAGAACTAGGAATCTCGCCGATAGCTCTAATAGCCAAGGCTTCCACCTTGTTGTAACCCTCATACGCGGATTCGGAATAAAACTCCTTTTGCTCTCTTTTACGATTTCTTATTTCTTTTCGTCTCTAATTGTGTGTTCTGATTGCTTGGCGTGTGGGATAACAGATATCCGGGACCTCTGGGAAATTAGGGTTTTCCCAACTTTCCTAATTTAAATGAAAATCGACATGCGAATTTCGGTTCCCATAGCCACAGCCTTGACCATGGCTCAAATTGGGTTGATACCCACGGCCTCTGCCATAGTGATTCCCACGGCCAAATGTGTTATAGTGGCTATGGTCACGTCCTTTCCACCCTCCACGGCCATGACCGTGTGGTCTATCATTCTGGACGTGGTTACTTTTTTTTTCTGCGGCCTTATTGGTATCAGGTAATGGGGTTAATCCAGGAGGTCTCAATTCACTGTTTCTCATCAGTAATCCATTATTTTGCCCAGCTAGTAAGACTCATCCATGGACTTATAGTCCTGGATTCTGGGATTCCTCAAATCTCGATTTGGTAATAACATTGTTCTTTAGTGATAATATCTCGATTTTTAACTATGTCCAAAGGTCTAGAGGATTCCCTATAGTGAGATACTGATCTTTGAGAATCTTAATAAGACGATGGCTAAATAATTAATATTGTCATGTATCAATCTTTCTCATTGGCATTATTGCCTTCTATGATACATTCACCAAGTCTTTTTGACTTTAGGGTAATCTTTGTATCCAATGCTCACCGTTAATAATTATCTCCAGAGATATTTAGGGTAGCAAAATTCAGGTTGATTTTCGACATCTCAAATCATATATCACTCAATATTTAGGTATAAATTTCATGCGGCCTTACTCTTAAAAACAATCAATTCGGATTTCAATCTTGTGAGGACAATTAGACTATCAATCTTAAAGACATTTAAACAATCAGTCAATTTCTAGCAAGTCTCAGCAATACTATTTCTATGTGCTCATAATATTATGGTTTATCAAGACTAGCAAAAACGCATTTAATCAATCAGTCAATTTCTAGCAAGTCTCAGCAATACTATTTCTATGTGATCATAATATTATGGTTTATCAAGACTAGCAAAAACAGATTCAATTAATCATGCAATTAGGGTTTAACAATCAGGGGATTTTAG
>NC_027748.1:31488155-31500776 GCF_000695525.1 Brassica oleracea var. oleracea | reverse complement strand
TATTTAGCATAAACCATGTGTAAATAATTTATCTAGTATCCGAATTTATCAAACCTCAAAAACATATAATCAGATCAATCAATATAGTCGAACTTAGTATACAATCTTAAACCTCAAGACATTAGATTTTATCATGAATCTATCAACCTAGCATACGGATTCTCAATTCTCAAAGACATCCAAATCAGATCAATATAACTTATCATACGGATTATTTAGGGTTTCTATTTAAAACAGATCAGATTACAAAACTATCAATTCTAGCAGAAGATATTAAACCTCAAGAATTATGCAATCAGATCATTCGGATTTTAAACAAGTAAACCTCAATCAATCTATCAACCTATCGGATTATACAAGTAAAGCAAGCTAGCAACCTATCGGATTCAATCAATGTTTTAACATGCCGGTCGGTTTAAATAATATTAAATCAGATGAACAATTAACCAAGCAGGATTAGAAAATAAATCTATCAATTTAACGGTCAAACAATTCTAGCAACATAGCATCAGATTCAATCAGATTTAAAACCTCAATGATCAAAACCGAAAACAATTTTGATTTCAAAATATTCGATTAGGGTTTTAATATGTGATTTGATAATTATAGTATAATTAATTCTGATACTTATATTATTTAGGGTTTATAGATATAGGGCTAGGGTTTATCGGATTTTAATTTGTAAAAACCGATTTGGGGTTTTTATCATGTAGGAACATGATTTAGGGTTTGGGGTATCAAACTTTTAGAGCTTCGATTTACTCAATTAAGATTTTTGATTTATTACCCTATGGTTTTGATTCATAAAGATTAGGGTTTTAGGGTTTCATTCTTTATCAATCAATCCATGTTCGATTATGGGTTCTTAGGTTTTGAATTACTTTTTAACCTTAGATGATTGTTGAATCGGACCACCAAAGGAGTTGAGTCGCGAGCTGGACACGAACGGGACGCGAGCTGGAATGGATTGAGTCGCTTCTATCGGGTCGCGGATGTCCTTTGTTGCTTGATCGGGAACGCCCTGATCGTCGGACGCGAGCTGTCTGATGCTGTAGCGAACGAGGAAGAGGTCGCGTGCTGGAGCTGCTCTCGGGTCGCAAACGTCTGAGTTAGGATCAGTAATGCCTTGGTCTGAAGCTGACCGGGGATGCGAACTGGAACAGATGCGGGAGCAAGAGACACGATCGGGGTTTAGGGTTCGTCAGATCGCCGGCTAGGGTTAGGGTTTTAGGGTTTTTCGATTTGTGTATTACCTTAGGGATTTAGAGTTTCGTACTGATAACGTGTTATAAAAGTAATGGAAAAGTCTATCTTTATTCATAACATAGAGGTTCCTTATATAGGAGATTACACCGTCATAGATAAATGAAAAGATTACAAATCATAATCTCTTGGTTATAAGCCATCCACAATCTGGTTCATAACACTCATTGAATAAAATAATCAAAATAATCCCTTTTTATTTTGAAATTTTTACTATTTATTTTTTATTTTGAAAAATTTAAAACCTTATCGCCCGCCAAAACCCCAGTAAAAATACTAAAACTTAATTTGGTCGTTTTTTTATTGGAGGCTATTTTTGTGAAAATAAACTAAAAAAGCCATCCTAGAGAATTTCTCTTTATTTTATTGAATTATAAAAATTGTAGCTATATTATCCATGAATATCGTTTATGGTTTACAAAAATCTCATTTTATGATTTCTTGTAATTAAATCAATTTTTTTTCTTAACTGCAAACGTCTAAAAATAAAATAAAAAATCACAAATACATACTTATATTTTATTAAGTTAAATAGATTAATAAAATAAAATAAATTGGTAATAGGTGGATCGACATATATTATTTAGGATATCTTTCAATTTTAAATGTGAGAGTTTGTCCTTAATATGTCTCTTACAGATGATATTTTTTGCCATCAATTGCAAAATATTTGATCAAATATCGATGGGTCAATTTTTAATTCGATCGATTATGGATTATGTTGGATATTATGGACCGGATTATAATACCATATTAAGTTATAAAAGTTTTCAACCTAAAACCAATTTCCAGTTTACATTTAACTTATATATTATTTACTATACATTTCAATTTATGTTCTTATATGGACATAAACATATTGTGATACTTTAGACTTGTTCATGTGAAAGTGTTTAAATATTTTTTTTAATCGTAGTTCTCATGAGACAAGTTAATTAATCAACTTCTCACTTCTATTTTGAATTATTTTCATACCAAGAATCTGTTTCACGAACCCGTCTGTCAAAGCAAAAAACTCACTTAACTGATTATTTGCCTCTTCAATTATGTCCAAGTTCCTGCCCACGCTAAACATATTATCGACCTACAACAAAAAGATGATAAAAATATCATCACTAAACACCTTCACAAATACCTAATGGTCTGAATCATTCTTCGCATAACCATGCTCCTCCATAACAGACTTAAACTTCATGTATCAATGCCTTGGTACTTATTTCATTCTATAAAAGGTTTTTCTTCAAACGATAAACCAAATTCTCTTTGCCTTTTTTCTCAAAACATTTCGGCTGTACCATGTAGATCTCTTCCTCCAAATCACCACGAAAGAAAGCAGTCTTCACATTAATTCAACAGTTCCTCTTCAATTATTTGCCCTTCAATTATGTCCAAGTTTCTGCCTACGGTAAACATATTATCGACCTACAACAAAAAGATGATAAAATTATTATCACTAAACACCTTCACAAATACATAATGGTCTGAATCATTCTTCGCCTAACCATGCTCCTCCATAACAGACTTAAACTTCATGTACCAATGCCTTGGTACTTATTTTAATTCAATAAAGGCTTTTCTTCAAACGATAAACCAAATTCTCTTTACCTTTTTTCTCAAAGCATTTCGTCTGTACCATGTAGATCTCTTCCTCCAAATCACCACGAAGGAAAGCAGTCTTCACATTCATTTTCTCAACCTCTAGATCAAGGCTCACTATTATTCCAAGCACAATCCGAATGGATGACATCTTCACAACATGAGAAAATATTTCATCATAATTAATTTCTTCCTTTTGAATGTAGCCCCTTACAACCAATCTAGCCTTGTAACGAGGCGGAAAACTGGTATTCTCATGTTTAATTCTGTACACCCATTTAGTAAGCGGGAACCTTCTTGTCCTTAGGCAATTCTACCAACTTGAATGTATGATACTCATCAAAAGAATTCATCTCTCCACATATCCATGTGTTCATTCACCAAAGCTTCACCATAGCTTTCAGGCTCTCCCCTATCAGTAAGTAACACATACTCAGTAAAATCATATCTTGTCGAGAGTTTAATACCTCTCTCGGTGCTTCTAACAACAGTAGGTTGGTTCTCAGTGGCTGATATCTCACCAAGATCACCACTAACATAATCATATGCCGGAGCAGCTGCACTTGGTGTATCATCCTGAACCTCAACCTCGACTTCAGCGTGGACCAATGTAGAAGGACTATCCTTTGAATCGATCAAAATCTCATAAATCGTTTGATCTTCCATGAACACAAAATCTTTGCTCCTTACGAGATTCTTCTCAATAGGATCATAAAATATGTACATGAACTCATCCCGACCGTCGATGAACACACACTGCCATGACTTCATCTCAATGTTTGATATCTCATCTTTGGGAGTATAAAAAAATGACTTACACTTAAAAAGCCTCAGATGACTGTAAGAAACATTTGTAAGAGTCCAAACCCTTTCTGGAATATAATCCTCCAATGAAGCATTTGGTGAGAAATTAAGCACATGAACAACAATGTTCAAAGCTTCTACCAAGAAATTCATCAATAAACCTAACTGTGAGATCAAACATCTCACCCTCTCGCAATCATTATGCTCATCCTTTCAGTCAATTCATTCAACTATGGAGTTTTAGGAGGCGTGAACTGATATCTTATTCCATGGTCTTTGCAATTAGCATCAAATGGTCCAAAATACTCTCTCTACCATTATCACTGCGGATACACTTTAATTTCTTTCCCGTTTGTCTCTCAACCAACGTCACAAAGTGCTTGAAATATCCTAGAACCTAATCCTTAATTTGTCCTCTTAAGAAATATTAACAACTTCCTTAAATGATCATCAATAAAAGTCACAAAATATGATGCACCACCAAGAGATATTGTCTTCATTGAACCACATAAATATGAGTGTAAATCAGTACATCGGGCTTCCTACAAGGCGCAAAAGACTTGAAAGATACCCAGTGTTTTTTCTCTCGCAACACAATGCGAGCACTTATGCAGGTGCAAGCCATAGATTCTTGGAATTACCTCATTCTTAGAAACACATACATTCCCTTCTCACTCATGTGACTGAGTGTCTTATGTAACAACTCTATGTCCATAGCATTATCATTCTCCATTGCATTAAAAAAATATTTGGAAACCATAGCTTTCATACAATAGAAGAATGAAGAAGACTTCTCACCTCGAACCACAATAAAGAAAACCTAGAAAGAGATTCCATTCACCACCACCATGTAAACTGTACAAACCCTCATCATCAAATCTTTCCATTGATATCAAATTCAACCAAATAGCTGGAACATGTTTAACATCCTTAAGCACCAACCTAGTCGAGTGACTAATCTCCAAGCATATATCACCAATGCCACAACTTGAGGCAAGCCATCATTTGTCATCTTCATGAAACCATAATTATCCGAAATATAGGTAGAAAACAAATCATGATATGATATAGCTTGAGTAATATCTCTTGTATCAACCACCCAACTGGTGTCTTGGCATGCGACATCAATTGTATCACCCTCAATAAGAATGAGAAATTAATTTTTAGTGACTGTCACCCGATTCACATGTTCTTCTTGACTAGCTTGCTGCTTGTTCTTCAATTTTAAGCAATCTTGCTTCATGGGACTTTTATTATGACAGAAATAACACGCCATATTTGAAAATCTATTCGACTTGCTCTTACTCATTTTCTTGTTCTCCTTGGGATCTATATGAATTCCTCCTTAATTTAGTAACAAAGACATATGAATGCGAACTACTAGCATTCGACTACCTTATTGCTTCCTCATTAAGAACATTTTTCTTCACTGAATCGATCGAAATAGTACCTTCCAAAACGGAGTTACAAAGAGACATCCTGAAATCTCCCAAAAATGTGATAAAGTACCAAGAAGCCACATACTGTGAATTTCATCATCAAACTTGATGCCTATATCAGACAACTTGTTGAGCAATCCCTAAAACACATTCAAGTTATTTGTCATCAGAGTTCCTTCCTGATACTTCAGCTCAATAAACTACTTGATCATGTACATTTTGTTATTTTTGTTCTTTCTAGCATACAACTGTTCTAGCAACAATCACAAAGAACGAGCATCAATTTCAGTCTCAATATGATGAAACACATTATCATCTACCCATTGTCTTATCAACCCCCCACACTTGGGGATGTAGCAACTTCTATTCATTATTTGTCTTATTATTAAGTTTCTTCTCATGAAATACCGAAACATGAAATTCTTACAAAGAGTAGATCCTTAATCTTTCCCTCCCATATATAATAGTTAGCACTATTGAAGCTTATCATCCGGCCCATATTTTCCATCATTCACACAAAAAAAAATAACCTGAAGTTGTCAAACCCAAAGCTCTAAAACCAAAAACTCTGATACCACTATGCTAGGGGAAAACACGCAGTGGAAATATATTAATGTGTACCCTGCATTTGTGTGAACTTGTGAAAAAAATAGTTCAACGATATCTGGATATAGTTACATGGGAAACCTTTCGATATGAGAAAGAAAAATCCACTCAAAAATACACTATATAAATGGGTATGAGTACATTCACGTTTTCCTTGTTCAACAACCTGAACTGAACATATTAAGATACAACAACAACAAGAGAGAAACACAAGAGCTTCAAAATGACAGCCACAAAATAACATCAACTCACAAAGATTTCGGTAACCAGAGACTAATCCCAACGTACAAGTTCAAAATAAACAAGTCAACAACATATCTTCCAAATATCAGCTCAAATCGAGAAGATTTCACTGTCAGATTTACAAAATCTCAAGACATCACTACTAAAGAACATTGACAATCAGATTTACTAAAACCCTAGATAACAAAAGATTCAACTGTTGAAAACTAAATCGTTTCGGTAAACCTTTAACCTACCGAATGAAAAAAACTTTCCACAAAATATCAACCAGATCAGGTTCGTTTGACCGTCCAAAACATGTTTTGATAAATCCAGATGAATTATGCCTCATTTTCTCTTTTCTTTCTTTTGTGAAAAGTTTTCTTGAATATTCTCCTTCTCTTATATCAAGTCTTAAGTCCTATCACACAAATTAGATTAAGAAATTTTATAAAGTGTCTCACTAATTCTCACCAAGTAGACTCATTGGGTTTCCTCCACTAAAAAGAATCCAACAGATTCTTCGCTGCATAAATTTTGATTTCAACGCAGACGAAGGTTGAACACTTAACTTAAGCTTAGAGTCTTTGATTCAGTTTGTTCTCGATGTTTTAAGTTGTTTTTATTAATTTGACTTTTTCGCCAAATTGGATCATTTTCATAGAAGAGAAACAATATAGAGCAACAAAAATTGGCCCAAAACAAGCCAAACAAGACAACCATCAGCCTCTTTAGCGCCATCATAAACTTCACAAAATAACCTCAACTCACGAGGATTTCGGCAACCAGAGACTAATCCCACCGTACAACTTCAAAATAAACAGGTCAACAACACCTCTGTCAAATATCAGCCCAAACCGAGAAGATTTCACTGTCGGATTTACAAAATCTCAAGACATCACTACTAAAGAACAATGACAATCAGATTTACTAAAACCCTAGATAACAAAAGATTCAACTGTTGAAATCTAATCATTTCGGTAAACCTTTAACCTACTGGGTGAAAAAACCTTTCCACAAAATATCAACCAGATCAAGTCCGTTTGACCGTCCAAAACATGTTTTGATAAATTCAGATGAATTATGCCTCATTTTCTCTTTTCTTTCTTTTGTGAAAAGTTTTCTTGAATATTCTTATTTTCTTGTATCAAGTCTTAAGTTCTATCACACAAATTAGATTAAGAAATTTTATAAAGTGTCTCACTAATTTTCATCAAGCAGATTCATTGGACTTCCTCCACTAAAAAGAATCTAATAGATTCTACACTGCATAAATTTTCAACTCAGATGAAGGTTCAATACTTAACTTACGCTTAGAGTCTTTGATTCGGTTTGTTCTCAATATTTTAAGTTGTTTTTATTTATTTGAGTTTTTCGCCAAATTGGATCATTTTTATAGAAGATAAACAATACAGAGCAATAAAAATTGGCCCAAAACAAGCCAAACAAAGCAACCATCAGCCTCTTTAGAGCATATTTATAGGCAAAACTCTTAAGTGATTCTTAAGTGGACCATAATGATTTTTTAGTGATTATCATTAAGCTAAGAGACATGATTAAAATACACTTAATTATAGGGGTTTATTGGTAGTTTCTTAATTAAGGTTCTTAACAATTAAAAAAATATTAAATTAAAATTTAAACAATTTTTTTAAAAGATAAATTTATTTATTAAATAAAACAAAGTCAAACATAACATTTTAAACATAGATTTAAAAAAAAAAAACATAAAAACATGAAAATAAAGATAACTAAAATAAACGATAATAATTTGAAACCGGCATCCAAGTTCAGTTGTTGTCTTGATCACGTCCAAATTTACACCATATATGTTCAATCAAATCACGTTTCAGTTGTTGATGTGCTTGTTTATCACAAATTCTTACTCGAACACCCACTTGATTGGCGATATTTGTAGGGGTATCTGTTGAATATGTGAGATCGACATGTGAACTTGTGGTGCCTTCTCCTTGCTGGAAATCCGAAACATCGTATTGACTGTGTTGATCTCATTCGTTTTCTACTATCATATTATGGAGTATGATACATACTCTCATAATCTTCCCGATCTTGACTTTATCCCAACAAAGTGCTGGATTTTTAACAATAGCAAATCGAGCTTGCAAGACTTCGAAAGCACGCTCGACATCTTTTCTGACAGCTTCTTGACATTGAGCAAATAAAACCGCTTTCGGACCTTGTGGTAGTGAAATAGATTGGATAAAAGTTTCCCATTTCGGATAAATATCATCGGTGAGATAGTAAGCCATTGAATAAGAATTTCCGTTCACCGAGAAATTCACTTTCGGAGCTTGACCATTTATCATGTCATCAAAAACAGGTGAGCGATCAAGAACATTGATATCATTTAAGGTACCTGGAGGTCCGAAAAACACATGCCATATCCAGAGATCATATGAAGCAACCACCTCTAAAACGATTGTGGGTTTTCCCGAACCACGAGAATATTGTCATTTCCAAGCGGTGGGACAATTCTTCCACTCCCAATGCATACAATCGATACTTCCTATCATCCCGGAAAATCCACGAAGCTCTCCAATATGAAGTAGACGTTGAAGATCATCCGGCGTTGGTCTCCTTAGGTACTCATCGCCGAACAAATCTATTATTGCTTCCACAAAGTTTTCCACACATAACCGAGCAGTGGTTGCAACGAGCCGGAGGTATTCGTCGACCGTATCGAGCGCAGAACCATATGCCAACACACGAATAGCTGATGTACACTTTTGAAGTGCAGATAGACCAAGTCTTCCGGTAACGTCTTGCTTTTGGCGAAAGAATGGAACTTTATTGGAGAGGCGATCAACAATACGCATGAACAATGGCTTGTTCATTCTAAATCGTCGTCTGAATAGATTTTCAAGATATGTGGGAGTGTCACTGAAATAATTATTCCATAACCGGAGATGGTCTTCTTCACGGTTTCGTTCGATAAATTCTCGTATTTTTCTTGTTTTTTTTTTTGCCCTTCTTGATGACCATAAGTATTGCACACATTCTCAAATGCTTGATCGAAAGCTTCATCAAACGAATCCTCATTATCCTCAAAAGCTTGTTGATGACCATAAGTGTCTTCAGATGAAGATGCCATGAGATGATTGGTTTGAGTGATGGTTTGAGTTTTGATTACAAGATAGAAAAAGGTTTGATTTTTGGTTTGATTCGAGACGCACTGAGATGATAATCTTGGTTTGAATTTTTTTTTTAAATGAGAATGGAGAGAATGATGAGAAGAGATATATGAAAGAAGAGAGAGAAATTTTTTAAACCGAGAATGGAGATGAAGAAGAACATTTATAAGAGTACATAAACCTCAACAAAATATGAAACTTCAAGACACATTTTACCATAAACAAGCACATTTATAACAGAACAGAAACTTAAACATTTAACAGGAAACATTTTATTGGCTATTAAGTATGTCAACAAATTTTGAGGTTTGGGAAGATGGATAAGAATCCATTTAGGAAGCAAGCTCAAGGAAGAGAGAAAGATAATACGAGAGATGAGAAAGTGGAAAGGGAAGAACACGGTGAGAAATGTATTGAAGATAAAGGATAAGGACAGACTTTAATAGATGAGAAAGTGGGAAGGGAAGCTTCAGCGCATTAAAGAGATGCTTCAACGCATTGAAGAGAAGAACGATAAGACTTTTATCCACAATTTCATTAATGTAATCCATTCATTTCTATCTAACCATAAAAAGAATTTATTACCTATGCCAACACTGACTCACGAGTTAATTCACTCCTAACTAATACTTTATCCAATTGCGCAGAGTAAAGAGAGTGATTTACCTGTATGAACGATGGTAGGCTTCTTCGTTTTTGTCTCACCAACTGGATCAAGCATCTTGATCAAACAACTTCAAGACAAAACAAAAACAGAAACTAAATCAAAACCATTACAAAGAATTATATGTAATCCTCTGCAACATAAATCACAATCACATTCCAAACTATAATTAAAATCACATTCACATTCGCAATCCACTTCATCAGAGCAAAGATAAACGTTTACACAACTAGAAAGATCAAAGATAAAGTACCTTTGCGATTTGCGGTTTTGTCTGCCAAAGAGACAGGTTTTGTGCCCACTTCACGCCTCTAGCTCAATCCTGGATCATGCATCTTGATCCATATGTGAAGCGACACAAACACAGAAAACAAATGAAAGGAAAATTAGAAACGATTTACCTTTCGATCCCGTTGAGAAAACAAACAAGAATTAAAACATGCAGAGAAAAAAAGAATCAAAGAGACACTACCTTTCGATTCCCTTCAGAAACAATCGCCGTTTCAGAGACGCACCAGGAGAGGGAGATAGCCACCGATTGAGAGTTCACCGTCTTCTTTCCTCGACGAGAGCCACCGAAAGGGAGAGGAATCCCCGTTTCCTTGAGGAGAGCACCGTTAGAGAGCAAACGCCGTTTCCTTCGTCGAGGAAAGCACCGAGAGAGAGAAATCGCCATTGTCTAGCACCGACGAGAGAAACCCCTGTAGACGTCAACGAGCTCCACCAAGAGGGCGAAACAATCGCCATTTTCGTCGCCTTTGCGGAGCAAACGAAAACGAGAAGAGAGAAAGAAACGGAACGACTTCACCGTTCCTCTACCCAATACAGCTGTGACACGTCGCACCAAGGAACGTGTCTTCAAACGCTTAATTAAGGGACGCCCCTTTGTTTTACTCCGTGTTTTCCTCTTTTTTTTTTAATTAATTAACCTAAGACACGAGGTTAAGAGTTACCTATAAACGTGCTCTTAGCGCCACCATAAACTTCACAAAAACCCCCCACTATACCTCCTAAACTTTCATAATCACCCAAGTTAAACAGAGCTAATCATTTCACCGACAAAGAAATTGTCCACCATATAGGATGACCAGCAGCCGCATAATATTTATTAGATTTGTCTTTCCGATAAGATTTAAATTTAATATATTTTAAGATTTAATATTTTATTTTATTTTATTAATATATAAATTTTGGGAGCGCTACAATACCATAATTTTGATTAGATACGATTCATTACAGATGAATACATGGATTTTCTATCTATTTAATTCATAAAATATTGCAACAAACGTTATTACATTCTATTTAAAATATTGTTAAGACTAAATGTTTTATAGATATTCACAAATATATAACATTTAATTAGGTGAAGATATATATATATATATATATATATTCAAATGAATTACTGTAAACCTGAAATAATCTGTTATGTGAATCACAAAATTTCATTTTAAACCAATCGATATTAGTTATATACAACGTCAGATGCATTTCTAATTATTAAATGTAAGATATTAGAAGTTAGAACATCTACCATAATCCAATATATACATTATTTGAAGGAAAATTAATATTAGGCCGGTCAAAGTAAAATTAACATTAGGCCGATCAAAGTTTTTTTATTATCCAAAGGTCAATCTTAGTTACTAATAAAAAAATTTGAAACACTTCTAGTACAAAATTAAACAATAAAAATAGATGTTAAGTCAATGACGATTGTACAAAGAATGAGAATCATTCAGTGAAGTCTGCATATTGGCTTGCCACTCATCGTGAGGTGAACAAATATTTAGCCTCTCAGTCTGAAACGAATGTTAATGGAGAGTCAATTAGACTGCACATAAGATAAAACATTTCTGCTGGAAACTTCTTTCTGATTTTTTTCTCTTTCTTTCTGAACTTCTTGCTACTGCAGAAATCTTAAACAAAGACATCAGTTGATTTGTGTCGAGTTTTAGAGTCGGTTTATATCGAGATTTGGTGTCTTTTCTGTAAGATCAAGATGATAGTTTTCGGTATGTTTGTGGCCTTTTATCTTATTTACAGGTTCTTACTGGAGTCAAAGTAAGGCTTTCTTGAGTGGAAATGGAGCATTTGAGCATCAAGGAAAGAAAGGACGTAAAGACGTCTTTGAATTTCTAGTGTGAGATTTCAAAGGTGAAATTAATATAGGTTGTTACTGAGAATCACATGGGATTGATCATGTATTCTAACCATTTTTCTGCCCTAAATCGGTCTCATCGTGGCACCCAAAGTCCTATTGAGTCGATGGATCTATCTTAGGTGGGAAAAGTATCTTTAGCCAACAACAATTGAATTTATTTCAATTTGTGAATATTGTTATAAAAAGAACTGGAATTTTATTGTATCGCAGGAATTAGGGGAAATTTTATATCCGTAGAAATAATAACACTGATATAGAGAGAGAGAGAGTTTCTTATTAGGGAGAAGAGAAGTGTTTTTAGGTGTGATTACAATTGAGTGTTTTCACTCGTATATATAAGCATAAATTTACTGTGCAAATAGTGACAGCGGGCCGCACATTTTTTATATTTTCAACATAATCGGCTCCTCCTTTTTTGACTTTCATAACACTCCCCCTTGGGGGCCGGTGTCACTATCCGCTCTCGCTTAAAGTCTTTGTTGCCTCGTTAAAAACATTTCTCGTAAAACCCAATGGGAAAAACCATAGTAAGGTAAAAAGAGTACAACCACGTAAGCTCCCCCTCGAATAAGCAGTCATAGATCCTTCTGATGACGCATTCCAATGTTATGGATGTGTTTTCTGAATACCGAGGTAGGTAGTGTGAAGAAGTCGGCTGCATTGTCGCATGATCGAACATATCTTACTTCGATCTCTTTATTCTTCTCG
>NC_027748.1:31486759-31488067 GCF_000695525.1 Brassica oleracea var. oleracea | reverse complement strand
AATCCCACTGCTTGAACAGATGTGTCGGCTTATTGATCTTAGCCATACACATTCTCTACTTGCTTCATGGAGTGCAATGATCTCAGCGTGATTTGAAGAAGTAGCAACAAGTGTCTGCTTCTGAGAACGCCAAGATATGGCGGTGCCTCCAATTGTAAAAACATATCATGTCTGGGATCGAGCTTTGTGTGGATCTGACAAATAACCTGCATCTGCAAAACCAATCATTTGACCTTCTGAATTTTTAGGATAAAACAAGCCTAAATCAGTTGTTCCTTGAAAAGGTAACGAAAGACGTGTTTAATTCCATTCCAATGTCTTCGCTTAGGAGACGAACTGAATCTCGTTAAAAGATTAACGGCAAAAGATATGTCAGGTCGAGTACAATTTGCAAGATACATAAGAGCTCCAATTGCACTTAAGTATGGAGTTTCAGGACCAAGTATTTCTTCATTTTCCTCAGATGGTCGAAACGGATCATTTTCAACATTAAGTGATCTAACGACCATCGGGGTGCTAAGAGGAGTTGCTTTATCCATGTTAAAGCGTTTCAATACTCGTTTGGTATATGTAGACTGGTGTACAAATATACCCTTTCGAGAATGCTCAATTTGTAATCCTAGACAATATTTTGTCTGCCCGAGATCTTTCATCTCAAATTCTCCTTTCAGATAGTTTGATACCTTTTGGATTTTGTTTTGAGTTCCAATAATATTAAGATCATCAACCTATACCACGATTATCACAAATCCGGATGTTGTTTTCTTTATGAAAACACAAGGGCATATAGGACCATTCATGTATTCTTCTTTTGTTAAGTGTACGCTGAGACGATTATACCACATTCGTCCAGATTGTTTTAACCCATATAATGATTTGTAATTTTATTGCACATAACCCTTTAGGTTTGGAATTTAACGTTTCTGGCATTTTAAATCCATCTGAGATTCTCATATAGATATCAATATCTAATGATCCATATAAATATGCCGTAACGACATCCATGAGACCATTTCTAAATTTTCATTGGCCGCTAGGCTCATCAAGAATCTAAATGAGATTGCGTCCATAATAGGAGAATAAGTTTTCTCATAATCAATTCCTAGCCTTTGAGAGAAACATCGGGCTACGAGACGAGCTTTGTATCTTGTAATCTTGTTTTTCTCATTTCTTTTTCAGACAAACACCCATTTGTACCCAATAGGTTTTACATCTTTTGGTGTGAGCACAATAGGTCCGAATACATTTCGTTTGTTAAGTGAATCTAATTCGACTTGAATTGCATCTTTCCATTTTATCCAGTCATGT
>NC_027748.1:31472432-31485138 GCF_000695525.1 Brassica oleracea var. oleracea | reverse complement strand
TCAACAAATTTCTTTTAGAATTTGGAGAATATAAGGCATTATCTATGGAAAACTTTGTTCCATTAGGCAACATAAAGTTCGCCTTGCCAATTCCTTCGATCAGGTCTGTAGGACCTGATATTGTGTTTACAGTCATTTTCACTGACTTTAAAGTAGAGAAATATATCTTATCTTTCAGTATAGTGTGCGTTGTGCCACTATCTGGTATGCAAACTTCTCTACCAATTTGCTTAGTTGTTGTTCCATTTGCTTTCTTATCCATTTCTGTAACACACAGTTAATATCAATAAAGAAAATAAACTTTCATAAGTAAACATATTATGCATCAATAATAAGTACACAATAATTATACATTAGTTATTCTGAAATACAACATTATTATGAAAGTGAAATACATAACATTTTATGGCATCACTGGGCATTATTAAGCTTGATCGGTACAAGCATTTCAATTATTTTGATGAGTGGCCTCGTCGAAATCTCCCATAAAGCCAGAGGATTCGAGGTATGTCGATGTTGTACCCACAAGGTGTTCATTAAGATTTACTTCCTTTGCCTTGCCTTTAATAGATTCTTGGTACAATTGGCATAGATGCCGAGGAGTTCGACATACTTGAGACCAGTGTCCCTTCGATCCACATCTGTAACAGACGTTCTCATTTTATGAGTAGGGTTTTCTTGGGTTTCTTTCCCTTTTACCCGATCAGATCGATTCCATGTGTTGGATCCCCTTCCTCTTGGGTTGTTACTCCTTTCATGGTTGCGGTTAAATCGATAACCACGACCACGACCAAAACCACGATTGTGACCACGGCCACGACCACGCCCACGATAGGAATAATTTCATTTTTCCGGATTTTTTATATCCGTTGCATTTACCTCAGGAAATGCTTTGGTTCCCGTGGGTCGGGCATTGTGGTTTTTAATGAGGAGTTCATTATTTCTCTCCGCTATTATAAGCGCCACAGCGAGTTCAGAGAACCTCGTATACCCACAATTTCTATATTGTTCTTGTAGAACATAATGATTTTTGTGGAACGTTTGGTAAGTTTTCTCGAGCATTTCTGCTTCCGAGACAGGCTTACCGCAATAATCTAATTGCGCCGCTATTCTCAATATAGCGGAATTGTACGTTTCCACCTTTTCAAAATCTTGAAATCGTAGATTTTTCCACTCATCGAGTGCATGGGGGAGAGTAATTTTCTTTTGGTTATCAAACCTCTCCTTCAGAGCTTTCCAAAGATCTAAGGGATCTTTGGTTCTCGCATAATCATGCGTAAGATTTTCATCTAGATGCCTTCTCAGAAATATCACGGTCTTAGCCTTTTCATAAGAGGTTGATATATTTTTCTTTTATTGTTTCGAGTATTTTCTCAGAATCTAGATGAAACTCCATGTTTGTAACTCATGCCGTGTAGTTCGCCCCAGTTACTTCCAAGGCCGGAAACTGAAGTTTCTCGATTTTTGTCATTTGTATTTCTAAAGCACATAAATAAAAATAATTAGAATATTATTAATATTAAAAGGAACCATTTACATTAATCATGCAAGCAATTACAAGGAGAGACAATGTAAGGAAAAATAAACTGATATTCATTTTAAATTCACCCGAAGTAAATTCTCCAACGAATAAACCGTAAATAGAAACACAAATAAAAATTGCGCATAAAATCAAAAATGCGCGAATCATCTTTCTTGAAATGAAAAATCGGAGAAGAGCGATTTGGAAATATTTGAGAGAAGATGAAATGTTTTGGATGAGGAAATGGAGTGAAAATGAGTTGTATTTATAGATGAAAATCACTGTTCATGACCGTTGGAGAAAGAGAAAATTTTTGAAAATTTTTCTTTGTGACCGTTGGGGTTAAATCGAGTGCACCAAAAATCAGTCTGAAAATATCGTATTAAACAGTCAATCAAATCTATAAAATTTCATAAAAATTAATAAAAGTAAAAAAAATTATGACAATGGAATATTTATATTATGACAACAAATCATGCGACAGCTCAGCCAGTCAATGCAGAGTAATAAATAAATTATACGGCGGCTCGGCCGACCAATTAATAATGAACAGAATATAAGGCGACTCGGCCGACCAATAAATAATAAACAGAATATAAGGCGGCTCGGCCGACCAATAAATTAATTAAATTACTAATAAATAATATATGCGGTATTCCGACCAATATAATATGATATAAATAATAGTAGAGGCGGTATATCGACCATTATAGCAGAGTATAAATGATACAAATAAATTTTACCAATTTGGAGAACGATCGTGCTGATAACGTGTTATAAAAAGAACTGGAATTTTATTGTATCGCAGGAATTTAAATAAGGGCGAAATTTTATACCCGTAGAAATAATAACACTGATAGAGAGAGAGTTTTTTATTAGGGAGAAGAGAAGTGTTTTTAGGTGTGATTACAATTGAACGTTTTCGCTCGTATATATAAGCATAAATTTACTGTGCAAATAGTGACAGCGAGCCCCACATCTTTTATATTTTTAACATAATCGGCTCCTCCTTTTTTTACTTTCATAACAAATATTATGTTCTTTAATGCTTGCTTGTTTTAGTTTAGACCATGTTGAATTGTAGATTGATGACTATAAACACTTCTTGCATGCATTGGCGGAAAAAATGGTGTCTACTTTATTAAAGTAGAATGATGATTTAATATGATATTAGACTTTGACCCGCACTTTTAAATCGCGGTATTTTTCCCTATTGAAATATTATTTTAATTTGGAAAAATATTTTCTAATTATAAGAGTATGTGTTTTAATTTTTGATTATCTAATATGGTTATATTTTTGTTGATTTTTTATGTTTTAAAAATATTATTAGATGTTGAAAATGATTTTAAAGTTTCAAAATTTATCCTTATATAATTTTGAAATTTTTTTTTTTTTTTTATATATCTACTTTATTAATTTTTAATTGACTTTAGCTATTATTTTGTGATAAAATATTCATATAGTTCTCCTATTATTCTTATATTTTATAAAATTTTAAAATATATAACAGATAAATGATTGCTATTTATATTTAGTTAACAACCAAAATATGTTTTGTCAAAAATGCCATGTTTGTGCCTCGTGAATCAAAATATGAGTAGAAAATATTACAAAAACCCGGCCCAACTAAAATTATCGGCTTCAAAAAAAAACCACAAAAAAGTAAAGTGAAAAAAAAATTCTTTAAATATTTCTGGAAACTCTCCTAATGGGTTTTGACTTTGGTTGACAATTATTGGTATAAAACGTCTCAGTTTCTGATTGGTTGAATTAATAGGTGGAGAAAATCATTATTCGAATTCCAATAAAAGCAGTGACATTTTTTCTGTAAATAAATTAAAAATTAAGGGCATAATCCTATTAGTGATTTTGCATTAGTATAGATTGTGAAAGAGTTTTTAGTGTATCAGTATTGGAGGTTTCTCACATAATCTTTCATCATTAAAATAATAAAAATATATAAAACGAGAAAATGAGAGACTAGAGGAAGGAAAATTCTTTTTTTTGAGAGACTCTAGAAAAAAAAGTGAAAGACCCATTAATCCAAATGGCTTACTCATATTGATTTAGCTTTTTAAAAAAAATTAAATAATACTATTTGGTTACGTTAATATATAAAAATATTGATATTATACATTTTGAGAAGCTCATCTTATATGTTTCATTTTCATTTAGCAGTCTTCTTCTTTCTGTAGAATTTCAATGTGTCCAATGAAGGTTCATTGGTGAGTATTGACCTTAAATGAAGAGAACAAGCAGGAGGGTCGACAAGAAGGTTATGTTAAGATATTTTAACTACAAAGAAAGATTTCAACCACCAACATGAACCTCTCTATGGTTAACACTCAGATAAAAAAAATATCACACCCCTAAAAATAGTAAGTAGACATTCGAATTGTTAATCTTTTAATTGTATATTCTAATTTGACATTTATCTTGCAGTTATTAAATATATTATCACAATTAGAATTTTTTATCAAAAGAGAAAAGTTAGACAATCTAAGCTATGAATCAGTCTTTTGAGGTTGTTGACCAAATAGTAGATATATAAAAGGAAATGTTTTAACATTTATACATGATCGATCATATGAGGAGCATTGTGACATATAATAATATGTAAACACAAAAGTCAAATCCAGTTCGTCCAAAGAGTCCACATTGGTGAAGTTCTAATCACTAATAGATGGAAGATATTTGATTGCTATCATTAAAGACCTAGGAAATACAGCAATTGGTGCTGACAAATTCTTCGAATTCTCTATGACCAGAAATAAATTTCTTTGTGTTGAAGCAAGAGAATGAAAAAAAACATAAAATTTACATACTGGACTAAAACCACGCTCAATGTACGAGGAAGACTTGAAGAAATTTGAGTCCATGTTTTATGAAATTATGGATTATCCCTCGATATGTTTTGGGTGTAATTTTAGTGTAAATTTTAGTGGAACATCCATTTTTAGAATGTCAATCTGTACATGTCATTTTTGCTTGATAGTAGATGAAGTGGATTTGATTACAAGAGTTATGTACGACTAAAAATAAAAAATGTAATTCTGAATTATACTAAACTGCTTCGTTTTAATTAGTGTTAAGAAAGATATAGTTGTGGATGTTATAGAAAAATGATTTCTTGATTGAATGTAAATTTGGTTTAAGGAATGAGAACATATAGAAAGAGTTTCGTATAGTTTTGGACTATGCAGCTATGATAACTCCAAAGAACATGACTTTAGTCACTAATATGTTGAACATTAGTGTTCCAAATTCATACCTGGAGAGGGATTTTTCTATTATTCTTTGGTTTTAACCATATTTTTTTCCATGAAATTGTGATCGATTTTATTAAGCCTTGATTATGATCATAGTCTGGAACAAGAACAATAAACACAAATGATTTCCATGAAAATATGTTTGATTTTATTAAGCTTTGTGTCTGATAATAGTTTGGAACAAGAACAATAATTAACACAAATGATTTCTTACACAAACAAAATCTGCCTTTTCCTTTGTTTAAAAAATAACAATGGAGTCTTCACTACTACAACTTAGGTTAAATAACAATGGAGTCTTATTTTATATTTCAAAAAAAAAAAAAAACAATGGAGTCTTATTTTAGTTACATTGATGATGAGTTTTAGTCATTTCATAGGTTAAATAAATTTAGGGTTATGTTGGTTATATTTACTTTAGAGAAGAATAAGCAACGTCCATTATTTATTTAGAAAATCTATTGGAAATCATTAGGAAGATTTTCGGTGTAGATTTTGTAATTTGTCGGTATAGTTATTTTTCATCACGTTGTCTTAGCTGAATTTGAATTTGTTCATCATGCTTTGTTAGTTGATTTCGGTTGTCATTGAGGAACGATAACTGGACTGAAATCTCCAACAAGCACTAGTAGGTCAATTCTGGAGTAAATCAAGCTAGACTGCTGCCAATGTCTGGTGAAACTTTGCCTTCTTATCATAATTACTTTTTTTTGAAACTTAAACTTATCATAATTACATAATCAAGAAATCTCGGAGAAGATAAAATAAGTTTGCTATGCGAGAATTATCTGACGCTTATTTCAAAGTGGAATCAGTATAACTTGATAGGAGCCAGTTTTACTAGAGGAAAGTGATGGTTTATGTTATGGACTTTCGTGGATAGGGATCCAGACAAGTCTAATACTTGTGCAGTCGGAAAATTATATCAGCTCTTTTGAAGTGGGGCTGGAGCTCTTCGAGAAGTATGCCAGATAATCAGAAGACATAGTATTTCACGGTATAATAATTGAGATAGTGTATTGTTCACCATAGGCCTGGGAATTTTATCCGAGATCCGGATCCGATCAGAGATTCGATCCGGATCCGATCCAAGATCTGGATTCGATCCGGATCCGACCTGGATATCCGGAGGGGCCGAATCCGGATCCGGATAGTACAATGTTGGATCCGTCAAAGCCTGATCCGGATCCGGATATCTTAATTTTTAAGTCCGGATATCCGGATCCGTAAGTTTTATTAATAAATATTTCAAAAATAGTAATATATATATATAAATTAATTTTATTTTATATATTTTCATTTTTATAATAGTATATATAAATTTTATGTAAATTTTGTAATATTATACATATAAATAATTAAAGACATTATATATATTTTTATTTTTTAATTATTGTTAATATTTTATATATATATATTAATATTATTTTTTATTTATTTTAAGGATCCAAATCCGGATCCGGATATCCGCCGAATATTACAATTTTTAGAAAGATATCTGACATCCGGATATCCAAGAACCCCGGATCCGGATAAGGATAGTAAAATTATGGATCCACCGGATAAGGATCTGGATCCGGATACCTTAAAATTGTCTGGATACCCGATCTGTCGGCCTACTTCATCAACATTTGAGTATTAATAAAAATAATTAAGCCAAATATATACAACGTAACTGTGTACCATACTATATTTTTATTCTAGCATTATTTATGAAACTTATTCTGTGTAACATATAAATTTGCCGTTTTGGAGATGGGGTCAAAATCTACTGTCTTTACATTTTTGATAATATTCTTTCTAGAAAATCAAAAAACGTCTTTTCTTATTAACGAGGGGACATTCTCTTTTCTTTTTTTT
The DNA here is from genome assembly GCF_000695525.1 of Brassica oleracea var. oleracea. NCBI lineage: Eukaryota > Viridiplantae > Streptophyta > Magnoliopsida > Brassicales > Brassicaceae > Brassica > Brassica oleracea. The sequence goes on along the minus strand of NC_027748.1, from coordinate 31,478,484 downwards.
GCTTTAAAACATTCTCTTTTCTTGCATATTTTTATTTGGATTTGGTTAGCATATATAGTCATTGTATTATGAATGTGTTTTGGTTTTAATGTTAAGAATTGTTTTATGAATTTTGGATATTTAAATAATCATAACACCTAATTACCCATAACTGTGACCACAACGCGAATTATTGCACTTATACCAAACTGAAGTGCATATAGTATGTTGTTTTACGTTTGTAATGAGTTCATCAATATTTCGACAACCTTCTCTTTTGTTATATTATGGAGTTGAAAGAATAATGAACCGTTGCTTTTTAAAACACATATATTTAGAGACGATCCATTTCAGAGGTGCAAGCAATAATCAACCATGAACTCTTGTCTCTAGAACTAAGTTATTCAAAAACTTGTAACTTTCTCATTATACACGTTTGTACTATAAAAGTTTTCCGGTGAAAGAAATATCATTGAAAAAGAAGAATATTTTTAGCTCTTATTGCATTAAAGGTATCTCCAACCCCACTCTATTTTTTTTCCTATTTTTTTTCTTAAAATAGAGTAAAAATGATTATATATGCAGTAAATAATGTTCCAACTCAACTTTATATCTCATTATATACTAGAGTTTACTCTATAAATAAAGTAATCTATTTTTTTTTTGTTCATCACTTCATTATAGAGTAAGAAATAGAGTTGAATTGAACCATTTTTACTCTATATTCATTTTTACTTAATTTTCGCTTTTACTTCATATAAATGATGAATTAGAGCATCTCCAATGTAATACTTCATTTTCTCTACAAAATAGAGTAAAATAATAATGTTTTGCTTTTTTTTTTTTTGACAAAACTAATATGGATCCATTATAGAATGAGTAAGGTCGAAGTTCTTTCTCTCTGAGAGGGAGATTTTTTTTCTCCCAAAAACAAAATTGGGTGGTTGGGGAAGAAACAAAATCTAATTCTCAAATTATAACGGGGCTTGAAGAGGGTCCCACTTTTTCCCTAGTTTGGCGAACCCAAATGCGCCTCTTTATCTAACCCTTATGATGTAACGTGTCAATAAAATAATTGCAAGTTTCAATTATAATAAGTTAATAACTAAAATCTACTAATACTATGCAATGTTTAATATGTGGGTGTAAAGACATCGTCGCTTAGGCCATTGTGTGGTCCATTGATGCTCTCTCTTCCTTTGGCTCGCATGTGTCCGACCCACAAGGTGGACCTCGAGATTTTGATTTGTGCGGTTGTGTAACCAAACAGAATTCTGAAGCCAGTCTCATTCAACAAGTCGTATAATGAAGAATCTACACATGTCCTGTTTTGATCAGTGTTTTATAATTGGCTATTGGGTAAACATTCGGTGAATTTTCGTGTTTACCGCGTTGTTGATATCATTATTCATGTTTACCACCACTCGAGAGACATTTTCAAAAATATTTTATTCATTAAGAGGTAAAAGACTCTCGTACTCTTGATTTCTATATATATAATAAATAATCATTTTTAAAAATATAAAAGAATAATATTTTTTATGTTTTCGAATTATACTTTTTTCAAATTCGACTGTTTTTCTAATATTTTTTTCAGTTTGCTTTTTTCAAATTTTCTTTTTGAAATTCCAAAATTATCTTTGAATTATTCTTTTAATTTTTTAAAAAACTTTTCAAATATTTATTTATATATTTATTAAGATCATAAACCCCACATTCCAAAAACCTAATTCCTCCTTCATCTCTAAACTTTAAGTTTATATTAGTTAGCCTCAGAGTTATAAATGTTTTTTCACTATTTAAAAATGAGAATTTAAATGGTTAATGTAAACATTGTTTTTTTTTTTGTCATCAACTTTACAGATGATATTATGAATGTGGTATCTTTGGCAATTTTCCTAAACATTTTTAGCGTCTGAAGTCTACAAAATCTACACTATCTAAAACTAAAAGAGATTATTAGCCGGTGTAGTTTTTCGGTCCAAGTAAATTTCATTATCTTGTCTCCAAATAAATGTCGTTTTTTTTCGTTTTCAATCAGAATAGAATAAAACCAATTAATTCTTTGAAGCTTTTGCTTGCTCTTCATTGGTCCAAGAAGAATTCCATAAATTACAAGTTCCTATAGGATGACTCGTGTCAATCCAAGAGTAGTTTATAAGTAGGGAGTGTAGTCCAAATTTAAACTTGAAAACATTTTAGGTTTGTTGGTAATCTTTATTTAGTGGTAAAGGCTCTACCATTTTTAAGTCACTGATTACTTATTCTATTTTTACGAGATTGTTTTTTTAAAAAAAAATTCAGACATATTTAGAAGTTAATTGTTCAATGAAAAATGCATGAATAGTTTATACCCTATCATTTTCTATGATTTTAAACCAATATAAATTAAGAAATTTTCAATAATTTTTTTTAATCTATAAAATCTAAATCTAAAATACAATTTTTTTTCTTCGCAATAGTGAAAATAATGAAATTATACTACTTGCAAATAATACATATGTTTTATCTTCTATGATATTATCTAAATTTTAAAGTCCTGGATAGTAATTTTTAATTATTTTATCCATATAACATGATCCATTGTGTTTTTTTCTTGAATCTATTTTGTTCGTTTGCTTGAGTTCAATTATTCATTTAATTGGATCTTTTTATTTTGTCTTGTAGATTTATTCTTTTTTTTTGAAAAAAAAAAATCTTGTAGATTTATTCTTAAACACGTTAAACATGTAAATTTAAATCTAATCTTTTTATGAAGATGGAATACTTGTTAAATTTTGAAATTTAATTAAATATATAAGAACCAAATTGATTTTATGGGTTTTTGTTTTAATTTTTAAATTGTTTTATACAAAGTATATTATCCTTATGATTTATAGATGAATGACTTAAAATTATTGAAAATCTATGTATGATCATCTCTTAGAAAAATAAATTATGCCCTGATTCATAAACGATTTTTCAAAAATAACAAAAATAATATTGTTTTAAGATTAATTTAATAGTTATACTGTCTTTGATATTTATAATGCTACTAAACGATACTAAAAATCATACATACCCTCTGCCAAATTCTTACAACTATTTTTTTAACAAAATCATACATACCAGCTTTCCCAAAAAAAAAGTATTACATAACCATTTTCTTTTTCTTTTTTTAAGTTTTCAAAACGCTAGACACGACTGTAAGCAGAGTCGGCATTTGAGGCTAACCTCATGTTTTTCCAATAGCCAATTTTATAATCAAATTTTTGGTTTAGAGGCAGCATTTGAGGCCAACCTCTCTTTAGTGTTACTTAACTTAGTTTTTGTACATCAATTTTGTTATTTGTTTTCTAAAGAACTTTTATCATGCACATATACAAACAGCTAATTTCTTTCATCTCGCTTGTAGTCTTTAAAATCTCTGGACCGATTATGATTGTATATTTGTATATATGATAAATTTTGTTAACACCGTGTGTTTTATAACTCACGAAATAACGTACAACAAATTTAAAACAATGAAAAATATTTAATAATATGTATTAAGTAATAATGAGAGGAGATCAATACTTGGCTGCAGAAGCGTGCAATGCTACAAAAGTCAGCTTATTAGAATCTTAGGAACTGCACTTATATTATTATTGCTTCGGGTAGAAACCTGAAAGCAACGACCAAACTGCCATGATAATGATATTATTCATACTCTATACGACTATACCCTTTCTATTTTGACGTTAATCGCTTTCTATACTCGTTATATAATGAATAAATAAAATTTAATAGTTAGCCAGAAAAAAAAAAAGAATAAATAAAATTTAATTATTTTTAGGAGCATGATTTGTTCAAACACCTTGCAAAAGTTGAAATTGGTTGAAATCACCTTCTCCGCTTTCACAAAGAGCATGAGGACACTCAATGCTAATGTCTCTGCATCTTCAATTGAATGTTTTTCATGTTCTACTCCCTCGAGTAGCGCTCAAGAAAATCATCAGCCAATTGGAAACCATCTACAATTGCTTTACAGCGGCAGAGCCTAATACTCTCTGAAACACTCGGTAAAGTACAAGCATGGTTTATGTAGATCATCACGACCAGCAAAGAGCATTGAAACACCAAATCGCTGAGACGTATTTAATTTAATCAAAAAATAATAATTGAACTATTTTTTTAAAGAATGTTTTTATAACAAAATAAAAGGGATAATTTTAAATGAAATTTGGCTTATTGGTAGTGGAGCATCCATGTCCCACAACATCATGAAACGCAACGTCTCCATGACAATGTAGTTTTCAGAATACGTACATCTTTTTCAGTGAAACAATGAAGTTGGTGACTCCTAGAAAAATAACAAGATTTTAATTTTTTTTTATATTGTATGCTTGTATATGAGAACCAGAAAATCACTGGAGGTATAATACATTATGTATATATGAATATACAATATATATAGTAACTAGTTAATTGCTTTTTCTTTTACATGAACTAGCTATTCGTTTTTAGTACAAATTTAAAATCTAAATACCTCAACTGTGACTAACATATTTGAGTATTTGCGTTCAAAGCCATGGCTTCTCTATGTCTAGAGAATCTGCTAATCCTTCCTGGTTTATTCACAAAAGAAATAATCAAATATGTTCTCTTTTTTTATTTTTTTTGAGCTTTACTTATACTTTTCTTCGTTTATTTTTACTTTATTTTTGGTATTTGGCTTAACAATCTTTTGATATTTAAACATTATTTCAAAAAAATTCAATCAATATGGAGAAAGCAAAGGATATCTAAGTTTATTAGCAAGTTATAGCGTTAATTAGTTTATGATTCCATTATATTATATATAGATATGTATATACATATACATAAATTTCATATCTAGTGAATTGGCTATAATTCAAAGTTCTGAACATCACTGCTAATGAATTATATAGATATATTTGTTTTGGTTTCACATAATTCATTACATAATTTTCTTGCTGTAAAATGCCTTCCGAATTGAATCGTTGACGTGGCAAGGGTGGTTTTTTGGCAGACTAAGTTTTTTATTTATTTCTTTTCACGTTAACGATGGCCGGGCCGCAGCCGGCGCCAGATTTATCTGATTTCCCAATAGTGGTGGATAAGGATAAAGGGAGTATTGAGGTGAAGGATGTTAAGAAATCATCTTGGGTCACGGTGACTCAGGTGGTTCTGTTTTGACGAAGCACGTGGTATCCTATGGATCAGAGGAGGGTAAAGAATTTATAGATGTTTCGGATGTCGTAATCCAGAACACAGTCCCTTTATGTGATGACCTTGTTGAAGGGAAGTTCATGGACATTGTTCCACATGTTGCGAAGATTCACGCAATTATTAACAAGATTTGGCCTTTGGAAAATTCCAGTCAATAAGAATTGAGGTTTTTGAAGTGGACAAGACTACTGTCAAGTTCAGAATCAGAGACGCCAATACACGAGCACAAATCTTACGTTGGGGCATGTGTAATATCGCAAATATTCCAATAGTTGTATAAAAGTGATCACCGAAAGAGGAAAAGGAAGAGAAAGTGGAGATCACCATGATACCTATGTGGGTAACTTAAAAAAATGTACCAAAAAGAATGTTTTCCTGGGAGGGTTTGGGATTTATTGCTAGTGCAATTGATAAACCCAAAAGACTACACTATGATATGATAATATGTAAAAGTTTTGAGGAGACCTAGGTCTTTGTGAGGCAGATTTGACATAAGAATTACCAAAGTCTCATCATTTTAAGTCAAAACTCGGTGTCGCATCAGATGTTCAATTCGAATATCCTTCGTTGCCATCAAAGTGAATTCTGTGTTCTAGATGGGGACATGCGGTGGCAGCATGTGGAGGGAAAGGAAAAAAAATAAGGATCCTTAAGAGGAAAGAGGTGGTGAATGAAGAAGCAAATGTTGCTGATGTCGACTCTTCATCTACATGGCATCAACAGGAAGAATTTAGCTCATTGGTGAATGAAGTTGTGGGTTTGGTAGCGATACCAGAGGAGGATGAGGTTACCGATGGTAGAGAGGTGGACAAAGTTGGTAGAGATGAGGAGAGGGTTGATAGTGAGGAGGTAACGGAGGATG
>NC_027748.1:31463274-31471961 GCF_000695525.1 Brassica oleracea var. oleracea | reverse complement strand
GTGAGGAAGGAAGTGGAGAAGGAAAAAGAGGTGCATAACCAATTAGTTGGTGATGTCGCAGTTGAGGATAGCAGTTTGAAGATCCTTGATGCAGATAAGGGAAAATGTTCTGATGTGTCACCTTCAAAGCAGAGACCTTCCATCAAAAAAGAATGGGGACTCTAGTATCATTAGCTCACTGTCCCGCTTTGCCATATTGAGTGAGGATCAAGAGGAGAGTGGTAATACTTTACAAGAGGAAGATAAAGAGAGTGAAGAGGGAGAGATTGTGGAGGATCAAACAAATGAAAGTTTTGAAGATCGGAGACGGAAGAAGAAACAGAAACAGGAAGTGGTGGATGGAATGACACAGAGGACATCTACGCGACATTCCAAAGGCTTGACTAAGTCTGTAGCTGAGAACAAGACTCAAGGTACTAGCAATTTGGCGAGTTCAATGGGGAAAAAGCGTACTGCAAAGAAATTTTAATTATGTCGGGTTTCTTTTGGAATATACGAGGTTTCAATAAAAAGAAAAAGCATTTGGTTGTACAGAATGGGTTAGGGAAAAAGATTTCATGTTTGGAGGGTTGCTGGAAACAAGAGTTAAGGAGGGAAAGAGTGAGAGAATCTTATCGACAGTCTTCCGAGGCTAGAGTATGATCTCACGCTATGAGTACAACACACTGGGGAGAATCTGGTTGGTGTGGAGACCGGATATTAAGTAACACTATTTTTTAAAAGTGGACAACTACTCACTATTTCTATATGTACAGAAGAGGTTCATGAGTTTTTTTACTCCATTATCTATGCTCTAAATACAATGGAAAAAAAGAGTTATGGAAGGATTTGAAACTTCACCAGGATTCACCTATTGTTCACAATAAACTCTGGTTTTGTTGGCGATTTTAACGAGACTCTAGATATGGAGGACCACTCATCTCATGAAGTCTCACCTATGATAACTCCAGCAATGCGACATTTTGGGGAGGTTGTGCAGTATTGTTTCTTAATGGACCTAGGCTCACATGGACCCTCGCTTTACTTAGTGTAACAAGCGATCAGAAGTTCTTATCTCTAAGAAGATTGATCGTGTTCGGTTTAATGATCATTGGTTAGCTGCCTATCCGCAATAAGTTTTTGAAAGTGGAGGATGTTCAGATCATCTCCGCTGCCACATTAATCATCATTCAGAACTCTCTCCTCCAAAACGGCCTTTGAGTTTGTAAATGCTATAACAGATCTGGAAGAATTTCTGCCAAGTGTGAGGAAATATTGGGATACTACTGAGCCAATATTTTCGTCAACATCATCGCTTTTCAGATTCTCAAAGAAGTTAAAGGGTTTTAAACCTATCATACGGGATTTAGGGAGGAAAAGGAGGGGAAATTTTTCAGTAAAATCAAAGGCTTCTCTTGATGAGCTCTGATTAAAACAAGATTCTACGATGAGAAACCCAACAGAGCAAAATATGGAAGCTGAAAGTGAAGCGTATAAGACATGAGACTTTGTTTCAGGGCTTGAGGATAAGTTTCTAAAAAAAGAAGTCAAAGATGCAATGGCTAGACGTGAGCGATAAAAATAATAAAGCTTTTCACTAAGGTGCAACAGCAAGAGAAATTGTCAATTCCATCAAAGAGATAGAATGTGCTGATGTGGAGGTGGTGGCGGCCTACAGAAAAAAGAAAAAAAAAGAAGCTGAGAAACATTTCAGAGAGTTTTTGCAGCATAACCTGCATACTTCACTTGTATTGAAGTGTTGGAGTTGCAGGAAATTTTATAATACCGGTGTTCTAACTTGGATAGAGACAATAAGATTAGGATGTTACAGCTGAGGAGGTCATGAAAGTTCTATTTGCAATACCAAGTGATAAATTAATCGCTTGTACCAGATGGTTACACTATCGAATTTTATAAGTTTGCCTGGACAATAGTAGGATGGGAATTTGTTACTGTTGTCCGAGCATTATTTGAGAAGTGGTTCTTACCAAAAGGGATTAACACAACAATACCGAAGATCACTGGTGCAAAGAGGATGAAATATTACCGACCCACCTCTTGTTGCAACGTCCTTTACAAAGTAATCTCCAAGATAATAGAAAATCTCCTAAAGAAGCTTCTACCTGACTTCATTAGTTTGAACCAATCAGCTTTTGCCAAGGGCTTGTTTTCTCATTGAAAACCTACTCCTGACAACAGAACTTGTAAATGACTATAACAAGGACTCAGTCTCTCGTTGATGCGCGATGAAAATAGATATTTTAAGGCATTCGACGCGGTTCCGTGGTCTTTTCTTCTCAATATCTTAACTGCTGGGTTTTCCCAGAAAAAATCATACACTGGATCTTTCTGTGTAACAACAACATCAGTCTCAGTCCAAGTGAATGTAGAGCTGGCTGGTTTCTTTAGGAGTGAGAGAGGACTAAGGAAAAGTTGTGCTTTATCACCTTACTTATTTGTGATTAGTACGCATGTTTCATCGAAGATGTTGGATAAATCAGCAGCTGATCATAAGATGGGCTACCACCTGAAGTGTAAGAATCTAACTCTCACCCACCTGAGTTTTGCTGATGACATTCTAGTGTTTTCTGATGGTAACTCTCAGTCCATCGAAAGCATTCTGGAGGTCTTTAGTAACTTTGCAGCCATCTCGGGGTTACTGATGAGTGTTGGGAAGTCTACATTTTTTTGTGTTGGGGTTTACGACGCGACAAGAAATCAAAGATCAATATAGATTGGCAGTTGGTTTGCTCCCTATTTGATACTTTGGACTTCCTCTCCTAACTAAAAAAATGGGAAGGAATGACTATCAGCCACTTATTAAAAAATTAAAAAGCGTATAAGCCTTTAGACGAACAGATTTTTGCCAGTGACAGGTTGCTTACAGCTTATCAAGTCGGTCCTAATGAGTATTGCAAACGTTTAGAAGGCACTTTTTTTTACATTACGTTGGAATAATTCGTATCAGCATTGATGTCCCTTAGTTACTGCAAGTCGACCCACCTTATAGTAAAACCCTAGCTTTAATTATTCTAAATATGTTACGTATTTCGCCATTTAACACTGAAATCTCAAATAATTCAAAATGTGAGTTAGAAAAGCCTTTTCATTTATTTTTAGGTTTTTATTTCGTAAAAGATTAATCTATCTATTCTATCAAAATAAAAATCAGAACTTCATTTTAAAATGGACTATTCCTTAGAAAGTTGTTTAAATAATTATAATGAAATTATTAAATCCATATAATTTGATAATTCAAATAAATATTACTGCCTTAATAATATTTCCAAAATCTACAGAAGAATATTTAAAATGGCAACCTATTAACATGTAACAACCTTTCAAACATCAGAAAATAATCACGTAACAAGATATTTGCATAAAATGATAACCTGTCATTACTATTTAACACATGCATACGATTATACTAAAGCACAAAAATGAAAATCCGGTCCATTTGGAATTTCTAATCACATTTCATATTCATATCTAATATATATTACCCAACGAAAATATTATTAACTTGACATTAACCTTTAAGAAACTTGTATAATTAATACTAACTGTTTTAATATATATTATTATATATAATAACTTAATCTATTTACTAACTGGTTTACAAATTATAAATTAAAAGAATTACATATACATAGTAAAATATAGGGATTCATACAGTTTACAACAAACTTCAATTTATTAATGCAAAATATTCAAATAAGATATTTAAAATAATAAATAATTTTATATTTTAATATAATATCTAAATTATTTTAATATAATATCTAAATTAAAATATAATTTAATATATTTGAATATGATAAAATACAATACTAAATTTAGTTGACATTAATATTATTTGATTATATGGTATATTGAATTGTATATTGTGATTTACAATTACAGTTTCTTGCTGTTTATTTCATAGAAATATAAACATTTATCAAGTATGAGAAGAGTTGAACGTCATATAACTAATTTATATTATAATTAATATTTAATTAATATTATAATAAAATAAATTTTGAGAAATAGAACAAATAAAAAATAAATTTATATTATAAGTACATATCACGCGAGGATATATAACACATCGATTTTGGTTTTATTTTGTATCACATCTTAAAACCCATAAAGTAATCATATATCTTTCAGCTTCGGATTTTATTAGTTCGGTTCGGATATATCCATAATTAAATCCAAAATTTAAAAACAAAACATAAGAAGTAAATAATTATTTATATAGAATTGGATATTTAAGACACTTATTTAAAGTTTAAATATTTATTTTTAGATATCATTTCAAAATAAATATAGAACTGAATATTTGAAGTACAAATTTATATTTCAAATAATTATACTTGTAATTAATTTGGACATTTGGATCAGTTTTCAAATTTTCCGGGTTTTTCATTTGTTTGGGCTAGCCATACAGCTTCGGGTAATAACACTTCAGAATTTGATATATTGTATACCACCTTGACAAGACTTATTCTTGTATTTCTTACATTTTAGATGGTATTTATCGAGTTTTTTTAGTTTGGGTTCAATTTAGACTACGGGTTATGGATTTTGTGCTCAGACCTAAATAAAATACGTTTATATAAAATTTTCAGTGAAAATTATTCCGTGCTTTGAAAAGCGCCATCAAAATCTAGTTTTAGTTATATTATATATATATATCGACACACATGGCAAACATACCGACGAGCTAGACTATTTTTATAAAATAATAATAATAATATTTTATCATTAAGATCTATAATTGGTGGTTCCTTGTTATTTTCAAATATTTTTATTTATTTCATTGGGTCGTTTTCATCTCTGGTTCAAAATCATGTCGTCTTCCACTTGATGATGGATCTTGGCAATTTCTTTTATGAATATTATTTTGGTACTTATATTATTTGTATAAAGAAAAAGACGCCCCAGGATGTTATAAATCGCAAGAACAAATTCGTTCAAAACATGTTTCAGCGCATTCTGCTTAGTATAAATTTTCATTCTTAATTATTCGTGCTCTAATCTTCCCATAAATATGCGTTCATTAATTTCTTAATTGTGCGGACTCGAATCTTCCCATTAGTATATGTTTTTTTTATTTATTTAACGACTCCCATTAGTATATGTTAATTACTCTATTTGGTTGTTGAACTATATCGCCACTGGTCTTTAAAAAAAAAAACTATATGGCCACTATTGAAAATTCGATTACAGATTTTAATTATACAAAACTAGACTTGTATCTATTAGCATCGAGACCATACGAAACATGCATGACTAGTTAAGCTAAGATATCAATAAAGAAAACAATATAGCTATAAATATGTACGAACCCTCATTAAAAATATGAATTATTAATTATTTCCCAATTAACTGGAAACAAGTACAATTAGTCTTCGTCTTCGTGTCGAAGTTTCATGCAAAACAATCTTGCCTAACTTGTCCTACTAATTAAAAATAAAATAAAATAATGTTATATATAATTTCGTTGCTTATGTCAAAATGTACCAAATTCATTCGAGCCGTCGAGCATTATGTATGTCTCACCTTCTCCACCTATCTGATCACAGATGGACCTAGGTCTGGGACGGATCCGGATATCCGGGAAATTCGGGGTACCCGGATCCGGATCCGTCGGATCCGTGAATTTAATATCTGGATCTAGATTCGTAGTTTCCGGATATCCGTCCCGATATTGTATTACCCGCGGATATCCGAATCCGGATCCGGATCCGTAAAAATAATTAAAAATAATATTTTTTAAAAAAATACTAATTCTTTTAATATAATATATAAATAAAATATTTATAAATATATTTATATATGTCTATAATATTGTAAAAACTAAAATATAATATTATAAGATTAATTCATGTATAAATATTAATATATCAAATATAAATATTAATGAAATTTAAAAATTTAATGTGTTTTAAAAATACGGATCCGGATCCGGATATCTGGACCTAAAAATTAAGAAATCCGGATTCGGATTCGGTTTGGACGGATCCAAGATTTGACTATCCGGATTCGGATCCGGACACCCCGGATATCCTATTTTCGGAGCGGATCCGGAGCGGATCTCGGATCCGGAGCGGATCTCTGATCGAATCCATCTCGGATAATAAGTCTCAGGCCTAGATGGAACACCTCACAACCACATAGCACATAATCAAAATTTAAAACTTGAAAAATGTGACAAAAGTTATAATTTTTTTTTTGAATTGTAAGTTATTGTACGTCTCACGTAATTCGACATGTGATTTTTTTTTTTTGTAAACTAATTCGACATATGATTTCATGGCAGCTAATTGTATCACGTCTCTTAGAAAGCTTAATGGTCCTATCGCATCCCTATTTTACTTCCCAATAAGCCATCTTGAGTCTACTTAAGACAACTACTACGGTAGCTCAATTTAAACTGCCACATTACCTATTTTTATATATGTTATCTCCGTTTCAGATTACTTGTCGTTATATAGTAAAATTTTTGTTTCAAAATAAATATCGTTTTATAATTTCAATGCAAAATTTATTGATTTTATATTTTAATTTATTTTTAATTGGTTGAAATGTGGTTAGGTGTATTGAAAATGATGTTTTTATATAGTAAATATACAAAATTAAATGTTTTCTTAATTTGTGTGCCGAAATCTAAAACGAAGGAAATAATAAACAGTATCAGTAATAATTTTAACGTGATAAACAAGTAAATTAGTTTTAATATTTAATATGTTATTGAAACTAATTTTATTATTTAAAGTGTTAAGAGTAGAGCTTAAAAATTTAAAATATAAATTTTTGCTAACTTGATAATTTAAAATGCAATTTTTCCATTTTCTTTTTGAAACTTTAGCTCCATTCAGTTTCATAGTTTATTTTATTTTTGCCAATCATCTGCATATACTTTAATCATAAACTCGCGACAATAACTAAGAGAGTAGTTAAAATAAATAAACACTTCCCCTGAAATCTGCCCAACCCATTTTCCTACAAGTTATGCATGCTTTTGGTTTTTTTCTTTCAAAAAAAATATACATTGCAACATGGCCAGAGCACTGAGTACTATTATAAATACTAACTGCACAAGATTAAAACATATTCATATACTAGTCCACCACATCAAATACTCCAAAGATATAAATAATTTTCTAAGATACGTAGAAAAATGGACTAGTTAATATGATATCATCGTCATATGCATATGCGTAAATTTTTCCATTTTAATATAATCTTTTATTATGGACTTATGCTAGTGAGTTCTAGTGTGTGACGAATATGCGATTGTGGACTGGCAAAGTCCAAATCTCATGAAGAATAAAATAACAGAAATTGAAGCTTTTTGTATGTTTTCTAATCCTATGAATCTTGACAAAACAAATTCAATTTTTAATACCAAATTATTTTTAAAAAGCATCAATTTTGACCACCATCCTGTGGACCCACATGGAGTTCAAGTCTTTGCTGACATGGCAGAAGAAGAGCCGTCCACCTGTCAGTTGAAAAAAGCAAAGATTCTTGACGGTTAGTGGGCGCAAGAGCCTCCACTGATCAGTTTGCTCGTTGCGTAAATGACTTATCTACCCTTAGTTCAGTATTCCATTTAATCTGTGATTTAAATAAGCCACAGTTATTCGCGATTAATTAAAATCTGTTATAAATCATGGAGTAGATTGCCATTAACCAAGACAAGAGGAGAAAGTCCGTCGGCCACATCAAGCCCAACCGTGGCCATAAGGAGGAGAGAGAGTCAGCCAAAGCCTTAGCCGACTTAAGATATAGATAGTTTCTTTTTCCTGTGTTTTAATACTTTTCCTATTTTCTCTTGGATAAGGATATGTACAGTTTCCTTTTATCTTTATCTTGTAATCATTATATAAAAGAACCCCTTTGATCATTAATAAGAACACAGAAATATTCAGTCCCTAAACTCTCTAATTACAACACGTTATCAGCACAATAGACTCTAAAACCCTGAGACAAAACCTAACCTAAAATCCGTCACACATAAACCCTAAATCAGGCGCAACTTAAAATCGATCTATATCTACAACCCTGAGGAACCAAACGACGAGCCACATATCAAATTGAAGCTCTTGACGAGAAAAATCCATCAGCGCAAACCGTTCGTCGATCCGATCTCAGACGCGCCCTCACTCGCAGAAACAATACGCGACACTGTCTTGGTCTTTTGGAACCCTAATCCCGAAAAACCCTAAATTGTTCTTGCTTGTGTTCCGGCTTGCAAACTCCGATCAAGCTCAGCTCCAGATGTTCCCTGTCCGTGATCAACGTCCTCAGCCTCAGCACAGCTTGCGTCCAGCTCAGACCAAGCTCAGCTCCACATGTTCCCTGTCCGTGATCAACGTCCTCAGCCTCAGCACAGCTTGCGTCCAGCTCAGACCAAATCCCCGACCAAACGCAACCATCCGCGAGAAGAAACAAGCTCGCGATAGCCCTCGTCAATGCGACCCGATAGGAGCCGTCTCGCGCCCGTTCGTCTCAGTTCGTCTCTGATCTTTGGAAAACAAGGGTAATCCTAAATTTTGAGAACATGAATCGAACCTGGTTGTTTTGTAAAGATTGAAACCCTAAAATCAGAACTCTAAAGATGAAAGCCATAGGAAAAATAGATCAGATCCTAAAGAGTAAATCGGAGCTCGAATAAGTCTGATCTCCTAAACCATAATTCGAGATTGATCCATTGA
>NC_027748.1:31461802-31462598 GCF_000695525.1 Brassica oleracea var. oleracea | reverse complement strand
GTGATTCAGATGTCGAAAATCTCAAACAGAGACTATGCGGCCCTTAATCTCTCCAGAGATAACTACTTGCAGTGGCGCTAGATACAAAGATCAGTCTAAGGTCAAAGGAACTTGGTGATACTTTCATCAAGGGCAACAATGAGACCGATTAAAATCGGTACATGGCTATAAGTATTATACGCCATCACCTCATTGAAGGTCTAAAAGATCAGTACATGACGATGGAAAATCCACTAGAACTTTGGGATGCTTTACAGCATAGATATGATCACCAGAAAATGATGTTACTTCCAAAGGCTAGAAACAACTGGAAGAATCGTAGATTCTTGGATTATAATTCGGTAGATGAGTACAATTCAGTCTTATTTAAGACGGTCTCGATGCTGAGACTTTGTGGTGAAGTAGTAACCGAAGAAGAGTTACTTGAGAAGACTTACTCTACATTCCATTCATCGAATGTGATACTGCAACAGCAGTACATAATGAAAGGCTTCGCCACATATACTGATCTGATCTCGTGCCTGCTTCTGGCCGAGGCAAACAATGAGCTCCTGATGAAGAATAGTGAAGCTAGACCTGCTGGAACAGTACCATTACCGGAAGCTAATGAGGTTGAAAAGAAACAACCCAACGAGTGCAATTACGTCCAAAACAATAAGAGATCACACGGCAATGGCCGTGGTGGTTACAAGGGGCGTGGCAGTGACAATTACTCGAACAGCCGAGACAACTACTCGACCGACCAGAAAGGAAACCACAATAACCGTGGTCGTGGTTCCAATTATGACCGTGGCCA
>NC_027748.1:31459075-31459569 GCF_000695525.1 Brassica oleracea var. oleracea | reverse complement strand
ATTAGATACAAATGATGTAGTAAGCAGCATATGGATCACTGGATAAGATGAAAGAACAGCTTCGTTCCTAAGCTGATTCATGGACTGAAACATAAATCAGCTGCATATAGTATGTAAAAGAAATTGATCACGCATGATCATTGATCTTGGAGTTGCATAAAAGACAATCCAATACAGTCCATATATTTGAAATTCCTTGTGATTATACTAAACCTTAAAGAGGTTAGTAGGCATAGAATAAATATATGTGTGTGTCCGACCAAAAGCATCCGGCCCCGGCCCTTCAAACTAAAGATGTCCGACTTTGTCCATCTAAGGGCGTCCGGCTCTTCAGCAAAGAACGTCTGGCTCTTCTGCTAGACGCGTCCGGCTTTTAAGACTAAAAGGCATCTGGCCCTTCTTTTTGATCACGGGCCAATAAAGACAAAAGATCAACCAGATACAAATGTATTGTAGTCCATAAGCTTGTGAGAGCCGAGATCTATGACCTAATA
>NC_027748.1:31434229-31459019 GCF_000695525.1 Brassica oleracea var. oleracea | reverse complement strand
AATGTAGAACCTACACTGAGGTTCACATCAGGGGGAGTAGTGCATGTTGTACTCTTTTTCCTTCATCGTGGTTTTGTCCCACTGGGTTTTCCTGATAAGGTTTTAATGAGGCAACATGAAACGTACTACAGAACCTGTATGGTTATGACATCCAAGGGGGAGTGTTATAAATCATGGAGTGGATTGCCATTAACCAAGACAAGAGGAGAAAGTCTGTCGGCCACATCAAGCCCAACCGTGGCCGCAAGGAGGAGAGAGAGTCGGCCAAAGCCTTAGCCGACTTAGGATATAGATAGTTTCATTTTCCTATGTTTTAGTAGTTTTCCTATTTTCTCTTGGATAAGGATATGTACACTTTTCTTTTATCTTTATCTTGTAATCCTTATATAAAGGAATCCTCTTGATCATTAATATGAACACAGAAATATTCAGTTTCTAAAGTTTCTAAACTCTTTAATTACAACAAAATCTTGATTATAACAAAGAATGAGAAAATCTAGCAAGAGTAAGATGGAAACGTATGGACCATTGAAAAAAAAGAGGAAGATATTTAATTAATTAAATACAAATTTTAACTCCAGAATCAAGTGTCCAATAGATACAAAGACAATGATGAACACCAAGATTATATTCTCTACATGGAATAGTGATTACTCCTACTTTTTATGATTAGCTTTTAAGCACTAGCTAGTGGCATAATTATGGTGCTATCAACCATAAGATATTTTGTAGAAGAATATGGTGGTTTGTAAAGTTGAATGCGATTATAACAAGAGACTAAACAAATAAATAATATTTTCGCTTTGTCCAAAAGATAATAATAAAGTTTGCCAGGCGATATCATTTTGGCCAACACATACACTATATGATTCATATAAGTTTATAAATCACAAGACATGTGATTCTATTAGCTAGATCTAAAACTCAAAATCCCAAATATCATAACTTTTGGAGCATTGCATATATAACGAATACTTTTCCAACTCAATTGATTTGCAAAGGAAAATGTATAATTCAATAGAATAATTGAGATCGAATCCTGGCAGTTCTTCAGTAGCCTAATTGATACGTAAATGTGTCTCCAACCCTACTTCATTTTTTACTACAAACTTCAGTTTAAAGTAAAATCTTCTCCAATCCCACTCCATATTCAACTCCAAAATGGAGTTGAATTTTTTAAATTATTAAATAGTTCTTTTAATCTTGAATATTTTTATTTCATACTTAAATAATATTTAAAATAATACAATAACATGAAAAAATATAATACTCCACAAAATATTATTTAATATTTTTGCATAAAAGATTCATAAACTTAATAAAAATAAAAACTAAACATAAATATTTTACAATATAATATAATATAATACAAATAAGTCATTTAATCATTCTGTAAGCTGTTTTTGGAATCTGTAATGTATCGTTCAAACATAATAAGATGATTTTGTTTATCTTGTGGGTCTCGATTGATAACATTTGTACTTGTTAAGCTTAATATATGCAAAAACATTTGGATGAAGTACATAATTTAAATTACAAAACAAAACTTTGTTTTCTCATCTATGTTCTTTTAATGCCTATTTTATTTTTAAACTAGGAAATTTGGTATATGATGGAAATTACACCAATTGAAGTTGGAAGAAAACCTCTAACCGTATTTTCATTAATAAATATTTAATTTAAATAAAATATATTTTTATGAAAATTTTGTAAATATAAAATAGTTGGGTTAATTGTTAATTTTTTATAAGTTGAAGGTACTACTAAAAATTATTAACTAAAGAAAAGGGGAATCATTTGTGAATATTTTTTTTGCAGTAAAAAATGAAGTAATACATTGGAGTAAAACTCAACTCATTTTTGGAGTAAAAATTGGAGTAATGCATTGGAGATGCTCTTACAAAAAATGTTCACGTGCAGAAATTGAAATATAAAATAAAAGATGAAATAATGATTTTGGAATCTTTTATAACTTTGAAAGCCTTTTAGAAAATATGATATAAATTTGGAACTTAAATTTGTAAAGAAAGTGGACCAAAAATTTGTATCCAAAAAGATACGTTATATACTAGTATCTTTTTATGTTTTCATATTTTCGCAAATTGATTGCACTGTATATTATCAATACTAATCTACAAATTTTCATAAATTATTTACTGAAAATTATTCATCGTCTTATAAATATAGTCAATTTTATATGTCTGTTAAAAGATAATTTGTTTAAAAAAAATATGTTTAGTACTTCAATCGATAAAACTATGGAGTAGTTAAAATACTAAATTGATGTGTTTATGCATGATAAGTTTATAACTATGAAATATTTTGATAGTTACATTTGTATCATATATATATTGTATAAAATTATTCTTACATACGTAAGAACATTAAAACTCTGATAAATAAATAATATTAAGATTAAAAATAATATAAATTTTTTAAAAATTTGTCAGAACTGAGAGGTTTCACACACTTCTTTTAAAAACACAGGGAGTACATATTTGTTAAAATATTTTTTATGATATATTTAGTATCTTCTTTTTGACATCGTTTAGTATCTTCAGTTGACGTAACACTGTGGAAATCCAAATTTGAATGTTTTTATGCATAATAAGTTTATGGCTTAAAAAAATAAAATAAATAAGTTTATGGCCTTTATTGGTAAAGGGTTGGGAAAAAAAATCCGAAAAACTAAACCGAATTCAATCCAAAAAAATAGTAGAAACCCGAATTAAAATTGGTTAAATATTCAAACGGATTTAAAATTTTGGTATTTAGAGAACCGAAACCGAATCCTACCCAAACCAAAATCTTTGTGTTTGTGGTACCCGAATGCATCCGAAACAGATCTATATACCTAAATATATTAATTGTTTTTAGATTTTACATATTAAATAAAATTATATGAGATATTTTGAAATTATCTAAAATACTTAAAAATATATTCAAATAGTCAAAAATAAATGTCTAAATAGTTAAACAATACTCAAAACACCAAGAATATTTGAACTATCTGTTAATTCTCTGTCTAAATATTCAAGCCGAATCAATTTATATGTTAAGTTTAGGTATTTAGACATACATTATTTAAATTTATATGTAGTATTATTTTATTTTTAAATTTTGAAAAATTTGAAGTATATAATGAATTAAAAATTTAACACTAATTTGAATGGGTTATCTAAACCCGAACCAAATCTGAACCAAAATTTATAGATATCCGAATAATGCCAAAATCTTTAACTCCGAAAATCTGAAACTCGAATATGCCCCAATCAAAGCTGAATGGATACCTGAACGCCTATCCCTAGATAGCATGATTTACCAATGATTTAGTTTGAGTTATGGGCATTAATCGAAAATGTGCCTATTCACGAATTAGTTTTGTTGAGTTGCTATGTATTATAGAATCGAGTTATATATAGTTTTTGTTATACTCTTTGTAAAATGGACAAATAATATACTAAATAAACATTAAAAAAATTGCATGTTTAGAACTTGAGTTAACTTGTATTAGGATTTCATCTAATCTATTAATTTAGGGTCATGTTTTTTTATCTACAATTAAAAATTGTTATTAGTTTTTGGACCTATTCATTTCTCTAGCCTTAATCCCAGTGTTTTGAAACTCTACCCGAACCCGTGGTTGAACCGGTAAACCCGGTGACCAAGAAAAAATCCGTTTTGGATTTTGTGAAAAACCCAATATTTAGAAACCCGTAAAAACCCACAAAAATCCGGTAAAACCCAGAACCCGAGATCGGTTGAACCAATAAATAACTTTTACTTCTTTTTTTAGTTTTTAATTATGTTTTAAAATTATGTTTTACATTCTAAGTTTTCAATTAAGAAGTTAGGTGCTGACAAAAGAAAAGAAGTTAGGTTTTTCTTTTCAGTTTTCTATTTGTGATTTTTAGATTTTGATGAAGATTTTACTATGCCACTTGAAGAAAATGAAGTGAACGATGGTAGAGATAACCAAAATTAGTTGATGTAACTTGGTGTTATTTTATTTCCGTTAATGATAATTTTTTACTTTTGGTTTATTTTGTATTTGAAATTTAATTTATTATTCACATTTGACATTTAAATATTTATAAATTTTATGTCTTTATTTTTTTTTAGATGTCATAACTCTTACCTTGTTAGAGAAAATTTTAAATAGTCTAAACTATTTTTTTTGATATTTTGTATGTCAAATGAAAATAAAAATATAAAAACTAAAATTAAGTATTTTCTAAATGTTTTTAGACATAAAATATTATTTTTATGTTTTATAAAAATATTTAGAAAATATTAAAATTTAGTTTCTATATTTTTATTTAGATAGCTGATATATTATTATATAATAAAATTAATTCATTTATTAACATGTGGTTCATCCATGGTCAACCCAATGATCCAGTAACTCGGTAAGTCATCTGGTTCAGTGTCCGGATCGGGTTTAGAAACATTGCTTACCACACAAGTGACTTACCTAAAAACACGTTACATAATATTTACCTTATATAGTCAGCAAGTCCCCACGAAAATTAATTTAATCATACGGTATGAATCTGTTATCTAATCAACTAATCTATGTATTAGCTGACGTTTTTCAATGGTAATTGGTCTACTTACTTATTTTTACTCATCAAGTTCTCCTTAACACACACGATAGTCAATGTTTCTCCTAACTTGATGTCATTTACACCCACCATAACTTCTTTTAAGGTATAAATTAAGACAGAATGCAAACTCGGTATCCATGGAGAATAGACGAATATTTATTCTATCACTGAAATAAAATTTTAGACTCTTTCATAAACTAACCATTCAAAAACATAATGGACATACGTGTAGTTTAATCAAAATTTGTTCGTTTTTGAATTTAAGAAATTTCAAATAACGATATATCTAATAATATTTCAAATCTAGTAACAAACTAATCTTAAAATCAGTATATGCTTAAAGAATATTCATTTGCATTGTTCCTAAAATTTATACTCAATAAAATCTAATCTATTAAAACAAAGTATTACAACATCATATACATTTGTTTATGAATAGTTATTATTCTATTAAATTAAAAACGTGACCAGATGATATAGGTTTAGTCAAACTTAAAAATGTAATTGCATCTAAAGGAACCTGGTATAAGTGTATAACCATATCCTTTTATTTTTCATAAAAATTCTAATATTGGTGGGATCCAAGTTCTCTCACCTACATATATTAACTGGCATATGAAGGTTTAGATTTTACTCCCTCTGGATTTAAACGTATGATGTTTAAGGTTTTACACTTATATTAAGAAACAATAAATACACTATTTTAATTGTTACTTTTTGTTATATCAATAAAATTTCACCACTCATAATTTTACTTTTTAATTTATGTTTAAATTTTTAAAATAAATACATTAATAATATCTCAAAACATCATACATTTGTATATAAAATAAAAAGATAGAATACATTCGTATCCGGAGGGAGTATATGATAAGATGCATCTCTTTTTTGTTTTTAAACTTTCGGTAACAATTTCATAAATTATTTGAAGCCTTATACACATTTAGAATCATCTCCTATGAATTAAATTAAAGAGCTACTGAGTTTAGATATTGAGCTGAAAATGTTGCACTAGAGTATTAACTCTATAGGGTTGAAATGCAGAGCGAACGTAAGACAATTTGCCACATTTTATTTTGAAAATGTTGCATAATCATTAAATCTAACATTAACTATATATATATATATATATATGCATATATACTGTGACCTATACTGTAATTTAATTAATGACTATAATAAAATCCGCAACACATATAACTAATTATTTCTTATTTAAATTACAAAAGGAAATTTAAAAATATGAATATAGTGAGTGAGTATAAACATGTTTTTTAGCCTATTGAAAACAAAAGTTAATATATATCATGAACACAAATTTAACATATAAATTAAATTTATTTAACTTATAATAACAAATTACAGAAAATGTTACAAAGAAACGAGCATATAAGCATATGTTTACGAAAAACAGGCATACGAGCATATGATTACGAAGAAACAAACGTATGTCGGGTCAGCTTTTAAATTACTATCATTTATATAATAGATTTTGATTAAAATTTATACAAAAAAACACAAATATAATTACAAAGTAACATAAATATAAAAGTTAAATTTATAAAAAAATGTAAAACAACAAATATATCTGCCCGTTGTAAGGAGATCTCAGAATCTAGTTGTTTATATTATTGTCCACGTTTGCATTTTTTAATTCTTTTAATTTTTTTTTGAAACGTGTCCAACCTTTGATCTTTATTAATTAAAATATTCTTAGCAATTGTATAGAACTGTGTACTTGTTAGTTTTACAAACTTTTTTAATTTCTTTTTAAATTAGAAAAACATCTTTTTTTGAAACATGTCCAACATCATTATATTTATATTTTCATAAATAAAAATTACATTCATTTAAATTTAAATAAACTTCCATAATAAATTAAATATTATATAATCTAGTTGTATACATAAAATGCAACATATTAACATCAACTAAATTTTATAATTAAAATTTTATCAAAATATATCACACAATTAATCAAATAAATTAAAAATATTTATTTAAAAAATGATAACAAAATATTTGAAATAATTAAAATTAAATTAAATAATATCTTATACATATATTATTATCTCAAGATACATTGAAAATAACTACACAGTACAATAAATATAATAACAAAAATAGTTAGGAAAATTTTCAAAATATATATTATCTGAAGATAAATGCTTAACACCAATTATAAATAGCAAATTTAAACTGATTATAATATATATCTAATTATTAGTAAGATAAATTACATAAAACAATTATAATACTGATAGTTAAGCCATATAAAATAAATATTATGTAACTAGACTCTCTCTTAACACTAAAAATATTAAATTAAATAAATATTATGAAACTAAAATCTCTCGACACCAAATAACATTCAATTAATTAAAAAATATTTAATTAATTTATAAATTAATTTAATCATTTTAAAATAAATGCGAATTATGATCTAGTTTAAATATTAGGCAAATTGCAGAATAGGTCATGCTATGATTGGTTAGCTTTTACAAAAAAAAAATTCACCCAAACAATCCTCTAGACTATATTTCAGAAGTGATTTTGTCACATATTCTCTTTACAATCAATTTCACAAAAAAAAATATGACATGGCTACTGAAATTGATGACATGGCTTCCGGGAAAATTATGACATGAATAATTTCATTTAATATTGATTTATATTTTTGACAAATTTATTAGAATATGGTAATAATTCATATATTATATTTAATATTGATATTTTTTTTTGGTAAACTTTTTGTAAATATGGTAATAGCTCATACACCATCTATAAAATAAATATATTCATATATAACATTTTAAATTTCGAAATATTATTATTTTTGTATAATTATACAATTTGTATTACTAAAACTTTCAAAAAAATTTACAATTTTTTAAAAATTTATATATCTAATCGTAAGGACATTAGTTTCTTATATATCTACAAATTTTATAAATATTGTTTAGGCTAAATTTTTGATAATTATACAATTTTATATCATTTTATTTGTTTTATACAAACTGATTTAATATATATCAAATCTATATTAAATATTAGTAAAAAAATAGTAAGATCTATAATATTTAATAAAATTTATTTTTAAATATAAGTTAGATTTAAAAAATTTCTTACTGCACAAGGTGCAGAAAAACATCTAGTCTATCTATCTTCTATATATATAAAGGAGAGTTTCCTTCACTCCTAAGCTGTCCACGTAGGCAGACACGTCACTAATTCGAGTCTTGAGAAGCCGACACGTATCACGGTCAATCAAAAGTCAATGTTTCATTGATTCTTGAATTTAATGGAGTTTTATGTGTTTACTACGGTCCAAATACATCTTCTCTAAAAAAACGGTATGCGAAACTTAGGGAAAGTGGCTATCGAGCAACAATTTCCGTTCAGTCAACTGTCAATAGAAATTCAACGGTTTCACCGGTGACGAACGATTCCGATCAATGTCAGTCGGAAGCCGAATAGACTTTTTTAATCTGGAGCCGTTACGAAAATTAACTTGGTTCATGGATCTTCATTAACATTCACATTAATACCTATTCTCTACTCTCTTACATTCAATGAATCTCCTCATTCATTCCTTTGTGTTAATCCTCCATTATAAATACGAAGGTTTTCTTCCAAGAAAACCATCAGTTCATTTCTCTTAATAAACAACACAAAAAGGTGATGAAAAAAAATTTGTTAAGCTCATCGTCATACTTGACGGATTGTGACAGAAAAGTGATAAAAAAACAGAAAAAATGAGATGAAAAACAGAATAAACAGAGAAGAAGAGAAAAGAGGAAGACGATAGAAGAGGGGAGATAGCTTTTTTTAGTGAACCTTTTTTTAAAAGATCTATTTATCTTTAGCTCATAATAATTTGCAACATCTTGGTGTTGATTTTTCATTACTGTGGCTCCCTAAAAGATTGTTGGCCCCGATCTCAAGGATACAACAGTTAGTGTAGACACTTATGGTTATATAATCATGTGTGAGTATGCATGATTGTGATTTGTGAGTATATTTCAATTACGTCTTTCCCATACCGACTAATGGATTGTGAATTCTATTTAACTTGGCTGCTTTTGTGTCTCCAAAATTGGCTGAGTTTTGATATATACATTTTTCTTTTTATATTTCCAAGTTTGAGTCTGCATATATCACAATAAAATGAGGACGGTGGACGAATGAGCCAAATGTGGAATACTAAACATGTTCTTACATGAAATTGAAGCGTTGTAGTTTTGTCCAAACACTAACTTATGCCTTATTTAGAACTCACTTCACATAACATATGTACTCTGTTCTCGACAAATGACATATGCTAACCTAATAAAAAAAAAATCACAGCTTTGACACATTTGAAAGAAAATTCGTCCAACCGCACCTTCTATTTTGGATAAAAACAACTAGAACTAATACGATATGAAAAACAATAGTTTCAAATATATATTAAAATAATGTTTCATTGGACATCAACCTAAAATAATATTTTAGCACATAATTAATAATATAATATCAAAGACATAAATTTTAAAAATATTCGAGAGAGAGAGAGAGGGAGAGAGAGAGATTATGCTAATAGTAAAATTAGAGATTATGTTAATAGTAAAAATTAATTTTTTTGGTTAATTTTAAATTTAAGAAAATAGTATATCTCATATACATCTCTTGCAAATGTAAAACTAAAACGCAAACCACAAATCATATAAAAATAATAATTCTGATTACAAGTAAATTATATCCCTCCCGTAAGTCGGGCCGACCCTAGTATCTAATGAACTTGTGTAATAGCCTCTTTTACTAACCAAAAATGTTAAAGATCAAAGTTTAAATGTTTTTGTAAAATATACTTTCTCTTTTAGTTAATTGACTTTAGATACATATCTATTAACACTTCACAGCTGTGTTTAGCAAAAAAAAGTTCCCCTTACATTTTGCCTACTTAAATAGTTATTTGTAAATTTTACATAAAAACTGACGTTCATTTTAAATAAGTATTTTGTGTAAAGATAAATTGTTGACCTTTATTTTAGACTAAAACATAAACTGTTGACTAAATTTCCATTTGACACATTATTCATCTTATTTATTAATGATTCTATTAAACATCATATTATTCGATTCCCGTTTAACACGTAAAACAAATTCTATTAAGGGAAAGCATAATAATTATTTTCCAAGGGTATTTTCGGTATAATTAATGGCTTATTTTCCCTATAAAAACAAACATCAACTCACCAAACAACTCGTCCCTGAAATCCCTCAAGAGCTCAGGCACCACTTCCTCTCGCCGCCATGGACTCTCTTCCTCAGCCGCAAAACCAGTCATCTCCGGCGAAAATACTCGTCGGGAAATACGAACTCGGTCGCCGTCTCGGCAGCGGAAGCTTCGCCAAAGTCCATTTGGCTCGCTCCATCGAAACCAACGAGCTCGTCGCCATTAAAATCATTGACAAGAAGAAGACCATCGACTCCTACATGGAGCCCAGGATAATCCGTGAGATCGACGCGATGCGCCGTCTCCGTGACCATCGCAACATCCTCAAGATCCACGAAGTCATGGCGACCAAATCGAAGATCTACATCGTCATGGAACTCGCCTCCGGCGGCGAGCTCTTCTCCAAACTCCTCCGTCGCGGTCGTCTCCCCGAATCAACAGCGCGTCGCTACTTCCAGCAGCTCGCCTCCGCGCTTCAGTTCTCTCACCGAGACGGCGTGGCTCACCGCGACGTGAAGCCGCAGAATCTCCTCCTGGACAAGGAAGGGAACCTCAAGGTCTCCGACTTCGGCTTATCCGCCTTGCCGGAGCATCTCCGAAACGGATTGCTCCACACGGCGTGCGGTACGCCGGCTTACACGGCTCCGGAGGTTATATCGCGGCGAGGATACGACGGAGCGAAGGCTGACGCGTGGTCTTGCGGTGTGATTCTGTTCGTTCTTCTCGTCGGAGAAGTTCCTTTCGACGATTCGAACATTGCTTCAATGTATCGGAAGATTCAAAGGAGAGATTATAAGTTCCCGAGCTGGATCTCGAAACAAGCTAAATCGATTATCTATCAGATGCTTGATCCGAATCCCGCGACGAGGATGGGGATAGAGACGGTTATGAAAACCACCTGGTTCAAGAAATCTCTAGAGACTTCCCAATTCAATTTCGAATCCGAACCGGTTTTGGAGAAATCGAGTTCGATCACTGCTTTTGATCTGATCTCGCTTTCGTCTGGGCTAGATCTCTCCGGTTTGTTTGAGAGTAAGAAGAAGAAAGAGAGGAGGTTCACGGCGAAGGTTTCCGCCGTGGAGGTTGAGGAGAAAGCGAAGGCGATTGGGGAGAGATTAGGTTATACAGTGAGGAAGACGAAGAAAGAAGTTGTATTAGGAAGTGGAAGAACGGCGATAGCTGTGGAGGCGGTGGAGTTAGCTGTGGGTGTTGTGGTGGTTGAAGTGAAAGTTGTTGACAGAGAAGAAGGTGATTCACGGTGGTCCGATTTGATAACAGAGCTTGAAGTTATAGTTCTCTCGTGGCACAATGACGTCATGTAAATATTTTGTGACATAGTTTTCCTTTTGCTTTTCGTTCCAATTTTGTATAAGAATGACGTCATAAAGAATTTCAGAAACTGCTTCAGAATCTTGTCACCATCGATCTTTCGTTGTACATGTTGATCATACAGTTTGATGTATATACGTCGCGTCTTGTTACACGATTCAAGAAACTCTCTGTATATAGTTTCTCATGGCTTTTCGAACGTTTCCCGCTTCCGCAGAAGCATTGATCAAGACAACGTTATAAATCAACACTAACATCTGGTTCGATATTGAACTCAAGCATCTCTTTATACACTTCCCCTGCCATATTTAGCTGACCCAGTTCCACAAAGTTTGATATCACAACACTGTAAGGTATGCAGTCGCTTGTATATTATGTCTCTCTCATTTTCCCCCGGTAAGATATGGCTTTATGAGGCATGTCAGAGCTCGCAAGGTTGTAGATGAGAGTGTTGTAATGTACATTTATCCAGTGTGACGCTATAACTCATCTCAAATAATTCACAAAGCCTTTTCGCAGCTCCTACCAATTGCATAAGCTTTGATCATTACATTGTGGAGTACTTGATAATTGTTCTCTTATTCACTCACTTCCTGGCAGCAGATAAAATACTCTCTACGCAGGTTTCTCTGGATAAGAACCGGACTTGGATCACTGACTGAATATGAGTCTACAAAAAAGGATGTCACATTTGAAGGCAAAATTTGTTACAAAAACTTCTCTCAGAAAGAAGACATTGATTATGTTGTTGAGAACATGAGATTTTCTGAAGATAGTTGCACATGAGGAGCTGGAGCTGGAATAGTTAGATGTGAAGATGGTGTGCCTGAAGGGCCTACGGTTAAAGGAAAGGAAGACTGGTTTTGTTTACTCAAGAAGTCTTTCTATAACATGGAGTAAAGTCCAAGATTGTGGAATCAAAACTTTTGCAAGGGATTCAATTCACAATAGTAAGCTTGATAGATGTGTATGTGTGAAGAAACTAGCTGATGGTTTACTGAATGAAGCTTCTCAGATGAAAAATCTAGGTTGTGCTTATAAAAAACTTGGCATGGAAATCAGCAGAAACAGGTCAGAGTTTAAGCTTGAGTATTCTTAAAAAGGGTAGTGATGATTACATCTTTCAAGTTATTTCAGTTGGATGAGGCTAAAGCAGTAAAGACAACTCTTGGTAATTAGGAATATACTAAAGTTCATTGCGGGGACACTGTTCCACAAATTTAATAACTCTGCTGCCCATATTGCTACTCTACACCTACCCATATCTAAAACAATATGAATATAAACATATCAAATCTTATACGCTATCTAAATTCTCAGAAGATTTTCTTTCACACTTTTAAAAAGTTCTGTCTGTGTTTCTCTTTCATCTCAGTCTGTGAAGGAGTTTCAAAATAGTTTCTTCTCTTGTATCCTCTCTCTAAAAAGAACCAGTCGAAGAGATTCAAAGATTGTCACCGAGCAGTGTAATCTCACAAACTTAGTGGTAGTTTTTCAACTGATCATATTTTCTCACTCTTTCGGTTTTGATAACCACCTTACGAGTTGATCGCCTCCAAACTGATGATCAAAATCATAAAGATCCATCAATCAAATCGTTTTCCACCATTCTAAAACCAAATTAGGGAATGCAACAATAAGTGAGTTATACTCTGTTTTGATATTCTTCTGGCAACAATTAGAGGAAATGTTTGTCGTCAAGGTTAAACTATGAAGTAAGGAACTTGTTTGAAAATAATTGGAGACATGATTAATCTTTGGACTTTACAAGTTCAAATTCTAACATGTAACATCAAATTCAAAAATATTCTCTTAAAACTTTTCCACAACAAACAAAATCACTTCAGTGGAGAAAACAAGTAATCATAAAAGCAATAAAACCTTAAACAACTCTTGGCTGTCTCAGCTCTTTTCTTATCTTGTGAGAGAACAGTCTACAAGCATCCATGCTTAAATCCACTGCCGCTGCTAAAGCCACGTGCGCCGCCGCATCCTCCACGCATTTCACATACTTCACCCCTACTTCCACCTTAGGCTTGCTCTGTTTCTCAACTCCTTCCACCGTGGTCGACATCACAAACCCCAAGTTTTGTTGCGCTTGCGGTAGAAGAAACCCGAAATCCGACCCGCATCCTGAACGGTTTTTTGATGATCCAGTACTCAACCGGGAAGACAGATCAAAGCTTCCATCCGACAGTGTCAAAGAAGCAGCCGTGTTGGTGTCCGCGGCAGCGATGGTTCCGTCCATGACAAAGCTCCCTCCTGTTTTCGTCCTGATCGAAGACGATGAGGAGATTTCAGTAGCCATGTCATCTTGAAATAAATGGAACCGGTAACCGAGAATGTCAGAGAAGCCAGGCTCACGCCATGCCTCAAGACGACCCCATGGCTTCATTATGTAGCCATCAGGCCGGAGGATGAGCCACGCGCCGGGGCTTGATTTAGACAAGCGCTTGGAACCGGGTGATGGTACGAAAGGTGTGGCAATCGAAGCCATAGCTACTGGTGAGCCACAGAGATCATGGATCGTTATCGACCAACCTTTTCTCGCCCTCCATGTCTGTTTCCTTCCAGTGGTCATGGACGATAATCTGCAAAAATTTAATGTGGTTGGTGAGATTATCATGTAATTAGAAGCATATAACCCAAAAGCATATGAAAAATATTACTGACCTAGTAAGATTCGGGGAGTTTCTGATTCCAAACTTGCATGTGAAAACAGCTTCTTTCTTGTTTCCTTGTACCAGAAAAATTTTGGGACTACACTCGGGCTCGCGGTCGAACTGAAACATAAATCTCGGGTCGGGTTCAACCCGTACGGTAACGTGGAGGTCCGGATTCTTCTTCTTCTTTGACTTGTTATCAGTGCCCAACTCAATCCAGCCGTGGTGAGCCAAACACGTCCTTGTCTCCGCCATCTTCAAGTCCAGCGAAACCTTAAAGCGACCAATCAGCTTCTCACCCAAAGAAGGGACGAGTCCACACGACGGAACAGAGGAATAAACCTCGACAGTGAGGACATTCCGTTCAGGCTTCATAAGAGACCATTCGATCTGAGCCTTGCTTAGAGTGAAGCAAGCAGAAACGGTTGGCACATCACCGGAGCACAACCGGGACTGGGATTCTGATTCGGTTCGAAACAGAACGGGAACAGCAACGACCTGGCGTGGGAAACTCTTGAATTTGATCTTACAGAACCAGTTACCAGGTGCTGCGTCCGAAACAGATGGCGATGCCCTAACAACCAAGTTTCCGACAGTAATACGTACGAAAGTGCACGGATCCATTACGTGGCAGAGAAGTAAGCAAAGTAACACAAAACCTCCGACAGTGTTTTAGGGTTTAATAGAAAACGTTGTTGAAGAAAGTTATGTGTTGGAGAAAAGAAGCTATAAAAATGGAAAATTAGTGAGAAAGAAACAGCTGGTAAATGCAAAATTAAAATTTCCAGAATATTGTGTTTAACAAATTTTCTGGGATCAAAATCCAGTCTCACGCGCAGAACTATATTTCCATAATTTTTTTTCTCTTTATATGTTATTATTTTTTATTTTTCTGAATCGTTTTTAGTATAATATTTTTCTGAATATTTTTCTGTCTACCATCTTGATGTAATTTCAGGTGTTAATACGATATCTGTTTTTCCTTTAAAATAATACTAGTTTAAGACTCGCGCCTTGCACGGAATAAACATTGTATATTTAAATTATTTTTATATATTATATGTTCATTTTTATATTATAAAATTATATATGTATATATATATGATATATATGATATATAAAAAGTCAATAATTATTACTTATATAATTAAATTGGTGCGAATACGTAAATAATTTTTTTAATCCAAACAATTACCTTTTATATTTTATATTGTATATAATTAAATTTAAAGAATATATACATATATACATAGATACATAGTATATTTTTAATCTTGATATATGTTAAATAATGTATTTTATTCATTTGGTTTTTTGATGATTTGTATATTTTTATAATAAAAACTTTAAAATCATTGATAACAAAATTTTCATCGTGTGATGTTTAAAAGTTTTGGTAATTTATAATCTTTAGAAACATTGAATGAAAATTTTAAAATTTAAATATTAAGTTGTCAGTATTTGTTCAGACCTTCTACCAAAAAAAATGTTTAAAGTAAATTTCAAAACAAAAATATTTATGTATTTTTAATGGTATATAGTTTAATTTAAAAGATATTAATATATATATATATATATTTAATCTTGATATTTATTAAATGAGACTTCCTAATTATATGATTTTGTAATTATTTTTTGTCATAAAAAAATTAAACCATGGTTCATAAAATTTTAATGTGAGACTTTAAAAGAAATTTAAAATATAATATATAATAAAAAATCTAAAGTTTTATTATATGTTCAATGTGATTTTTTAATTTATTTTAATAAATTAAAGTTAAAAAAAATGATAGAGGGTGCATTAATTTGTATCAAATCTTAATTATTTGAAATCATTAATTGTCTTATATACTTTACCAACATTAGGAAATTCCGTATTTTCTATTTAAGGAAAGAATTGAAAACTTTAATAATTAATTTATCTTTAGTTTAATAAAAAACTTATTATATATTTACATGGACCAACATATTTCTCTAAAGATTTTAAAAATCATTGTGGTGATGACATATGGCTACCTCATAAGTTAAGTTGTAATGCTCCTCTTTTAATATATATGGGATATCAGAGAATCGAATAGTATTATTATGAATGAAATTTTCGTTAAAAAAAAGAAGAACTTTTGGTGGTATTAAATTCTGTTAACCACTTTGTGTGTGTACACTATGTACACATTTGTGGTTTTAATGACAATCTACCCGTGTTATTTTATATTTCACTGATAAAACGACCAAAAAAGGAATGCTAGATTATTATTTTTTTTAACATTAGGAATGCTTATTGTAATTTTTGGTTTATCGCCTTTTCTGAAATCGATACTGTATTTATTCTTTTAAATATCAAAGAATTTATAATAGTTAAAAATGTGGTCTACTATGAAAAGTAAATATTTGACGGCAAGGTAAATAAAGTTGTGCATAAATAATTGGACTTTGTTTTTGAAATGGTTTTGGATGTAGCTAAAAAGAGAAATATATAACATTAGATAGTTCCCCGGAAAAAAATATATATTTTTCTTTCCATAAAAGGTATCATTCACATATTTCTTCTTCCTTGATTATCCCATTGCCGATCTATACTTTTGAAATACACCACACATAATAATAGAAGAAATTGCTTAAAATACCATAAATCTCCTATATATTAATTGAGAAACATTACGACTTTTTTTATAGCCGTGGTGATTAATAATATGTAAAAATAATTTGTATAGACAATGTTTATCTTGCATGAACCGTGAATCTTAAACTAGTGTTTGGATATTGGAAAATTAATAACTTACTAGATTAAGATCCGTGCCTTGGACGGAATAAACATTATATATAAATTATTTTATGTATTATATGTTTTTACATATTATGAAATAATAAATATACATTAAATAATTAAAAGTCAGTAACTATTACATATATAATTAAATTGGTGCGAACATATAAATCAATTTTATTAATCCAATAATTACATATATAATTAAGTTTAATTGATAGTAACATATATATAATATACTTTTAATATGGTTAGCTATTAAATGAAATTTCCTAATTTTTTTTAACACTGGATAGTTATGCTATTACAAATTTTGAGAAATATTACAGACGATTTTAGACAATTCGGTCTGCCTTATGAGGATATTCATTGCGTCATTCTACTGATCTCTTGTAAGCCTTTCTCCATTAATTCGCATAATTCCGTCTTCACTGGGACTCGAAATCAAGATCTCCTCGTGTAGAAGCATTAATAAACCTTAGTCAAACTACGAAACCAAATGGGCTTTCACTATGAAATTTTCTAATTATATAGTTTTATGATCATTTGTATTTTTTTATAATAAATTCCAAACCATTGATTATAAAGTTTTCAATGTGGGAGTTATAATGGTTATAATCATTTATAAACGTTCATAAAATCAAAGAAAATTTTGAAATAAAATATTAATTATTCAATACTTGTTCAATGCAAAATTTTAAATTATAATATTTATGTATTTTATATGGTATATAGTTTAATATGTATAAATATTAATCTGAATATCTATTTTTTTGGCAGCATCTGAATATCTATTAAATGAGATTTTTACTCTTATGATTTTATGATCATTGTTTCTTGTTTTTTTTTTTTGACGTCAAACTACAGACTCATACTGACTCTGTGAACCACTCCGAAATATCTTGATCCATGTAAACGACAAACGACGATTGCTTCTTGACACTGCGTGCTAGGTTATCCGCTCTTGAATTTTGCGTCCTTGGTACATAGATAATCTCTGATCGTGTGAAACCTTCTTTCAGGGTCTTAATATCTTCCAAATCATTTGCAAATGCTGGCCATTCTTCTGGTTCCGAAACCATCTTCACCGACTGAGAACAATCCGTTGCAAACGTAACCTGAAATTGGCGTAAGTTTTTCATGCATTTCATGGCCCAGAGTAGTGCTTCTATCTCCGCATGTAGAGGAGATAGACAAGCCCAGACATTCCTTGCTCCCAACAACCCATCAAAACCTTCTAAAGTACTCAGCAAACCTTGCCCGGAGTAAATATCATTCTCCTTCCAGGAACCATCTGTAAAACACCATCTCCCCGGAATTGATGGGAGAGTCATAACCTCGACTTGCGATACTATCTTATTTCCGGTTAATACCTGTGCGTCAGCCCAAAGTATTGACTATGTTTCTGCCAATTTGAGCGTGTCCCTTGGGTCCCTGTCCAGATTACTAAAAACTTTATTGTTCCTTCCTTTCCAAATATACCAAAGTATCCACGCAAATGGATGATCCTCCATCGGTGGGGAGACTCTCCAAAAGAGATGATCCATGTTTGTAAAGAAAGAGCTCGTTGGGAAAATAGTTGGGTTTGATGGTATCTTGGAGAGAGCCCAAACCTGAAGTGCTGGAGGACATTCAAAACACATGGTTGATCGATTCCTCATCCGCTCCACAACATGCACAACATATGTCTCCTTGTATTCCTCGCGCTTTCAGATTCTTCTTGACTGTTATACAACCTGTAACCAATTGCCATAGAAAATGTTTTAACTTTGGGGGGGCACCCTATTTTCCAGCAAAACGCCTTCAAAGCATCAACTGTGGGTCCAAACATTCAAGGTGGTCTTTCCCTGTCTGGATAAACTCGTTCTATCTGATACCCTGATTTAACCGTATACTTCCAATTGTTTGTGAAATGCCATCCATCCCTGTCCACCATCTGGGTTTTACTCAGTGGTATACTTTCTATAATTTTCACATCCTGGGGATCCATCAAAACCCTGAGTGCTTGCGAATTTCATGTTCGCGAAGTAGAATCAATAAGAGAATCCACTGTTAGTTCTGGGTCGAAATTGTGTTGATTTTTATTTGCTGGTCTCGGGCGAGTGGTTGGGAGCCATGGATCGTTCCATACAGATATAGATGATCCTGATACCACTCTTTTGATTAGTCCTTTGCTTACCAGAGATCTAGCAGAAACGATACTCCGCCAGCCATATGACGGAGAATAAGAGCGAATCGGTTCCAGGGGAAATGCATTCCTGTAATACCGTCCCTTGAACACTCGGGAAAATAAAGTATTTGGCTTCTCAATCAGGCGCCACAACTGTTTACCAAGCATTGTTGTGTTGAAATCCGTAATATCCTTAAAACCTAGTCCTCCATCCTCCTTATCAAGGCATACTTTATCCCATGATTTCCAGTGCATGCCTCTTGTCCTTCTCCCTGGACTCCACCATAATTGTGTGACCGCGGTCGTCAGTTTTTTGGCGGTTGCCTTAGGCAGACAATAGCAAGACATCACATGGTTTGGTAATGCCGTAACCACAGATTTAATAATCACTTCCTTTCCTCCCTTTGTGAAAAACTTGAAGGTCCAACCATTAACTCTATTATTTAGCCGGTCCTGCACAAAGCTAAAAGCTTGTATCTTGGATCCCTCCAGATTTTCTGGAAGACCTAGATAGGATCCCATGCGTCCAAGATTCTGGATTCCCAATATATCTCTTAACTCATGTCTTACTGATTCCTCAATTATGTGCCCAAATTGAATCGAGGACTTATCGAAGTTTATAAGCTGACCTTGATCATTGTTTCTTGTTATAAAAAAAATTTAAACCATTGACACAAAATTTTATGTATGAGACTTTTAAAAGTTTTATTAATGTATAGTTGTTTTCAAAAATTCAAAATATAACATATACGAAAAATCTAATTTTTCATTATATAGTTAATTGATTATTTAATTTAG
This sequence comes from Brassica oleracea var. oleracea, assembly GCF_000695525.1. Classification (NCBI taxonomy): domain Eukaryota; kingdom Viridiplantae; phylum Streptophyta; class Magnoliopsida; order Brassicales; family Brassicaceae; genus Brassica; species Brassica oleracea. Next base: position 31,439,470 of record NC_027748.1, on the reverse strand, counting down.
TTTATTAATATAATATTAAACAAAAATAATGGATCATACACAAATTGTTATCACCTTACTATTAAAATCAATAATTGTCATAAATTTATTTTAACTACTTTAGGTAATTTCGTACTTTTTATTTAAAGAAAAAAGAAAAAAATTATAGATTATTAATTAATTTGATGGTTACTTTAATAAAAAGTATAATATATGTTTAGATAAACCAACAAATTCTTTTAAGGACTTTAAGAAGCAACCTACTAATGACACGTGTCAGAACTAAAATGTTGTAATGCTTGTCAAGTAATATATAGGGGATTTGTTTGGTTTTAATATGTGATATCTCATGTTTTTACAGGCATTTAACATTTCATTTTAATGCATTTTGATCATTAGATTGCATATTAGGTGTATATATTGCATTGGAGTGTTCATTTGTATATCATAGGGTTTGGATTGCAATATTGAGAAGTTTTGGACGAGATCAAGGGTCAATTTGTACGTTTTATGACTTTGGGGCTAGAATGAAATAATCAACAACTGAGGAACCAATCCTGCAATTACACGGATGGCTAAATTGCACCATTGAAAGATTCAGGGTCAATTCGAGAGGTACTTTGGGCAAATCCAAGACTTTGGGACCAAAATGAGACTATGCAACAGTCAAGGGACCCATTGTGAACATTATCTAAAAGTCACCATTGTTGATCTTCGATGGAGCTCCTCTTCGATCCGCGACGGCGATGCTTGAAGCGACGACGAGCCTCACCGGAGCAGAGCACGAAGGAGGATCTGAGCTGGCTGAACATGATGATCCGCGGCGGAGTTCGTGGTGGCAAGCGGAGATTTCAAGCGAGGACAACCAGTGGATCTTTGAGACACGACGGAGGAGATAAAGGGGTCGTGAGCCACCGAATACGAAGCTTGAAGCGAAGAACTCCGCGAGTTGCAGACGATGGCGGAGGAGCGGCAACGGCAGTCATGGTTTCGATGTGTTGTGGTCGCTGGAGACAGGACACCACACTCGATCACAATTCATGGAGCGTTGGAGCGGGTAATTGATGGAGATGAGACTACCGCTGCAATCGGGACGAGCTTTATAGCGGGTGTGTGAAGTGAGAAGACAAGGCCACTCCACAACTCTAGATTATCGAAGACAAGTTGAAGACAAGCGCGACCTTGAGGATGCGGGTATTCGTGACCGCTGCATGCCTGCATGCCTGCATGCTAAGCGAACCATAGAGCGGGAGTTTGTAGCGAGATCACCATCCGCTCACATCAGCCAACGAAACGCAACATCGAAGCAAGTAGTAGAGCGGGTACGTGAAGCGACATGGAGAAGACAAAGACGTGAGTTCAAAATGTTGACCAGTTTAATCCGGTTTGATCCGGTTTAATTCTATCAAACAAGCTTGAGTTTTACTCTCCTATAAATAGATTTAGACCTATAAATCTTAGTTTTATCTAATTTTTTCTCAAGACTTCTAATCTTGTAAAAGCTTAAACTTTTTTTATCAATTTAAGAAAGTATTTCATCTTGTATTGTGTTTCTCTTGCTCATTAACATGATTAGCTTTGAATTTTATATAGATTTAAGATTTCTCATGGTGATTAGTAAGTAGTCACCTTGTGATTCATGGATTAGACAGATTATGGTAATTAGGTGGATATTTAAGATATTTCTTGTTTGATTAACATTGCTCTATGCTTGTTAGGTGTTCTTAATGCTTGATTTGACTTCATCACTCTCATCTCGATATTAAACTATTTTATGCCCAAAATATGTTTGTTAAAATGCTTGACTGAACTTAATATTATTTTTTACATATTTTGCCAACGACAGTTGATGCCCAAGATATTTAGTGGTTAGTAGACTTGTGATTCATATATGATTGATTGCGTTAGGCCAATAAACATTTGATGTTTAATTCATGATTATCATAGGGGTTTTTGCCACGACAGTGGATCAATCCATATTCAATGAGATCTAGACCTATAGACTTGTTGATTGTTTTGTTTGAACATCCTAGATTGAACCTTGATCACCTTATGTCAATTATCCTTACCCATGAATTCATCCTTAGCATTTGATTGAAAGTTCTTGCACTTATTCTTTGATTGGATTTGAGATCTTCTTGTTTATATTTCTAGGATTTTAGATTGTTACAAATCATCCATCTTCTTATTTGCTTAGATTAGGAAAGTTTGTGTATTTTTAGTGTTATAGATCACTAGTTTTTTGTGGATTCGATCCTAAAGTACTACATCGATATAACATTCGATTGTGGCAGCGTATATACTAGTAAATACATGTGTACAAATTAGATTAGATAAACCCGCGAAAGGAAACCAGAGATAACCAAACTAATTACACTATATTCTAAACCGTACTCCAATAGCCACTGTTGAAAATTAGATTACAGATTTAGATTATACAAAACTAGACTTGAATGTACTAGCATCAAGAACATACGAAACATGCATGACCACTTAAGCTAAGATAGCAATAAAGAAAAAATATATTATAAATTTGTATGAACCCTCGTTAAAAATGTTGAGTATAAATCCTCTATATATTAATTGAGAAACATTTAAAAAGTTATAACATGTAGTTTGTACTAATTAAAAAAGTGATATGCTGAGTTGTCATGTAATTAGAAAGTTAATTTTGCTTACGTGGCTGCTTGAGAATCAATTGAAAATTTTGTTAGTCCAAAATTAAATCGCTTAGGAAAATGTTATATTATATAGTATGTCCATTATGGATAATTCATTTATCAAAATGAAATTATTATATATTTTTTATTTAAATAAAACGTATGGAATTGCCTAATGTGATTAAGACATATATGGCAATTAATAATTTTAAATCTTATATAATAAAGTTGGTTTTTCTCTCTCATTGGGGAAAAAAAGACACGTGTACTCTCACTTTGACTTTGCAAGCGACTCTTCCGTGTAGATTTTTAATGTGAGCTGCAACTTCTGAACTAAATATCGTGATGGTTTAGAAAATAGATTGGTTTTGAATGGGCCTTAAATGAAACAGTACGCTGGGCCGGGCCATTTTACATATGTGGTTATGAATTCATTTGGAGACTCCTGTCATCGTTGTCACCATCGAGTTGGTTACCGTATTCATCCTACCGCCGTTGAAGCTCAGTAGATGCTTCGTTAACCAACAGTTACCAGACTGTTTGTACGGGGTCCACTCGACTAGGTTGAAAGAACTCGAAAGTGGGATGAATAAAGATGTTTTATTAGATCTGATCAAGAGGGTTACAAGAGTAACAAGGAATCAAGGAGACAAGCCAATGCTCGAGGAGCTAACCGGAAGGGTACAGAGCGATCAGAGGTAAAGAGAGACTAAAACCCTAGATCTAGCCGCTCAATGTATGTGTGTAAAGTGTCAATCCCCTTTTCGTTGTTGGCTCCTTCCCTTTTATAGGCTCTATGTCCTCGTATGCCCTAATCTGAGTCTTATTTTGGGCCTTAACTCGAGGAGGCCGAGTACATGGGCCTTCGGGGAACTCCTCCGAGCCGAGTGCTTTTAGTCGACTTCGCCGTTGGCTAAAAAGCACTCTGGGGCCGACCCGATGACTCTACTCGCCGAGCCGAGTAAATCTCCTACTTATTGGGCTAGACCTTGTTATTTGATGGGCCTTGTGGAGGGATGTAATCCATCTCCTGGAATAAGCCCCTCCCAGTTCACTTGTGAGCAGCGCAGCGGTCTCAGTGAATTTGTGGGTCAGGTTTGTTCGGATAAAAAGTTCTAGCGCGAGAGACGTGCCATTGTTAGTCGACCGAGTAGAAAGATCGCAGAGGTCTTCCTTTCGTGAGTTTCAATCCTTGGTTGAGAACACATTTTTCTCGGCCCTCCAAGTTGTCGTTAAGCACGTTTAGTCGCCTGTCTTTTCTACTCGAAGTGACCGCGGAGGTGCATTAGACGCGTTTTTTAAATCCTAATCACCGTTAGACGCGTTTAGTCGCTTGAGTAAAGTTTAAGTTTTGTCGAAGTTCGCCCGCTCCGCTCTCATCGTTTTCACGACAGAGGACAGGTTTTAGTCGGCCCAGAGGTTACTCGCGAACCATCTAATGGTGAAACCCGGTCTACGTGTAAACCGAAGATTGATTTTGGTTTGGCTGCTAACCGGAAACCGGTTTGGACGAGAAACCGAACCGTCGCGAGTAGGTTCTTGGGCATGTAGGCGGCCCTTGAGGCCCATTTAGTCCTTTCTAGACCTAATGATTGCGTTTGGGAAGTGTGCCTCCGTCTTTGCTATAAATAGGCCTCTTTCCTTCGCTTTCGTCATTCTCCTCTGCAGACTCAGGTATCCAACTTTCTCTCCCTTCTCTCTACTTTTATTTCTCTCTCTAGATACGTTTTTGGTGAGTTGGCGCTTGGATTGGCTGGTCTAGTCGTCCCCAGAATCAGGAAGTATGCCTCCAAAGAGTCGACAATCGCGTGAGTGATGTTAGGAGTTTTCAAGGCTCCTAAGACAAATGTTGTAGTATAGTGATTGTCGAACCAGTTCTGAGGGATATCAAAGCAATGAGAATGCAAGTACTCACTTAATCTAAGTGCAACCAATGATTTAGATGGGTTTTAAGCTATGACTAAAACTAGAAAGCAATAACATAATGATACTTTCTTGACTAAGGGAAAAGAGAACTCATGGGCATAGGGATTAGACCTTGGGTGATCAAGTATCGAACTAAGGATGGCAAATGATCAATCAAACTATCAACCTTAAGCCTAGACACAATTCTAAGCAAGCTCTATGTCTAGATGAATGCTCATTTGCTAACATATCTCAAACATCAAATGTCTTTGGTTGAATAATATGAAAGCAATCATTACTAACAAGTCTATTAGCTATCTTAGCATCTTTAACAACAAATGTCTTTGGCAAAGTATACTAAAAGCCTAGGAGAGTTGTCTCAGGCATTTCATCAAACACCTTTCGGGTGGAAAATGCCTATTGATCAACTTTTGAGTGGCCAACTCAGAAGATGCATTAAGAATACTCTACTAGCAAGGAACAAGAATGATCTACACTAAAACATCCTAGAACTAACCTAATCACCCTTAATCTCCCTAACCCATGAATTCAAAAGGTGATTACTCACTAATCTCCATGATTCCTCTTAAACCCATATTGGATTTCAGATTAATCATGTAGAGAAATAGAGAAGAAATCAACAATAACACAAGAACATAACAATCAAAATCCAAGAGATAAACTTCTCAAGAGAGTT
>NC_027748.1:31431577-31431891 GCF_000695525.1 Brassica oleracea var. oleracea | reverse complement strand
GCTTTATCAGCAAGGAGGATGTCTATCTTATCCTGTAGAGCTTTCAACTCCTTCCTCGTCTGCTTATCATCTGTTCGACTGCTTCTGTCGTGGTCTCCACTGTAGACTGCATCACTCTTTACCATGTTGTCAACCAGCTCCTCTGCATCTTCCTCAGTTCTCCCCAAGAAGAAACCATTGCTAGCTATATCCAGTCTGGCCCTGTACTTGGGAAGAGCGCCACGGTAGAATGTGCTCAGCAAGCTCTCCTTAGAGAATCCATGGTGTGGGCATTGAACTTGGTAGCCCTTGAATCTCTCCCAGGCTTCACTGAA
>NC_027748.1:31431030-31431516 GCF_000695525.1 Brassica oleracea var. oleracea | reverse complement strand
TGAGAAGAATTTCTCCAAGAATGCTCTCTTGCACTCATCCCAAGTGGTGATAGAGTCGCTGGGTAGAGACTTCTCCCACTGACATGCCTTATCCCCTAAAGAGAAAGGGAATAACTTCAGCTTCAAGGCGTCCTCAGACACACCATTGGTTTTTGACAACCGACAGTAGCTGTCGAACCTATCCAAGTGATCAAATGGATCCTCCAGAGCCAAGCCATGATACTTGTTGTTCTCGATCACGTTAAGGAGTCCCGACTTGACCTCAAAGTTGTTGGCTGCCACAGCTGGTGCTCGGAGTCCGAATCTATGACCATGTATGTTGGGGCGGTCATAAGTGCCAATGGGTCGAGCTGCCCGCGGTTGGTGTTCTGCCCCTTGCGGTGGATCTGCCATATCAATATCCAAGTGGGCCTGGTGTTCTTCTTCTCTTCTAGCTCTAGCACACTCCCTCTCAAAAGCTCTGATGTCTGCTACTATTGGAACTAG
>NC_027748.1:31374527-31429902 GCF_000695525.1 Brassica oleracea var. oleracea | reverse complement strand
TTCGTTTTGTGTCGTCTCGCCATGGAAACGCGAGCGACCTCGGAGCGTCGCTCTGGCAAGTCGCTCTGAGAGGGGTGTCTCACGATAGAAACACGAGCGACCTCTCCATGTCGCTCTGGCTGGATCGCTACGAGCAGCGTGTCACAGCGACTTCACGGCGTCGCTCCGGTGAGGTCGCTCTGGTGTGCTGCTCGTCCGTTGATCGTTTTAAACACTTCTTTTGAGCTCCAAATGCACCCTAATGCCTCCAGGAACTCCATGTGGTACTCTAATACCTGATAAAGACTCATGTATGCAAAACGCAACCTAAACATGGCTAAATCCCAGGCTATATGATCAAAATGCACATGGGTGAATGGATAAGACATTGTAAATATGCAAGATATCAGTGAGGAGAAGGGAAAGGACATCGCTAATTCTCCGAGTCCGACTAGAGATGTGACAGCGAATGGTAGTGCACTGGATGAGTTTGACTTGATCCATCGTGACGCTATGCTAGATACGGAAAACATGAGCCTATCTCTGCGTTTTCTAGTCGCTGATGCCCATAGACAAATTCGCGAGGAAGCCGCTGGTCGTGTTGAAACCAGCGATGATGGTGGTGCGAGTAGCAGGTATAGTGGGAACGAAAGCGGAGAGGATCGAAGTAGTGGCTCGATAAATTCAGAGCGCGATCGTTCTGAAGCGTCGAGGCAGGTTCTGAGGCCTTTGAGACGAGCTCGTCGGAGGGTTCCCTTCGATCAGATAGATTATCATCCTACGGTCTATCATCCCGGTGGGATCTTTGAGGAGCTTTCTCCGCTTCCGCCTGAGTCGTTACGTGACCTGCGAGCTGAAGGGAAGTCATGGGGTAATGTATTTGGTTCTTGTTCCTCTCACAAGACTGTGAAAGATTTGCTTAGGGAGAGCGGTGGCGCCGGTGTTACGTACATCATCCCCTCTCCGGATCAACGGCCTTTGTCGCCTTCAGTTGGTTATCAATGCGTGTATGAGTCCTACTTCGGGGATCATACGAAGCTTTAGTTTCCAATCCCTCGGTTGGTGACATCGTACGCGTTTCGTCGAGATATCGCGATCTCTCAACTGCTGAATGGGTCGTTGCGCATAGCTGTCATGTAGATGGTTATGGCAGTGGAGATAGATATCTAGATGAGTGTGTGAGGGTGTTTGAGGAGCTGACTTTCACGAAGGCTGAGCCAAACGGGATTTTCTCGGTGAAGATGCGCGCAAATTACAATGTCTTGACTGGGCATCCGAACAAGACGCAAGATTGGCAGCGCGCGTACTTCTATGTCAAGTCTGACGAGCATGCTTTCGAAGAGCCACCCGGGGAAGACTACCGCGTTATGTGGAATAAAGAACTTGGTAGAAATTACCTGTTGGAGTTGTGTTCTACTCGCTGATTCTAACCGTTTTCTCTTTGTATTTGCAGTTTGCCACCCAAACACGATCGCATACCCAAAGAAGTTCTTTGAGAGTGCTCAGGAAATTGCAACACACAGCCACCTTCGTTGGGCGAATCTCAGTAAAGAGTGGATACGTCGTCAACAGGCTAGAATTTCCAGAGGTAAGCTTGTCGCGGGGAACCCCTATAAGTCTAGTTGTCATGATTTGTCGATGACCCGCGTTGAACCTATATTTCGATCTTTCTTTGCAGTTGATTGGGAGTCTAGGCTTCCTTGTGTTCTTGGTCCTCGTAAGTCGCGCCTTTCTCTGTTTACTCGGAAACAACAGAAACTCCTAAACAAAGCTAGAGAGATGGAAGGAGTTCCGGATTTGAGCGCTCTTCTAAAAGGGAAGCTGCGTTGCTTTCGAAGAAGTCGACTTCTGCTGGTGCGTTGGAGTCGTCCAGATCTGAAGACGTCGGGACTTCTAAGGAAAGGGCCTCCAGCTTAGTTGATGAGGGCGTTGATGCAGAGCCTTCTGCTTTGAGTCCAAAAAAGAAGAAGAAAAGCAAGAAGTCGAAAAGAAAAGTTACTGACGAGACTCTCGACTCGAATGCTCCTCTCGGAGAGGCCGTTTCTCTCGATGATGCTTCGAAGGGCTCAAAGACGAAGAAGAAGAAAGAAGAGAAGAAGAGGCCTCGGGAAGGGACTACCTCCTCCGACGATCAAGATGAGGTACCGGCGGAAGGGCGAGAAGATGCTGCGGAAGGCCTTGTTGAGGCGGACTCGGTCGAGGCGGTGTCTGAGGATCTCCCTAAAAAGAAAGCGAAGAAGAAGTCCGCCGAGACGGAGCCGTGACCATCTGTTGATGGGTCTACTCCTGTTGATGTCACCAGGAGAGAAGAGAAGAAAGGTTTCAGCGAGCGATTCTAGGAGCGAGTCCACTGCGAGCGAGAGGTCTGCTCCTGATTCAATTACGAGAAGAGGTGCTCGGTCTGAAGGTTCTGTTGTGAAGTGAGGGGGGATCGAGTTTCCCGATCGTGTGCAGTTTGCTTACGACGAGAAGACCCCTTTAATTTTTAACCCTCTTCAGTGCGCGGAGCTGATGCGCCAGATTCGTGGTGGGACGAGGGAGCTGCCGCCGATAGGAGACCTTTATTTCAAGGACGAGTACATTGATGCCGCCTTCGCGAGAAAACGGGTAATGTGCTCTCCTTTTATCCTTCTTCTTTTGTCGAATAAGTAATTTGAATTACTTTGAATAATTCTATCTTGTTGTTCTGCAGAGGGACGGTAGCATGAACTTCCTTGTCGAGAAGTACGACAGCACCCTGAAGCAAACTATGGTTCAATTGGGGGCTTCGGAGAAACTTACTCAGGCAAGGTTAAAAGCAATCGAGAGAGTGAGGGCTGAGCATAAGAAAGCCAACGACAAAGCTGCTGAAGAGAAAGAAGTCCTTCGAGCAAAATTCGAAGAGCTTGAAGGTAAGCTCAAGTCTGACAGAGCTTCGAAGAAAGAGCTTGCCCGAGAAAAAGCTCGCCTAGAGCGGGCCACTGCGGCTCTCGAGAAGGAGAAGGCCAAGCTTCGTGAAGAGAGGGATGCCGCGGTGGAAAAGTTGATCAAGGAGAGGCAGCTCCTGAAGGATTCGCAAAGCCTAGAGGTTACTCGCGAAAGGGAAAGGGTTCAGGCTGCTATGACTGATAGGGCGAATCGCTGTTTTGGTCGCGTCCGCGACTACCTTGTTCGTCTCGATGCCTTGGGGAAGGCAAAGAACTTATACGTGCAAGCTTCGGGAACAAGGAAATGCCTCGAGATGACAAAGGATAGCGGGATGGCGATCCCGCAAGAGATGATAGACGTTTTGCCCGAGCAGGAGAAGCTACATGAGGCTGAAGCCACTAAACTTCGTGTCAATCCACTATCTGACAGTGATCTTGCTCTTTCTCCGCTTCTTCTCCCTTCTCGCTTTGTCGATGAAAGGTTCAGGACGTCGTTTGACCCGTATGGGTCGAATGTGGATCTGATTGGGCCAGAAACGGCTTCTCAGCTTCTTACTTCACGCGAGGTCGTCGACGATCAGTCTGGAGAGCCAGCAGTAGACGTCACGTCAGCCCCCCGTAAAACAGACTGCGGCTTCGGGGGAGGGGATCCCCGAGAAAGATAACCATGAGAAAGATAATATCTTGGCCCGGGAAGATGGAACTGAGGACGTGGGTCCCGAAGACCCTGTTCTAGTTTCCGATACTTCTTCCGAGGGACGAGTGGATGAGGAGGAGGAAGGCGATCGAGTTGAGAAGACGCCGTCGCCGAAACCAAACGAGGAGGAGGCAACAAGCGAGATCAAGAAAGGGAGCGCCTCGAGCATCCCGCCCTCTGATGCGGGTCACCTCGCTCTTGTCCCTACCAGTGTAGAGGGCCCGACTATTCCCGTGGCTGAAGACGCCCAGGATCCTCCTGTTCCGAACGTACTGACCGGGGATGGGAACGTCCAAGGTTCTGTCGCCTGATCCTCTGTTGTTGTTGTATTACTTAGCTTCCTTTTGTGTTTTATGAGGAAACGCTCTGTGGTCTTGGTGGACCCTTTTGTTGTATGACTAAACATTTTTGCACCTTATCGCCAAGTTGCTTTTTTTTTTTTTATCTATATTTGCAATGTCTTAATTAAGTCTCAATTCGCCTGAAAGTTTTTGTAGCGTGTTTGCTTAGAAACGATAGGTCCTTGCGATATTTTAGATTCGTCTTTTCCATGCTCGAGGCACTTCTTCTCCGCGCGATGTTTCAAGTCGGTAGACGCCTGGTTTGACGACTTTGACGATCTTGTAAGGTTCTTCCCACCTGGCCCCAAGCTTGCCGGCGTTTAGTTCCTTAGTGTTTTCGAACACTTTGGGCATGACGAGGTCGCCGAGTTCGAGCGGTATGGCCCGAACCTTTTTGTTATAGTAGCTCTTTATTTGGTGCTGATAGTTTTGGATCCGGAGCAAAGCTTGGTCCCTTCATTCTTCGATCTCGTCGAGGACGTCAAGCAACATGTCTTTGTTGAGCTCAATGTACTGGGGCATCTTCGAGCGTCGGAGGCTTTTAACGTTGACCTCTGCGGGGGCCATAGCCTCGACACCGTATGCAAGGGAGAAAGGCGGGGATTTGGTCGCTCCTCTTGGTGTCGTGCGGTGACTCCACAGGACTCCGTCGAGTTCATCGGCCCAGTGTCCCTTCTTCTGGTCTAGGCGTTTCTTGATGCCGTCAATGATAAGCTTGTTGGAGGATTCCGCCTGACCGTTTTCTTGCGGGTAGCGGGGGGGTGGATGGGCTTAATCGGATGTCCCACTTGCTGCAGAATTCCTTGAAGTTGCCTGACATGGACTGCGATCCGTTATCAGTAACAAATTCGTAAGGCAGGCCGTGGCGGCAGATGATGTTCTTCCAAACGAAACTGCAGACTTCTTTGTCCGTTACTTGAGCAAAGGCTTCAGCCTCGATCCACTTTGTGAAGTAGTCGGTGAGGACTAGAACGAAACGACGTTGTCGAGAACTGGGAAGCGGGCCTATGATATCCATTGCCCATCGTATGAATGGATATGGCGCTGTCGTTGTGCTCAGCATTTCAGTCAGACAGTGGATACTTGGTGCGTGTCGTTGGCATTTGTTGCAACGCCTGGCGTAGGACACAGTCTACGTTCATCGTTGGCCAGATGAATCCCAGGCTTCTTACTTTGATTGCCAAGGCTCGACTGCCTGAATGATTTCCTTCAGGGCCTTCGTGCGTTTCGGCCATAGCTCTCACGGTTTCGTCGCCGTGAATGCATTTGAGGAGTACTTTGCTCGCGGTCCATCGTTGGAGTTTGTCGTCTAAGACGACGTAATGGGCACTGCAAGTTTTTAGTCGGCGTGCCGCCCATTTCTCGGCTGGGAGTTTTCCGTTGCTGAGGTAATCGATGAATTTCGTTCTTCGGTCGGGGTCGAACCCTTCGGTATCCGGTACAGTGGCCTCGTGACCAGTCCCATGGTCGGTGACCGGGGCCACGATGACCGTTTGGTCGGGTGGACTTTCGATAATTGGCTTCTTAATGCGGTGTATGGTGATGGTTCGTTTAACCTGGTTGCGGAGCTTACTACCAAGGGCCGCAAGGGCATCGGCGCAGACTTTCTCTCCTCTGGGAACTTTGGTGAGTTCTAAGAATTCGAACTCTGCTGCTAAGCCCTAGACTAGCTTGAGGTAGGCGTCCATTCGATCGTTACGAACATTATAGTCGCCGCTGAATTGGCTGGCGACTAACTGCGAGTCGCAGTAGGGGCTTAGGCGTTTAGCTTTGACGGCTTTTACTAAGCGGAGTCAAGGGATTGACGATTCAGCCTCGTTGTTCGATGCTGGGAAACCGAAACTAAAAGACTGTCTGATCAACTCGCTGATTGGGCATTGGACTCCGGCCCCCGAACCTTTGTTGGTTGATGACCTTTGTTGGTTGATGACCCGTCGACATGAATGCTCCAGTTTGGGTTTGGGAGTGCGAGGTCTTGTTCCAGTTCCGGAGCCAACTCAACTAAGAAATCCGCGAGGACTTGGGACTTTGCCGCCGTACGGTTCTTGTAAGTGATGTCGAGCTCACCGAGTTCTATAGCCCATTTTGTTAGTCTTCCCGACGTGTTTTTGTTCTACAGTATTGTTCGGAGAGGCTGGTCGGTTAGTACCTCTACTGAATGTGACTGGAAGTACGGGTGGAGCTTTCGTGCCGCTTCGACGACGGCCAGGGCCATCTTCTCTAGTGTCAGGTATCGCGTTTCTGGTCCTGTCATACGCCTGCTTGTGTAGACGATCGGTTTTTGCTCGCCGCGGTCTTCCTTTATAAGAACGCTACTGACTGCTGTGGGAGACACCGCGAAGTAAAGAGATAAGACATCCCCGACGTCCGGCTTGGCTAGTACATGCGGCGTAGTTAGATATTGTTTGAGTTGAGTAAATGCTTCTTCGTACTTCTCATCCCAGATGAACTTCTTGTTCCCGCGTAAGAGGTCGTAGAATGGTAGACGCTTGTCATTAGATCGAGAGATGAATCGATTGAGTGCAGCAATCCGGCCCGTTAGCCGTTGGACTTCTCTGCTATTTTTTGGACTTGGAAGGTCTAGGACCGCCGAGATCTGCTTCGTGTTGGCTTCAATTCCTCGTTGTGTTACAATGTAACCAAGTAATTCTCCTGAGGAAACTCCGAATGTTCACTTTGCCGGGTTTAGTTTCATGTCGTAGTTGTTGAGAGTCTCGAGGCAATCTCGTAGATGTCGGAGGTGATCGGCGGCGTGTAGCGACTTGACAAGCATGTCATCAATGTATACTTCCATGGTGTCTCCTAGCTTATCCGTGAACATCCGATTCACAAGTCGTTGGTAAGTCGCTCCCGCGTTCTTTAGGCCGAATGGCATGAGCTTATGACAGTAGGTTCCCCTATCTGTGATAAAGACCGTTTTCTCGCGGTCGTCAGGATGCATCATGATCTGGTTGTATCCGGAGAACACATCCATGAACGCGAGCATCTCGTTCCCGGCTGTGGACTCAACTAGGCGGTCGATATTGGGAAGATGGTAGCTGTCCTTTGGGCAGGCTTTATATAGGTCGGTGAAGTCGACGCAGATGCGCCACTTCCCGTTTTTCTTCTTGACCACCACTGGGTTTGCTAACCATTCAGGGTAGCGTACCTCAGCGATTGAGTCGGCACCGAGTAACCGTTCGACTTCTTCGTTCACAGCCTTCAACCTGTCAGGACCTAGCCTACGTCTCTTTTATCAGATGGGCTTGAAGGTTGGGTCGATGTTAAGTTCGTGCGTCATTATTGCTGGATCGATTCCTTTAATGTCGGACATGGACCATGCGAACATAGATACGTTTTTCTTGAGGAAGTCGAGGATCGACTATTGCATATCCTCAGATAGATATCCGGCGATACGTGCAGTCCGGCTTGGGTCCGTGTCGTCGATGGGTAGCTCGAGAACTTCGTCCTTCTTGGGGAAAAATTTGGAGATCGGAGGAGAGACAGAGTTGACGGGCAGAGAAGAACGTTGGAGCTTAACAGTGGCAATCAATAGGTCTCGAGCGGCCTTCTGATCTCCTCGTAATGTTTTAAATACTCATTCTGTTCTGGGGAACTTGATGCACTGGTGATAGGTGGACAGGATCGCTTGCATCGAGTGTATCCACGGGGTCCTAAGAATCGCATGATAAGGCACCTTCGTGCTTACGACGGCGAATTTGACCGTTCGAGTAACTCCACAGGCACGTACTGGAAGACGTATCGTCCCCAGTATTGTTTCAGAAGATCCGTTGAAGACGTATCGATGAGTACTTTCATGATGTCGTACTCCCTAATCTCTAGAACGACAAGAAGGGGGTCGTTATGAGGGATGTGAATCCCGGCGGTGTCGTCAGGCGAGAAGGTTATCGGAGGTTGGTTTGGTGACCTAGTTGGCCACTTCTGCGAGGTCGCGGCCTGCCGGCGGTAATCCTTGACAGAGCGAACATAATTACGCAGGGAGGAGAGGTGCCCATAATAGCGTTAGTCGTGGTCTTGAATTTACTCGCTTGGAGTTTAAGAAGGCGTGCAGGTCAATGGGTGCATCGTCGTCGTTTTGCGGTAGCGTAGAATTGCCTGGTGTCTTAGTTCGTTCCAACTGTCGCCGAAGATCTGTGGGCTTCGAGCGAATTAGGAGAACGCGTAGATCGCACATGTTGGCGTTGAGTTTGTCTCGAAGATTGCTGCAAGAACGTTTCGGACGCTCTTTGAGGACATGACCACTGGTCAGGACGCGTTGGGACTTTCGTGCGTTCAGCGTTAGCCGTAGATCAGTATCATCGGAACTGTTACTGTCCTCAGGCTCGAGCTTTCGCTTGAGGACATCTCTCAAATCTCTGGGTGCAGGTGCGTCATCGTTCTCGTCGTCTGACGGTAGGGTTTGTTGAGAGAGTATAACTTCTATGTGCTTGCGGTTAGTCGGCTGTTCTTCGTCAGCAGAAGATCGTCGTTAGCGTCATCGTTTGGAGCCTTATCCTCGTCTTGTTTCTGCGTCTCGTTTTGTCGGCCTTTGCCGGTCGCCTTGCGCTGGGCTCTTCTTTCTTTATTTTTGCTCCAACTTTTGCCGTTTTTGGGCTTAGCTTTTAGGGGCTCAAATTTGAAGTCGCCGCTGGCGAGAGACGGGAGATAGTGTGCATAGAGTGATTTACAATCTGTTGTATCGTGCCCTTTGACGTCATGATACTTGCAGTGCTTGGAGAAATCGACGGTTCTGGAAGGGCCCGCCGTTGGACCTGATGCTACTACAGGTTGAGTCGTACAGAGAGCGTTAGTTGGTTCGTCAGGCGAGTCGAGCTCTCTGACCCATTTGTTCCACCCTTCTCCTCGGACCACCATGGTCGAAATCGGTACGTTGTTTTCGTTGACGATGTACATGTAACCGTCTTTTCGGCTATTTTGTTGCTAGAGGCATTCTGACGCGGTTCTGCCCAAGTGTCGGCGTTTTTAGTCGCGGAATTTTTTGCCGCGTTCATCTTTCTGATGATTGCATTTGTATCTTCTTCCATTCGGATGAAGCTGTGAGAGCGAGCGATAGCGTCTTGGAGCTAGGTGGTTGGATTCTAGTATAAGTCCTCACGGAACTTGGAGCGGAACCACAAGGTGTTCATCAGGGCATCGATGGCGATGTCGTCTGGGCTCGCGACCCTTGAGACCATTGCTTTGAACTTTTCCATGTAGTCGCGGAGGCTCTGATCTTTAGTTTTGGACAGGTTCCATAGACTGGAAGCAGTAGCGGTGCGCTTTGTGAACATAATGTATGTCTTGAGGAATGCCGCTGATAGGTCACGGAAACTGCTGATCGAGTTCTCTTCGAGTTGGGAGAACCTGGCCAGGGCTTGCTCGTGGAGAGTCTCGGCGAACAGTTGACAGTCGCCAGCGTCCCTTTCTTCATCGGAGAGACGAGCCTGTGCCATCGCAATGTTGAAAGTTGTCATGTGTTCGACGGGGTCTCCGCCTGGTTTGTACTCCGGTAGGTGCAACTTCTCTATCTTTCTGAGCTGTACGTTGGTTAGTGTGCTGGTGAAAGGGGTTCGTGAGGTTGCGGCGAGTATGCTCTCGATTTCGAGGGCTGCACTAGTTGCTTGATGGATCTTCGAGCTCATTTGCTGAAAGCTGAGTTTGAGCTCGGCGATATCGCGTATGGTCGCGAGATGTGGCCATGTCTGGGGAGCATCGGCGGGGAGGGGTTCGTTAGGCTCCGAGTCGTCTGAGACGTGGTCGCCGCCCGTCGCCGTAAGATTTGTGTTGAAGAGGCGACAGCGTATCAGTTGGGGACAGCTCGTCTGGCCGTCAGGAGCTGTGAGTGCTGCGACCAAAGCAAATAGCTGTTCGTTGGTCATTTTTTGAACTTCGTCTTGTCGAGCCATGACAGAGCTCATGAAATCTGCGGGGAGTGGCGGCGCGGCTTTAGGCGTAGGAGTGGGTTCTCCGCCTGAAGCGCCGAAGGTGGCGTCATCTTGAGCCATGTAGATCTAGAACGTTACTTTATTCTAGCTCCACGGTGGGCGCCAATTGTTTGTACGGGATTCAGTCGACTAGGTTGAAAGAACTCGAAGGTGGGATGAATAAAGACGTTTTATTAGATCTGATCAAAAGGGTTAGAAGAGTGACAGGAAATCAAGGAGACAAGCCGGTGCTCGAGGAGCTACCCGGAAGGGTACAGAGCGATCGGAGGTAAAGAGAGACTAAAACCCTAGATCTAGCCGCTCAGTGTGTGTGTGTGTAAAGTGTCGATCCCCTTTTCGTTGTTGCCTCCTTCCCTTTTATAGGCTCTATGTCCTCGTATGCCCTAATCTGAGTCTTCTTTTTGGCCTTAACTCGAGGAGGCCGAGTACATGGACCTTTGGGGAACTCCTCCGAGCCGAGTGCTTTTAGTCGACTTCGCCGTTTGCTAAAAAGCACTCTGGGGCCGAGCCGATGACTCTACTCGCCGAGCCGAGTAGATCTCCTGCTTATTGGGCTAGACCTTGTTATTTGATGGGCCTTGTGGAGGGATGTAATCCATCTCCTACACAGACCACATCCTCTTGAAATCCAGCTCCGGTGTCTTCTTAAAGATTTTTTCTTACCAGCGAATGAAACCTGGAAACGTTACAGAAGACGGATGAATTGAAGAAAGCACTTCAATGTGCTCATTAAGAAAGATTCCGCACTCCTCACACGATTTTTAATTAAATGCATCTCCCATAATTTTATTTTGTCAATCTTCAATTATAAATAGGTAACTTTCATTCCTTGAAACTCATCAGCTCAAACCTCTCAAATCATTACCATTTCTACACTTCAGTGATAAGAATGTTAAATAACTCACTCTTGGGGGCAGGGGAAGGAGAACCGTAAGGCTAGAACTCAGGCAGCATACGGTGGCGGTAGCGCCGGAGATGGGAGCATGCATAGGAGGAGTAGTGTCGTTAGGATTGAGCCTAGGGTAAGGAGCATAGTCAGAGGAGTGAGTGAGGAGCCTTGGTCTCTGATGTGGCGGAGGTAGAGATCCGGCTGCCATTGTGATTCTCTTGCTCACTCATGATTAAAGACCCAATCTTATGTTACGATTCCGCGATTCTTTCTCTTCTTCTTCGATACGATCTCAAGTTAATTGTGGCTCGACAAAAAAAAAATATTATTTACTTTTCTTTTTCTTTTTCGTTTAGTAAAGACGAAGACAGTTGGAATTGCATACTACAAATAACTAAATGAATTTAAAATATTCTCTCTTTCCTTTCGACAAACTCTCCCAAACTTCACCGGCGCTAAAAGCTTCTCTCCGGTCCGGCTCCGTCCGGTACCGGATGTACTCCTCCCTTCCTTAAATCTCTTTTTTATTTGCCTCTCTTGTTATCTTGTTCAATCCCAGTTCGATATACCGGCGATTCTGGGTCACTCTTTGTTCACTGGAAACCTAAAGTGGTTGAAGGAGACTCGATGGTGGTTATGGAAAAGTGGTGAGACTGTGGAGTGACGGATATAGGGGAGGTCGGCGTTTAGGATTGAAGAGGTTCTCAGATCTAGTTTTCCGTCTTTCAGATCTGTGGCGACTTCTCCGCGACGACGGTGCGTGAACCCAGTGGGAGCCCTCCTCTGTCTTGGAACTACTTCCTGGTGCGGCGGTGTGACAAACGGAGAGGAGGTTTGAAAAGCGGTGGAAAATGGTTTGTTTCTTAGGTTCCCGGAGACAACGTGTGGTTGGGCTCTTCAACGTCGGTGTATTCAACCGGTGGAGGAAGCCTGGTGGAGGTACACAGTGGAGCCTTATTTCCCAGTACCGGCGACAGCTCTGCAGTTATGTTGGTGGTAAGGTTTCACGCCATTTGAAACTTGGAGATGCTATTCCGTTCGCGTTCTGCTGTCGTCATGTCCGCCTTTCAATACGGTTCTAATGCCGTCTTTCTGGCTAAGAAGTGAGGAACTGAGTCCGATGATACTGAATCTTGTTTGGAGATGCACTGTCTAGTGTTGACGTATTGGTCCGAGTGCTGCATTCTAATGATTTGGCGACCAATGCTTGGTCTTGAAGGTTAATCTTGATTAGGTTTAGTTTAATCTCGAGTTTCATGTTTCGTTCACTTGTGTGGTCAAATTGTAGGGGTCTAAAAGACGGTTCTCTCCGGTGTGGAGGGGATTTGTTCTCATCAGGTAGAATTACAACAAAGTATCGATTCGAGTAGCGTAGGATCCATCTATGTGTTCTTAGGTGATATTAGATCACTTTGTTTGTAAATGTGTGTTGAATCCTTGTGGTTTAAAATCATGTACTACTCTTTGGTTAATATAAAGTTGAAGTTGAGCCAAAAAAAATGAATTAAAAATATTTGGCAGGGTTACGCTGGCATTATTAATTTGTTTGTTTAATATTTTTTTGTAGTTTCTTTCTCACTCGATCTATGATGCATCGTGCTGTCAACGCAGGAGCACGCCCACCGTTGCGAGAAAAAGGCAGGAGCCTCAGGCCTGCACTTCAATAAATTTTTTAAGGCTCCACTTATGTGTATAATACATTATTTTATAGTAAATGTTATGATTTTTATTTACGATTCATTAGTTTCCAAGTGTTACGAGCATTTACTAGCATAGGCACTGACTTTACACATGTGACCAAGATGCAACTCAAGAGTCTAATATTTTCTTACACCAGGGCAGGCTAGCGCGAAATTCAATATATCGGTTTTTACGAAATATATAATTTTGTGTAAATTTTATTCTATGTTCAGTTGGTTGCAAGTGTGATTTTGTTAAGAGAAAGAGATTGATTTTTCAATACCGTAATTCTTTTTTTATGTCAGAGTATTTAATACTGTAAAAAATAAAGTTTTAACTTTGAGATAATCTTAGTCACTAAAAATATATTTGTAATTGTTTAAGACAATGTCATTGTTACTATTAGTACTTGTTGTTGTTTTTTTATATTTATGTTATATTTGAGGATTTATTTTTGCTTTATATTATGTTAGTAATTTCCTAGAGATAAACTAAAGCAAATGTAAAACACACCAAACAAACGGATGAATAGTATGATTTGATGATTATATATTTATACTTACATAAAATTTTAAACTGGCTATAATGTTATGCACAAACAGAACTTATACGACAATATATTATTCTGTACAAAAATATTATCAATCAGCAAAATACATATTAAACTAACTATTATTTTAAAATTATTTTATTACGCTATAGTACATGTTAGTTAATAGAATAACTGTATATACTTTTTGATATTTGTATTAAAATTCTTTGTTAATATAAAATATGCATATATTAACATCTCAAATTGATTGTAAA
The DNA here is from genome assembly GCF_000695525.1 of Brassica oleracea var. oleracea. Taxonomy (NCBI): domain Eukaryota; kingdom Viridiplantae; phylum Streptophyta; class Magnoliopsida; order Brassicales; family Brassicaceae; genus Brassica; species Brassica oleracea. The sequence continues at coordinate 31,416,679 of NC_027748.1, read as the reverse complement.
AGAAGACTTTTCTTATAAATTATTTCATCTAATCTTTAAATATTAAAATTAAGAATATATTTATAAAATAGTGATAATAATATTTCTGAAGTTCAAAACATAACTTTTAAAAAATTAAGTAAAATAATTAATGTACCCAATTTTTTTTTTATAAAACTAAAATTATCTGGTTTGTGGATATAAATATAATATCTAAATATATTTTTGAGGATAATATTGCACTCTATACTAAACCCGGTTAATATGAATTACACTCGCCTCCAAAATGTGCAATTTTCATATATATATTTGTTTTAGTTTCAAAATCATAATAATTCCCGTATAATACACTACATCTATTTATTATTATTATTTTTTTTCCCTCGGACTGAAAACTAAGACATATTATAAGCACATTTTTTCCTTTTTAGTCTAATCCACTATTACAATATGTAACATAAATTGAGTACTATTTTGTATCTGTAAACATACGTGTTTAATATATATGCCTAAACATCCTATACAATCAATACTAACAAACATATAATCTCTGAACAAGAATACTTTTCAATGATCCAAAAAAAAAAACAACTTTTGGATGTTTTAAAGATACATAAGCAGAACGAACCCGAAGTCATGCGGCGTTGGTAATGTTAGATGCGGTCGTGACTGAGCAAAGATGACAACGTCTTATGTTACTCCACTATCTGCCTGCAACTCCAACCTTTCCTCTGTTTTATCTCTTGACCATAACTAAAAGTTGTTTTAAAAAGATGTTATAGTATTGTGAGGATATGTAGTGGCAATGATGGATCTCTCTATATACATATAAACGTTTATTGATGTGCATTAAAGTCTCAGTTACATACTACTTGTATGTCAGTTACATACTCCTTGTATGTATGGAAATGCGAAGAAATATATTCATTTAATAAAGTGATGTGTTTTGAATACATGGACATGTGGCGCGACGATAACCTTCGACTTTCTGACGTGACATCCTATGTAGATGGCCTAGGAGTGAAAAAAACTCTTCTTTATATATATAGATATTTGGTTAGTATTGAAAAATTCGATTAAAATATATCATAAGAACTTTTTCACTTAAATATGAAAACTTCAAAAAATTAAGGTTCAGTTTAATATTTTGAATAGGTCCATCATAAATTAAAGCCGGTCCTTTCATGCATATTGGTTATGTATATCTTCTTTACATTTTTACTTGGACTTTTACTTTTATATTTTTCATTATAAACAGTTTTTTTAGGTGCTGTAATCTTTTTTGGTAAAACATACCAATTTAAGAAAATCATAAGAGACCATTTTGAAAGATTGTATAAAGTGTTGCTTAAGCCCCCAAAATTTTTTACGTGCCAACAAAGAAACAAACAAAGTCCAAACGTAGTAAAAAGTACTGAAATTTCAAATTAGATCGGAAGCACACAAAATCGATAACGAGAGAAAATTTTACTTTTTCTGATTAGATTGGTCTTAATTTTTTCTGATTGTTCAGAGTAAGAGGAGTGGGGTAATCAAGGTAAAGATAAGATTAAAGTTCGTATTGAGACGTTCGGTCACTTGATAGATGGAGAATTTGGCTGACAATAACGAAGCTCAAAGGTGAGAAGACGATGGAACCCTTAACCTTATTAGGCTCAAACTAAATGATATGCAAAAATCCAAACCCAAATTAAATAAAACAAATGGAAAAAGGACCAACGAAGGTTAAGACCGAAAATAAAAATCCAAACCCAAATTAAATAAAACAAATGGAAAAAGGACCAACGAAGGTTAAGACCTGAAATTGTTGATATGCCACGTATGACAAAAAAAACCCTTAATGAAAAGATAAAACTCTACACAATGTCAGACGAAATCATTTTTAGTTCAGCTCCCCTTGTGAACTAAACGGGGAGTAAAGGAGATCTAGACGAAACGTTGTAACGTTCCTCAGAGCTCTTCATCATTTCTCTTCTGTAAAAAATCGGCGGCCGGTGTACAAATCTCAGACCCTAAACGACGAAGAAGCCTATAGTATGAATGAGCCTCAAATTGTAAAACCCAAGTCGCCCAGCATACAGATTTGTAAAACCCACTATGACCCAGCATAATTGTTTTGCCCTATGAAAAAAAGCCAACTTTTTTTTATGTAAGATAACTATGCAGAGACTGCAATCAAATTTATATATCTCCATATGATTGATGCATATTTTGTTTTCTAAAATACTGTTGAAAAATGTTCTAGAATATAAAATCATAATCAAACTATATCAATATAAACAAAACCGGCGCTACGCGTCGGCAAACCTCTAGTAATAAAGATTTGTTCACAATCTGTATACTTTCTATCATTTTTGTTTAATTATTTCTTATTAAAATAAATTACAAAACTACATTAATCATATAATAAAAATTTATATTTTTTTTGTATATGTTGTATTTTGAATTTTTCAAAACGAGTATAAATTACTAAAACTGTTAATAGTCTCACATAAACTTTTATGATCAATGTTTAGTTTTTTTTCTATAATAAGATAAAATGATTATAAAATCATTTGAATAAATAATTTTATTTTAATAGGTGTTTATGTTAATATATATATATATATATATATATATATATTTCATATCGTTTAAATTAAGCTATACATCATATAAAAATATATACTTATATTTTGATATCTGCGTTGAACATATATTGAAAAGTTAATATTTTAGTTTTGAAATCTTCATTGTTTTTTTTAAATGATTATAAATTATTGAAACCACTAAACATTCCGCATTAAAAAAAATTGTTGGTGTAAAATTTTGTTACACAAATATGCAAGTAATCATAAAATCATATGAGTAGAAACCTCATTTAATAAATATCCATATTAAAAGTATTCTATATATCTATGCTAATATCATTTAAATTTAATTATATATCTTATACGATAGATAAGATTGATTGTTTTGATTTATTTACCTTAAAATTATTGCGAATAAACAAGAGCGGTCATTTGATTTATATACGCACGCCAATTTATTACATAATAGTAACTGATTTCTTAGTTATTTAATATATAATTATTATTTTATCATTTCATAATATGCAGAAAAACATAAAATATAAAATATAAAATATTTATTCTGCACAAGGCCCGGATCTTAACCTAAGTATGTATCTCTTTAATAATTTTAAATCTTAAACATTTTCCAAATCTCGGACCAAAACAAAATAACGAAATGAGAATAAACTCAAAAATCAATATTTATATCGAGCAATAACCAAAATGAAAAAAAAGACACAAAAATGAAAAAAATATTGAACATACATAGGATGGGCACGTGAACGTAAACTTCTCGTAACCATAATTAAATTTTAAATTGCTAAATCATGATATAAAACCGAGCTGATATAGTTTCATTGTAACCATATAGTAGGCCTAAGATTCTTCGGCCTAAATATTAGGTTCTTATGCGATAAGTGATTCTTTTGACTTAAAATATTTTAAAAAATGGGATCAACTCATCAGTAAACAAATTATGTAATTAACAATTTTTTTAAAAAAATTTGTTGAAGGGCCAAAAATATTAATTCGATCAAGAATATAAATTTATTTTTCTATGTGATATTTCTTAAGTAATTTTTATATAAATTCACCTTGCGTACGGCGTAAATCTTATCCTAATTTTTCATAATTTCCCAATTAACTGGAAACAAATACAATTACTTTGTGTCTTCGTGTCCAAATTTCACGCAAAACAATCTTGCCTAGCTTGTCTTACGAAATAAAATAAACTACGTTAAGATCTGCGCCTTACGCGGGATGAACATTATATATAAATGATTTTATATATTATATGTTTCTAACATATTATGAAATAATAAATATATATTAAATAATTAAAAAGCTAGTAACCATTATTTATATAATTAAATTGGTGTGAACATATAAATAAATTTTATTAATCCAAACAATATTTTTTCTATTTGATATGATATATAATTAAATTTAAATGATAGTAACATATATATAGTATATTTTAATATTATTATTTATTAAATGATGTTTTCTACTCTTATGTTTTTTTTAATCATTTGTATCTATTATAGCAAAAAAAATAAGTTACCGATAACAAAATTTTCACTATAGGATTAATAGCTTAAGTAATTTATAATATTTTTAAAAATGAAGTTGTCAATATTTTTTCAAAATTTTTATCAAAAATTTGTTCAAAGTAAATTTTAAAATTAAGATATTTAAGTAATATATATATATATATATATATATATTTATAAATCTTTTATTTTTAATACATATTAAATGAGACTTTCGACTTATATGATTTTTAATCATTTGTATCATGTCATAACAAAAATTTTAAACCATGGATCACAAAATTTGAATGTGAAATTTTTAACAATTTTAGTAATTTATACTCGTTTTTATAAATTTAAAATATAACATATAAAGAAAGTTTTTATTTTTTATTATATGGTTAATATGGTTGTTGAATTTATTTTAACAGTTTAAAATTAAACAAATATATCATAAGATACACTTATTTTTATCAAATCTTTAATATTTAAAATCATTAATTGTCATATATACTTTAGCTACATTAGGCAATTCCGTAATTTTATTTAAAGAAATAATGAAGCACATTAATAATGTATTTATGGTTAGTTTAATAAAAAGCTTATTATATACTTAGATGGACCAACCTATTTTTTTAATTATTCTAATAATCATTTTAGTGATGACACGTTGGTAAAAAAAAAAGTTGTAATGATTCTCAAATAATATACACGAGGTTAAACTAATACTATATATAATTTCGTTGCTATATCACATGTACCAATTCATTCAAGCTTTATGTAGATTTCACCTTCTTCGCTTATCTGATCATCGCAGGTGGAACACCTCGCAACCACATAGAACATAACCAAAATCAATGAACTCAAGTCAGTTGGGGTTTGGAAACTCTTATCAGGCCTGTTTCTTGATTAATATTTTTTTTAAATGTAAAAATATTTTTTATTAAAAAATTCGAAATTTGACATATTATAATAATGTTTATTACGAAATAAAATGTTGTTTAATTTTAAAAATTCTAATAACTAAATAAATAATTTAGGGAAAATATATAAAACTTTCATATAAATATAATAAACACACACATCTTCTAAAATTTTAGTAAATATAATTTGTTCAGTTTTTAACTATAATTGAATGTAAGTGTTTTTTTTGGTTGGAGTTACAAATATCCAAAATTTTCTGATCGAATCCAACCTTATTTTGCCCTCTCCTAAAGAATACTACGAGGTTCTTTATTGTAAATTATTGTAGTTATCACTATGAAATTAAAGACTTTTTCGTCAAAATATTGCTACATACGCATCTATATTGTGTATATGTCCGTATTGTACAAAAATTTCATCTATCTTTACATCAAACTGCAAATCTAAAAACAAGGATCCAACAAAACAAAAAGAAAACCCCTTGAAGATGGATCTATCTCATCGAACAAAACCCTGACATGTTCTGTTTTTGGTGTGGTCAACTACTCAAACTCCGATCAGAATCAAATCAAAAAGAGTTTCATCCATCAAAAGCTTTCATCATCATCATCATCATAATCATCATCATAAGGCCGAGTCCAAAGCAAGAGCATCAGATCCTTTCATGATCCTGAGTCTCTTACAAGAGGAAGAGAACATATCCCATGGAACATCACCAACCAACATCCAATCTCCATCTTTATCCTCGTACGTTGGTACAACTCCAGATCCTTTGTATCCATCTCTTTCGCTGTATTCACCGATCGTGAACTTGAACAGGTTCTCTAATGCCTTGAGAAGCTCTGGATAGTTTTTGTATGTCTTGAGATCTATTTTCCTAAGGTATGGAGCTCCATCCATACTCACTTTCACATAGCTCACACTGTTGTTTTTCTTACGGTAAGATCTCACCGGAGGCCAACCAACGATTTGAGTTCTGTAAATTAGCAAAGAATCATCATTAGTACAACAATTCATAGATAATTTGAAACAATAGATTGAAACTCAAATCTTTACTTACTTCGTAGGAAGTGTAGATTCTTCCTCGTTATCGCTTTGTAGTTGACGCTTGTTGCTTCTAACGCAAGAAACCTCTTGTTCTTCCTTATCTTGCTCTATTCCGGGTAATCCAAGACGAAGCTCTGTGTCCTTAAGGTTAAGCTCATTGACTTTCTCGTAAGCCATTTTTTTTCAAGATCAAGACACCTCTCTCTATATGTCTCTGTGTAATATATCCAAAGCAGAATCCTTGTTCTTCTTCTTGTTCTTGTTTGTGAGTTTGGTTGATCATGGGTTTAGAGAAAGAGAGATATATACAGGAGGGAGAAGATGCATAGAAGTTAGGGTTAAAAGAAGAGAGATGTTGTCGGGAGCATGAAAGGCAAGAAAGAGGCAAGGGGACAAAGGTGGGACACAAACGCTATGGCCGCCCATGTGGACTCGACTCTTTCTTTATTCCACGCTCCTTATTTGCCTCCGCCAACTTTGCTTACGCTACCTCTCTTGCCGTCGATGTCTTTACACTTCTTTTACAAAGGATATACTATTATTATAAAGGACCAAAGAAAGGAGATTAAAAAAATGATGAATGCGAATTGGATGTCTATTGGCCGACCCGGAAATAAAGCAAACATAAAAAAGTATTATTATTTTTTTTTTTTTTTTTTTTTGTTAACCTGGGGTATCCCAGGCCTATGGAGAGGCCCGGACTAATTCCCAAGGGGAGGTGCAGCTCACGGATAGACTCTCTCTCAGGGTATTCAAATAGGTCCTAAAGCATAGGCCCATATCTGTGTTGGGTGATCAGGATAATTGTGACTTAGTTTCGCGCAGCAGGTGGATCGAACCTGAAACGTGTTGGTGTCTCAGTCCCGTCTCCTTACCACTCTACCACAATCACCCGGTCTAAAAAAAAATATTATGATATTACTCTAAAAAAGTATTATGATATTACTTTATTAAGTGTTTCTTGTGTGTTTGCATCTTTTAAAAGTTTATATAGTTTTTACGAGTGTTGATAATCAGTAGGCTGATTTGTATTAGTTAGTGTTGTTTTGAAATATTCAAGATAGTTGGTTGTTCCTAAATATAGACGGAGGAAAGAAAAAAGTAGGAATTAGAGTAAAATGTTACTTTTACGCTATTTTGGAGTATAATTGGGCTAAAACCATTTTCTTCCTAGAAGTTCAATAAAAAAAATTTGTTTGAAAAAAGTTTTGTTGTAATTTCCCTATTATCATATAAACAAATAAAAATGTACCATATAATACAATTTAATGTTGTTTTTTTTAAATTAAAATTTAAGGTTATTTTGAAAGGGTATAATAGAGTATTTACAACTTTTTAATTCATGTGGAAAATGTAACATTGACACTTCTACTAAAACAAAAGAGAGAGAAAATAATGCCACTGAACCATAATTCCAGGATGGGATTTTCCAAGTCCTCTTCTAGATCATCAACTTTTTGAAGTTGCATACAAGTGCAGTTGTTGCTGATGTCGATCGTTCACATTTATCAATTGCGCGTATTGATATCTTTTACTTTATATATATATAATGCTCTCACTTTATGTCTAAAATCTAAGATTGTACCGATATTATTCATATTACATTATTTTTGGGTGTTTAGTTTTAGTATCATGGGAAAATTATCCTCTATCACAATTTGCACCGCCGTTTGTATAGTGTGACTTGGAAAATGTTGATAATTTAGATAAAAGGAGAATAAGGAGAGAGACCCATGTGGATAAGGGAAATGGGCTGGTAATTGATAGAGGAATGGTAAAGCCATGTGCTTTCTTATACATTTGTCTCTTTTATTCATAAATGATTTTCCTTAAAACTGGGTTATGGGGAGAGGCTCCACGTTCTATATATACATTGAATCGTAGAACCTAAAAGTATGAACCAAGGTGGTAATTTTAATTTCCTCCATAGTTTACGCGTAACTATGTTCATTTAGCTTCTAATCCGCATGCATGCATGCATGCTTTTGATGTTTATGTTAGGCTTCATTCAATGAATTTACCAATATTAAATATATGTGTTTCCTACTTTTGATATTAAGATTCCTTCTATGTTCTTGACTCCTCCAGTATCCCAAAGTTTAGATAATTAAATACGTAGATGCAAGATACGTAGTCTCTCTTTTTTTTTTTTTGAAAAAGGGCTTTCAATTATAAATAAAAACGTTTACATGATAAGGTACGAAACCTTATAGTTAGAAAAAGTTTGCATGAATACAAATCATGATGACATCATCTGAATGCTATGAAACATTCAAACGTTCAGAGAGTGAAACCAAGAGGAGAAATGAGATCAAGCAACTAGCGAGTATTACCACGGCCGCGACGGCCATGCTTACCTCTCCCTTGTGTTGTCTTCCATACTAGATCTTGGAACTTGATTGGAGGTCTTGATTCCCTCCCCCTAGTAAACCCGAGCGAGCTCGTTGTTTCATCAGGGGCCATGTCCACATCACCAAGGACAGCGAACCGAGAAGGACTCTGAAATTCACTTACCTGAGCCGATGTGTTTAAGGGATCAACCATAGAGGCTTTTTGGACCTCCCTGTTGATAATGTTTGATGGAGAAAATTCCATAGTATAAGCTGAGATGGGAGTAGATGCAATATCTACTAATGGTGATAAAGTCTTGGTCAAAGTTTGCTGTGCTAGTTGGTTATCATGTTGGACCTGTGGGGTATTTGAAGCTTGGCATTCCTCTGGTACGTCTTTAATAAAATGGCATTCCAAAGGAGGAAGTGAAGAATCATTTGGTACCTGAGGCACAGTAGCAGACGTTTTATGAAGGCTTCCTGAGATTGTTTCATCATTATTTTCCTGCAAGTTTTTGTCTATGTCAACAACGGGAATGTCAACACTCACACCCTCTGGATTTGCTGAGGAACCAGAAGAATCTAGAGGTTTTGAAAGCAAAAGACACCTCTTCGCTTTATGATCTAAACCGCCACATCTCTCACAAGTTGAAGGTATCCAAGTGTATTCTACTTTAACCAGATAAATATGGCCTTGCTTATCATCCAGAGCTATAAGTTGCGGAAAATTTCTCTCCAACTCCATTTCAACTAGCACTTTAGCTTCCCCCATGTTTGAAGGATCCAAGCGAGGCTTATGAGTTAAGATAGGCTCTCCAAGGCCAGAAGCAACATGACTAATTCCTAGTCTTGAATAGCAGCAATCTGGAATTTCTTTTAGAGTAACCCACACCGGTAGTGTTGAAACTTCAGGTATTTTAAAAGACCCCTCCGGAATCCATGGCAAAACAAAGAGCAAACAATCATCGATATGCCAAATTCCTCTTTGGATTACCCAATGACGAGTAGGTTGATGCGGGATATGAAACATGTAGGATGAATCACTCAGCTTCTTGCAAGGGATCTTACAGCTTCTTCCCCAAATCCTATTAGCAACAGCATGAACCAATCAATAATTGATTGCTATTTACTTTTAATTTTAAATTAATTTATAATTTTGTATGCATCAATTATATTTATAATATTATATTATTTTAATAATACATATGATTTTATATATGTTATATCTAATCGATTTTGTTGTTTTTACAGTCGATTTAGTTATCATTTGGGTAATTTGGATTGCATCTCTAAATTCAACTATAATTTTTTTTATTCTAAATATATTAAAATTTTGATTAATTTCTTATTTGAATTTAGGTGGTTGTTGTCTTAAATATGTGAACATATTTTACGATGATTATGTATAACTTAAGATATAGTGTGCTTAGAATAAAAAAAATAGACTAAAGTGTCTGATTCCAAATTACATAAATTAATATAACAATAATATTCTGAAGTATCATGCGTATATATAAATTTTAGGAAATAATTAAATTGTAACATTTGGTTAATATTTTATTTTCATTTTAATATGTCTTGAATTGTCCTATGATTTAAATTTATAAAATAAATTACCATTCTTATAAAATTATATATTCTTATCGTAGTTAAATCTATGATTTTAGATATAAGTTAGATTAGTCGAGTCACTCATGTTGTGAGTATATTGAGTTATATATATTCTTTCAAATTCAAAATGAAGTATAATTAATTTTTATTATAACTAAGCAAATCAAATCAATTTTATTTATCGTTTAAATGTGCACGTATTTTCATAATATTTATCAAATTATATGTTGATGTTTTTTAAAATATATTATAAAATAAAGCGATGCTCAATAGGAAGTTACATACATAAGTAGGTGATACATTTTTGGAAGCTCATGAACACATATTAATATTTACAATAATTAAAATATTTTATAAATTCTAAATAACTTTATGCCTTTGATTGATTGAATGGAAACTGAAATTTATTTTAAATAATTTTAAAAATGAGAATTCAGATTTGCTTTGATATTTTGATTATGGTTATATTAAGTTCCACAAACATAAAAACATAAAATTTAAGAGAAAATTTAATATTAAGAAAACAAATAACTTTAATAATGATAAAATATAATATATCTACCTCATTAAACTATTTTGTAACTATTTGATCAAACAATTTTTTTTTTAATATCTCTGTAAAATAAGCAGTAAACAAAATTGTAATTTTATTTGAAAATAATACTATATAATAAAATATAATTTATCAATATTTTTTTGCTGTAATTGGAATATATTATAGTCAACAAAATATATGAAAAATAAATAAAACACTTCAATAATACTAATTATAAACTATTTTTAGATAGTTAAACATATATCACTTTATGTTACTTAATTATTTTATGTAATCATCTAAGAAAACATATAGATATATAAAAATATTTATATTATTTTGAACTTTTTTGCATTGTTTAAAATTATGTTTAAAATAAATATTATTTCTTTTTCTAATATCAAGATTATCTGTGTAAATTGTTTTTAATGAAATCACATTATATACAAATTTATATTTTTCATCTAAGAAAATATAGATATAAAGAAAGTATTTTATTACTTCAAAAGTATATTTTATGTTATTTAAAAATATTTTTTAAATGTAATATTACTATTCTGTGAACTTTCCTTTTTCTTATGAAATCATATAATATATACATATATTTCGTTTTCAATTCGTTTTTTTAACTATAAAAATTTTCCTTTTTTATTATATGTATATGTTTTTTGAATTTTTTTTAAAGGAAACTAAATAAAAAAATAAATAATAGTATTTAGTATTTTTAATTGATTAAGGATATCAGTGTAATCAACCATCGCGATAATTAATATGAAACTGACTTCTCAAATAATATTATAGAGATACGTATATTTAAAAATGCTATGTTTAGTAGAAAATTAGTTAGTTAAAAATGAGAAGAGGAATGGTGTTGAACATACAACTTGTCTTGTGATGCAAACACAAGCTAGACTCCAAAGAGTCATGTCTTTTGCAAATCGCATTCGTGGGTGTCTCAAAAAAGTTGGGTCTTTAAATTATTAAAGTCTTTGTTCCCTTTTCGACTCATCACTATCTTAGTCTTATCTCCACCTTCTCTCTTTTATTTATATCATATGTACATGATTTTTATAAACTATGGACGTAACATCTTACTTTCTAATTTCTTTAGCATTGTTTCAGACATCAGGTCTCCAAAAGAAAACTCAGTTGTATGTAATAGAACTAAAATGTTGTTTTCAAGTTCATTTAGTGCAAACAAAACTGAAAACCCACAAAATGTCGAGTGATTTGAAATATTGACATGACTCGTTTTAAATTCACAGTTACTCCGAATCTCACGAGATTCTGGTTATATTTTTGTGTTCTAATTACATATTCGTGGGGCTTAAACCACTCAAACAAGAGCAACCCTAATTTGCTGGATATGTCTCACTGTCTTTTCGTTGAAGCATTAATCATACATAAGCTGTTCGAAAGGCAACGTAGGGACGGGGCCAATACATTCGGACAGCAACATCGAACCAACTTCGAAGTATTGTCGACAGCTAATTAAAATCTAAAAGAAGGAAACTTGTGGACAGAGTATCAGTGATCGTGGCACGAAATATAGCCGATCATGATCTTGTGTTGGTTATCTTCTGACTCAATTTAATCGATTTTGATATTTATCTCTTTTTTTTTCAGATTCTTGATGAATGTGCATCATGAGAGAGACACGGTTTCTGACCGGTTTGGTTCTGAATGGTTCCTTACTAGATCTTCCTAGATTTACCTGTCATGATGATATCTACAAAGTGTAGTCTTCTTTTTTTTGGTTAACCTACAAAAGTTTAGTTTTAACTTGTTATGGGTATAAATGATAACTCAATGTATAGATCAAAATTAACATTCAACAAAATTTAATTTGAATTTTCGTGTATAATATGAAACCGAAGATCGTATAAACTGGAAAGTAAATGGGATGGAGCAAGGAAACGAGAAAGAGTGGGGACTTGGAAGTCGTTGGGCAAACAAGAAACATGTAAGTGGTCTGAATCATTTATGAACTTGAAATTCACACGCTTGTAGCTTGCCTCTCCTTGCTGTAATGTTATTCTCTTCGGTGCTTTGTGGATTTGTTTAAGTGAATATGTTTTCACCTCACTGTAATGTTTTTCTCTCCTTACTGAAATTAATTATCATTTGGAAAGTGTTTTAAAGTGAATACGAAAAAAATCCAATCGAACCATACCTCTATGAATCAAAATCTTAGCCTAAGCAAAGAGTGTCTCAAAGTCTATGTGCCAAGTCTTAGATAGAACATTTATATTAAATGAATCATGATATGTACGTGACATATTATCCAAATCACATAAATGCTTAGATGTAAAATTTGTTTGTGTGAAAGTAGGGGGTGTTGAGATGTAGATTTAAATTGTGTATTGTAAAATTTTGTATGTATAATGTCTGTTGTAGATATATCTGCTATAGCTGTATATTTTTCTTACAATATATAAAATATTACTTTAGTAAATAGGGGATTATAACCATTTTATTTTTTGGTTGTAGCTTTAGAAATTAATTCAAAGTATAATTGCTATTCTAAAGGATGTAGACTAAAAAAAGTATTTACAACCTAATCAATCACCCCATAAATTTTTTTCTTTTGAAAGGTTTTACTATATTTACTGAAAATAAATAATACAATTTATTCCACAATATTTGGGATGTACTAATCGAATGCTCTAATTACTAAAAAATATTATTGGAGTCTATTACATTTTCGCAGTTCTAGGTTGAGGTTTAACACACCTAAACTGGTACCAAAACTTAGAAATAAAGAATATATAAACCCTTTAGTAGAGATGTCTACGTAAATCAATGAAGCAGAGATGTGATGAACCAAACTTGTCCCATTTTCACCTTTTTCCTAACAAAGTGGATGTCAATTTCAATGTGTTTTATCCGTTGGTATTACGGACAAGTATACAACGCTAACGTTATTACAATAGACTAATGTAGCTTGCTTGACAGGACAAAAGTGTCAATTTCGACCCCAACGATTTTAGTCGTGCCAAATATGACCCGAACAATTGATCAATGCCAAATAAGACCTCAACTCAATTATAATTTAAAAAAACTACTTTAACTTCTTAAAACGTGCCTAAATCTACATTGACTCTACCAGAATTAGTCAACTGTTAACAAGATAAAACGACGTCATTTTGATATACGAGGAAAAATGCCAATTTCGACCCCAACACTCTCAATCGTGCCAAATAGGGCCCGAACAAACGGTCAGTGCCAAAACCGACCTCAACTTAATTATAATTTAAGAAAAACTATCTGAACTTCTTAAAACGTGCATAAATCTTTATTGATTCTAACAAAAGTTAGTCAACCGTTAACGAGATAAGACGACGTCGTTTTGATATATATATATATATATATATATATATATATATATATTTTTTTTTAAATATGTTCATTCCGGGACTCAAACCCGTGCCGGGATATCCTTTTAAAGGGGCACACTAACAACTAGACTAAAGTAACTTTTTGAAATGTTATTACAAACTGAAATTCCCCGTTATATAAACTAATATTCTTCTTCGTCTTATCAAATTTAAAACTTTGGTGATTGCTTCTATATATTTTAGTTATTGTTTAATATGTCTAATATTTTGTACAAGATATCTTAGTTAAAGAAAGGTAAAAAGGCCTCTTAGTATTTTTGAACAAAATATCAAAAATATATAATATTAACTTTGAAAAATAAAAAAATTTCCACTTAAATTAAAAATAATTTATATAAGAAAATTTTATCAAGAAATTCAAAGTTTTAAGTATATTTAAGATCGTATAATAATAAATATTTTATTATTTATATTTTAGTAAGATATAAGTTTATTAAAGATATGAAAATAAAAAACATGTTAATGTATTTATATAAATCAGAAAAAGTTATCACCAAAATTTTAAATTGGATAAGATGAAGAAGAATAATAGTTTATATAATATCAAATTTTTAATAATATTTCAAAAAGTTACTTTTATATAGTTGTTAGTGTGCCTCTTTAAAAGGTATCACAGCACGGTTGAGTTCCGGAATGAACATATATTTTTTTTTTAAATATATATATATATATATATATATATATATATATATATATATATGTCAAAACGACGTCGTCTTATCTTGTTAACGGTTGACTAACTTTTGTTAGAATCAATGTAGATTTATGCACATTTTAAGAAGTTCAGGTAGTTTTTCTTAAATTATAATTAAGTTGAGGTCGATTTTGGCATTGACCATTTGTTCGGGTCCTATTTGGCACGACTGAGAGTGTTGTGGTCGAAATTGACACATTTTCTCGTATATCAAAACGACGTTGTTTTATCTCGTTAACGATTGACTAACTTTTGTTAGAATCAATGGAGATTTATGCACATTTTAAGAAGTTCAGGTAGTTTTTCTTAAATTATAATTAAGTTGAGGGCGATTTTGGCATTGACCATTTGTTCGGGTCCTATTTGGCACGACTGAGAGTGTTGTGGTCGAAATTGACACATTTTCTCGTATATCAAAACGACGTTGTTTTATCTCGTTAACGATTGACTAACTTTTGTTAGAGTCAATGTAGATTTAAGCACGTTTTAAGAAGTTTGAGTAGTTTTTTTTCAAATTATAATTGAGTTGAGGTCATATTTGGCACTGAACAATTGTACGGGTCGTATTTGGCACGACCTAAATTGTTGGGGTCGAAATTAGCACTTTTCCCGTACATCTCTAGTAGTAAGTTCCAAAGCCAGCATGTTTCAACAACAACAATTAGCGAAACGTTTATACTCAGGTTCATCGCTTGAGCGAGAAACTCTTGGTTACCTTTCACTGACCAAGAAACTAGATTGTGTCCTAAGTAGATGCAGTAGCCGGATGTTGATCTTCTCGTCAATGTACAACCATCGTCTTAATATGCAGTCGTTATCATCTTTTGATTATGTAAGAGTTGCAGACCATGTGACTTGCTTCCTTGTATGTAACTGATTATTCTCTTCAAAGATTGAAGATGTGACTCATGAGGGTCATGCATAAACAAACATATTTGTTGCACTACATAAGATATGTTTGACCTAGTAAATGTTAGGTATTACAAAGCACCTGCAGAATTGCAACACGCTGCTGGATTATCAATATGTTTTTCCTCTTTTCCTGCAAGTTTAGATTCCAAGTCAACTAGGGGAGGGGGTTATACATGGCTTACAGTCCTCCATTCATGATCGTTCAAAAATGTCTTTGACATCGCAAACCTAACTAAGGAAGAGACCCCAATCATTAAATTTGCAGACATGCCAAAGAAGGAGACGATTTGGCATGAATTAATCATGTAGATTTCTTTCTTTTTAAAGTTGCAATGATGACATCCTTAAGAACTTGTTGGATGCAATGATTATAATGTCATTGACATACATCTTGATATAAGCACGATGGACCCCTTTCATGAAACCAAATAGGCTTGCATCGCTTTTGCACTGCGTAAACCTATGATTACTTAAAAATATGCATTTAGCAAAACAGAGAGAGATAGAGTTTTGGGTTGTGAGAGTGGTTTTGATTGGGGTAACAAAGACACCCAAAGAGTTTGAAGTGAAAGTAAGATACTAGTTTGTGAAACACAATGGTGAATGAGATTTTTTGGATAGAATTTGATGGGAGGAGGTTAAGAACACATACATCTGCGCGGAGTGCTTTTACCCAGAAACTAATTGGTAGATTAACTTGAAACAAAAGGCTTCGTACTGTCATTATTTATAGTACGTATCATCCTCTCAGAATGCCCATTTTGCTGGGACGTATAAGAACATGAAAACAGGAAAGTTGTTCCGCTTAAAGCAAAAAGATCATGGACTTGTCTACTGTTGAATTTACTTCCATTATTACATTGGAGGATTTGATCTTTGTTTTGAATTGTGTGTTTGACACTGTTTGCAAAGTGCTAAAATTTGGGAAGTATTTCGCTTTTTGACTCTTAAGAGGTAAACCCATAGAAAACGAGAGAATTGGTAAAAAAAAAGGCAATAATATTTGATGGCACTGAGGCTTGTGACAAAGGATGTCCTTTGATAAGGACTAATCACTCAATCCAAGTATCAAAGTAGTATAAAGAGTGTCAATCCAATCCTAAGTCTATTCAAGCAATGAGAATACAAATCATTCTATAATCTAAGTCCAAACAGTATAGTGATTGTGAGAAACAAGTAACAAGAGCTAAACAAGAGAAATAACTGAAACTTTCAATCAATAAGAGAAATAAGACTCATGAGCATCGGCATTTGACTTCTAGTGACTAAGATCCAATCTAGAGGGGCAAGCTATCAATCAATATGTTTCCTTAAGTCTAGATCACAATTATAAACAAGTTATTTCCCAAGATGAGTGTTCATTTGCAATCAATGATCAAACATCAAAACATCAAACATCAATTTTCATTGGTTCAATTCAATCAAGCAATCATTAAGAACATGTCTAATAACTATCTAAGCATCCCTAATATCAATTCACCTTGGTTAAGCAAACAAAGAGCAAGATCAATTTGATTCAGACATTTCATCAAATACCTTCCAGGCATGAAGTGTCCAGAGATCTAGATTAGGGATATCAAAACTAACCTAGTATTAAGAATAATTGATAAGAAAGGAAACACATAGATCTTAACCCTAAACATCCTAGATCTTCAGTTATTCACTCTAATCACCTTCACCCATGAATCCAAAAAGAGTCTACTTACTAATCTTCGTGATAAACCTTAAACCCATGATAGATTCAAGATCAATCATTTTAAGAAGATGAAATAAACTCAGATTTACTCAAGAAAGAAAGAAAGATTATACTACTAAAGATTCAAACTTTCACCAAAGTTTGACCTAAAAGAGTATTTATAGGTCTCTAAAAACTAGTGGCCAACCCTACATATCTGGACAAATCCATATACTAAATAAAGTTCAAAATGTCTACAGTCTAGGAGTAGTCTCATGAACCCGCTCCACACACTCGTTTTAGTAGTCGTAAGGTCCATAGTTTACTTGCTTCTCCACTCTGAAAGGTCACTCCGGTGCTTGGTCTTTGATGTGCTGAGATCAAGTCATGGAGCAGTTTGCGTACCTCGCTGTGGTCCGTCCCTCCAATGCCCGTCTGAGTTGCAGCGGTTTTGACAGCTCGCCCCAACCTGCACGCTCCAATACTTGTGACGATCTGAGGTTTAAACGATGGTGTCTTGTGCAGTGCAACGTAACTAACCCGTAACATGCCCCCCCTCCGATGTTAGACCATGATGCAGCGCTCGTGCTCACCCGCGACCTCTGAGTCACTCTGCTACTTGACTCGTTTTCAACTGATCTTCGAGAATGAGGGTTATGGAATGGCCTCGATGTCCCGCTTCACGTACCAGCTCTAGTATGCGCTAGGTTCACACTGAGCTCTCCATCAAGCTGCCTATTACCCACTATAACCCTTGATGGTTTTATTCGGAGCTGGACGATGAGGCCCTGAGCAAATCGGGTTCTGCCATCCGGTCCATATAATCTCTCTGGTGCTCGTATGACCTGCAGCGATCACTTCACCTCACTCTACACCACTCGCTTTATAGCTTGGATAATCTGCTCCGACCAAAGCACAATTTACATTCCCTTTTGGCTTAACGTGGCTTTAAACTCCTCAAAAAGCTCCACAAAGATACTCCAACACCTGATAAGAACTTATGCATGGAAATGCAACCTAATGATGCCTATATGCTAATAAAAATGGTCAATATGCAAGCTAGATGGATGATTAAATCACTGAAAACACAACATATCAAAAATCATAGTTTAATATATCAAATGGAGATGAACAGTCGAGGCAGAAGGAAAAAAATGCTTCTTTATTTGTTTGCCAAGTTGACATGCGTTACAGAGAGGAGTTAAATCCTTTTTATTGCAAGGCAAAGCAGTTGAAGATCATAGAGAATTAAGAGTTTCATTGCTAGGATGAGTTAGACATATGGGCCAATTGTTTGAAGACGTAGCCATAAAAGAGGAAGAAAGCGTTGAGTCTTTATTTGAAAAAGGAAAAACACGATAGAGATCTTCATTGTTGTCACTAAGGAGAAAAGCCCTCCATGTGTGAAGATCCTTCACAGAGGAAACGTTGAGTCTTATTTGAAGAAAGGTAAACATGATAGAGATCTCTATTGTTGTCATTGCGGAGAAGAGTCCTCCGTGTGTGAAGATCCTTCGCAATTAACCAAGAGGGTCAAACTCAATGGAACAAGAGTTATCTTTAGTGAAACGACGCATTGATACAAGGTTTTTTTATGATTGATGGAGTTACAAAAATAATGTTTAGCTTTAAAGGTTGAGATAATGAAGGGAAAGAGAAGGAACCAGAAGAATGTATTGGAATGCAAGCTCCATTGGCAGTAGTAACATATTTCCCAGTGTCATAGTTAAAAAATGATTTCATGTTACCTGCAGAGTTTGCAAGGTGTAATGTTGTGCCCATATCCATGTATTGTTGCGAGTCAGACGGATCAATGAGGGTCATTGTGTTGAAGGCAAAGCCAAAGTCCATAGTAAGGTCCAGTTTCTATTTTTCAACATGATGTCCATGAGCATGAGAGAATGATGAAACTGAAGACATGTTAGGACGAGGGCCTAGAAGAACTTGTTGGGGAGCTTTCAGTTTATGTTGTTGACTCTATTGTTGCATTTGTTGAGATAGCCACATCGCATAACCATTTATCCCGAAAGGCGCATTCCATTTAGAAACTGTGGGCGCGATTGATTGTAGAAGCCTTTTCCACGACCAATTGTTATTCTTTCTTCCTATGTTACTATTAAAGCATTGTTGATTTAGCTATGTGTTTCTCCGATCAGTATTTGAAGTAGATGTGAGTAACACTTTTTCAGAGGAAGAAGAATCCTTGTGTGTTAGAGAGGTTTTGGTGCCTCAATTGAGTCCATCTTCTTCAAGAATAAGAATTGATATGTCCTCTACAAATTTGGAAAAAGGTTGTTGGTCCCTTTAACATATAAGTAACCAAGGTGCGTTCTGTAACAGATGAATCAACATTGGTCAACAAGTCCGAAATTGATTTCAGTTTTTGGTAGTAGGTGTGAATGGAGAGATCACCGATTGTCTTGGTCTTTAGGGAGTGATCTAGTTTGATGGTTCTGGCGTCTTTGTTGTCATAGAAAAAAAATCAGTTATGACCCAAGTATCTTGTGATGTTCTTTTTGTCTAGAAAGTACTCCAAAACAGGTTTTTGGACGGTGTTTTATAGAGCCAAAGCTTGACAAGACCAACTCTTTTGATCCACGCCTCGTAAGTTGCGTTCGACGGAAACAATGTACCATCAAATTCATCGGAAACATCAAAACTCTGATAGTGTGTAAAGAAGAGTTCAGTCTAAGAGTCGTAGTTATGATTGTCAATATTGAGAAAATGAAAATGTGGGATTTGATGTAGGTAACACCGTATGCACGTTCAAGCTGGTTTCGGAGCAGCAGCCATTGGAAGCGATTAAGAGAGAAGAAGAAAAAAAAAGATGAAGAAGAAAGAGATTAAATGATTCATAAATGTAAATGCTCTGACACCATCTAAGCAGCCCTGATACAGGTACAGGGACTGGAAACGGGTACGGGAACGGGCACGGGAAACGGGAAAACCAAAAATTTAAAATACGGGTACGGCTGGGATACTGCAATAAAATATTTCTATATATAACATATATTATATACAAATCATAAATTAAATCTATAAGTAATACAAAATTTTAAAAAAGTTTAATTCTAAACATTGTTTTGTTCTGTTTTAAGTTTTAACTGGTTTTTAGTTGATGTCATTATTCTATCGTTTTGAATATTCTGAATAATAACCACTAAATCAAAATTTCAAGAAGTGTGATATTAAAGACGCTAGTGAAAGCATGTATAAGTCACATGACATGAGGTCATCTTCTTCTTCTTTAAACCTAAATTATGTTTTCTTTCTTCGACAGCTTTTATCTGTTAGAAATTTGAAAATAACTTGGTTTTCAAGTTTACGAACAAATTTGACTATGTGTTAGCATCTACACCTCTAAACTATTGGCATCTACCCCTCTAAAAGTTTTAATTATATCTTTTAATCTTTTCAGACTCAATAGAATAAACAAATATGGTTTAACGTTAGACTTCGTAACACAAAAAATCAATCGGAATCGTCTATTTTGCTTGGAAACGTTTCTGATACGTCTCTAATCTCTGACCAAGCCCGTCCCCGTTGAGTCAGGCCGTCCCGGGTACCATACATGTGTTGGGGACGTTTCCCAGGCGTACCCGAGCCGTACCCGTCCCCCCCCAACGAACCCGGTACGTGATACGTCACCAAGTTGGCGTACCCGTGCAACCTAGGACACCATATAAGTAGAACGTTTTCTCTTGAAAGGTTTTACTGCATTTACTGATAATATAATATAATCTGTTCCACAATATCTCGGATGTACCCATCAAATGTTCTAACTAATAACAGAATATTATTGGAATTTATTAGTGTGCATGTATGTATATGTATCGAGTACACACTCGTGTGACTCCCGACAAATCTTGGAATGTTGCGAATGTATATGGCCCAAACATCTGACGTACGTGACGAGTTAAGCCAAGGCCAACCGCAGAGGAGAGAAACAAAAAAACCAATTCATGTTACCCATACCGTACGTTAGCACATGCACGTGTGATACTTAAAACCTCTGTACTAAACATCTTAAATACTTGATCCAAAAAAATATACTTGATGAAAATTTAAGAAAATACATGTATCTTTGCGACGGTAATTTCTTGCGGAAATCCTTATATTCGGTTAGTTTATGAATCATCACCTATATGTTCTCATATTTTCTGTAATAAATATGGATTTTATAAAAAATATTCAAAAAATATCACTAAAGATTTATAGACTAAAAGATTTTTTTGACGTAAAAATATATTATTATTTTATCATAAATAATTTTTTAAAAATCAAGATAACTGTAATCTATTTGCATCATATAATGACGGAGAGTGGTTTTACTTCCATTACACTAAAAAAATATTTATAAACATATTATTAAATTTACAGAAATCACCTCTTTTTGGACTGAATCCCAATTTTTCTGGTGCAAAAAAATTAATTAATTAATTGTTGAGTATGTTTAATTTAATGACAAAAAAGATTAATTACTTTTTTTTTTGGTTAAAGCACTGGAATAAAAATGATTTTTAGTGTAAAAGATTAGCTTAGAAGTTGTTCTAAATAGGATTAGCTTAGAAGTTTGAAAACGCGTTTAGATAGAAAGAACACACATAATAAAGACTAAGGTTATGAATATTACGTGCGTATACACTTAAGCGCATGCGGTTACAATTAAACTCATCTATTTATTACAAAACACAAAGAAAACACATAGGTGGTTATAATTTTAAAAATAAAAGAAAAAATTAAAAATATATGTGTGTTTCAGAAACACGTTTGAAATGCACTAGTAGCTAAGTTGGTGTGGGGAGGTGGGTAAGTGGGTGTTGATTGCAAGTTGGTGAGATATTTTTTTTAATTGAAAACTTCTATATAAGGCTGTTGCATTTTCATTTGATGCATACGAAGTTGTTGACACATTTCAAGGTACGTATTTATCCAATTTTGTTTTTCCATTTCAATTTTTTTTTGTCATTTCATTTTTTTAAAAGTTATTAAATATAAATAATTATGTTTACACTATATTTAATCTAATTTGCATTGATGAAGCAGAAAAAAATTATTTTAGAGTTTATAAAATAAATTTAATATAGACAATATAAACTAATATATACGTTCAGACTTAATTATTTAAGTTAGAAATATAAGAAAAAAAATTAGTTGTGCACAATATATAATGTAAAAAATGTTAATTTCTACTTATAAATTATATCTTTGAAAAATTTAACAAATCATAGATTTTATGTGTTAAGAAAATTATATATGTTTATAAGTTAGTTTATCAAATGTCTTTAATTTTTTTAATCAAATTAATTATTGTTAAAAATATGATACTGTTCACATAATAAATAATTTTTATCATAGATAATGTTGGATAAATAAACATTTAGGAATATGTAGGTTTAAAAGAGAGAGAAAAGTAATTTTAATACTAATATAATTAGGAATAAAAATATTGTGTAATTCTGATTTAAATTTTCAATTTAGTATTATTAATATTATGATAATAATGCAGAATGGCGTCTAATTGTCGAGGGAACGCAAGTGCTTCGGGACAAAGAGGTCGGAATGCTTCTAATGAAACTAGAACTAGAGTAAGTTTGAAAGTTAAATATTTTACTTAATGATATAGATGCAAAAGATGCAATTAATTAATATATATATATATATATATATATTGTAATTTGTAGACTACAGAGAGATTTAAATGGACGTACGAACAAGAGAAAAAATTGATTGAATTGTTTGATGAGGCAATTTCCATGTCAAATTATAGTCTCAAAGATCCTAAGGCTCATGGCAGAGTATATGGTTGAAAATTCAATCTTGCATTTAACATGAATATAACTTACGCATTTTTCAAAAATAAGCTTGATGAGTTCAAAAAATCATACAAGATGTAGAAGTTTCTGATGAAATCCACCGGCATTTCGGTGGATCCTGAAACATCTATGATTTACGCATCTCCGGAGTGGTGGGATAATCACGAGGCGGTAATAATTAATAAATATTATATTTATATTATCAACTATTAAGACACATATAACTAAATTGAAATTATATATATATATATATATATATATATATATATCTTTTATATGGATGTAAAATAACAAAATCGTTCAACCGAGAGACACCAAAATTTTGGGATGTAATGGTACGGTATTTTGCATTACATGATGTATATTCGCAACCACAATATTCTGCGCGACAAAGAAGAAAAGAGATAATGAATGAGGGACGAGCTGATGATTCCACACATGGAAACTCATATTTCAAAGGGGGTGACATGCCAGACACTGAAGTTCTAGAGATTAAAGAAAATGAAGAAGTATATCGCGTCAAGATATGAATGAGAGGTATATGGCAGAGATCAAGTCACAAGATCCTGGAAATTCAATTGTGGGACATAAGATGAGTGTGGTCCCATATTGGAAATTTAGACAAAGAGTGTCTGATATACAAAGAGATGTCAAACTCTAATTAGTACGAATGCCTTTTGGGAAAGATCCCAAAAGTAAATTCATGCGGACTTGTCTCTTATGCCCAAAGTGGAAAATATCGTACTAATCAGACAATAAAGAATTAGACATGAGCTTAATAAATCCCAACACCCTCAACGTCAGACCGCATCTTTTGTCCTTTGTCTCGAACAGAACCAGGATTGATCGATCTGGTTGGTCGGCTCGTTTCCAACCAACTTTCTGGATATTTTCAGAACAGGTACCTGGAATTTTAGCTATTTTCATGTTGACCCTAAATTTCTTTAATTTGCACATTGTCCTTTTTATTTTATATCAAAGAAAATGGACACATATAAGCAATGTAGACACCTAAATACACATCTAAACAGCGTAAAACAACATATATCATTGTATAGAAATTTTAAAATATGTATTTAGAAATGTAAGAAGACAAATCAAATTGATATCACTCAATTACTCTAAGGAGTGATTTACTCTCTCAAATAAGAGGTTCAACTGTTGTATTTATGGATCTAATCCACAAGGAACTAGGACACACAATAGATCTAAACAGTTTATGATTAAGCTAGGTAAATTATGAAAATAGTAAATTGCAAGTAAGCGAACAAGGTAGTTGTTCAGTTGATTGGTTTAAGGTTTTGTAAACAATTATTAGAAAGCATTAGATCTAGGGTTTCTATTTAGGTAGTTGGCATTATAGAGGTATATAATACTTAAATGTCAATCCTAGAACTCGACTTATAGTGTAAAGATATCCAGCTTTTGCATGTGAGTCTTATGTTTTGACTAAGTCCAATATCTTAGATGCCGCTTGTTGATACGAACTGAACGTCGATCGATGTTATGGTAAGAATGTCGATCGATGTTCTCTTAGACGTGCGTTAGCGAGTTGATCGATAGGTCACTAGTATTATCTAAATCAGCTTCCGCTTGTTTCTAGCAATAATAGCTCAAATGAATTAGTTTTGGTGCAGAACCTACCGACGTAGCAGAACCTACCGTCGTAGTTGTCCACAATCCTAAGTTCAAGGTTCTATTAATTAACCATAATTCTTTGAAGGATATTTATCACCTTAGCAATTCTATATTTTGGGCTAATCCCTCTTAACCGATTTGGACCCTAAATCTAGCAAGTGAATTACTCATACATAGCAAAACAATTCATAAGCATAAACTGAATAAAATGCATAAACAGATTAAAGTTAGAAATACAGGAGTTCCAATACAAATCTCTGAAGGAGTCTTGGATATTCTCTCCAAATCTACTAAAAACCCTAAGTGTTGTTTGATGTGAAAAGTAGAAAGTAAAAAAGCGTGTTTTGCCTAGAACAATGACAGAGTACATAAATATTAGGTTAAAAGTCGGAAAGGGGTATTTCTTTAAACATGTCGTGACTTGGGATTTTAGCTTGCTGGAAACCTAGCTGAGTTTTGCGCGGTTTCGCTGTCGATCGACGGTACAGGGTGTGCGTCGATCAATGTTTGTCTCTGATCGTCTACATTCAGACATGTTCGATGGTCAGCTACGAGCTTCCTCTCATTTTATCTCTAAAATGCATCCAAATCATCGCTTTTTACAAAACACTCATGAACATGTACATGTGTTAAAAAGACTTCAAAACATAATAAATAGTTCCTAAAATACCTATATACCATGGCTAAAAATGGGTAAAATCAATGGTATATCAAAAACCTAATGAAAAAAAAAAATCCATATTTTAGCCTAACTAGATCTAAAAAACTAGCTAATTCAATTTAGAGTAACTGTTGTAATTTGATATCTCATGATTTTAATAAGTTTTAGATTCATCTTTTACCTTATTATGATCATTTTAGGTTGCATTTAGGTCTTTGTGTTGCATATGCATACTCATTTGCATATCATAAGGTTTGGAATGCTCGTTTGAGAAGTTTGGGGCTAAACCGTGGGTTATTCTTGCAATTTACAAAGTTTGGGTCCGAATTGAAAACATCCAGAAGTTCAAGGTCCATCTCTGCAAATTTAGAATACTCGCTTGGGTTATTTTTGACAATCAAAAGATTCGGGGCCAATTCGAGAGGTCCTTTATGCAACTATAAGAGTTTGGGGCGAATGTGTAAATAATCAAGATTCCGGGGACCTGTTTTGCAATTACTGAAGAAATCACCATTGGAGAGAACGAGCTTTCTCTTGGTCGATCTGTAGGCGACGGCGAGGCTGAGAGCACGACGAAGACGTGGAGATAGAGAGGCCGTGAGCCAGTGACGACGAAGCCTGAAGATAAGACCTCCACGAGCGCCAACGGCTATGGCTGGCTCCAGCGACGTTGCGACGAAGGAGAAGCACTCCAGGGCTTCAGGACAAGCTGTCACGGCTCGATCTGAGACCAAGACGGTGATTCTGAGCACAGCCACAGAATGATGATGATGACGGCATGAATCGTGGAGGCGCGTCGTGACAACGATTGAAGTCTCCGCCATGACGGAGGATATGAAGCTCGACGACGCAGGTTGAAGGCTCGCGGGATCGTGAACCCACGCGCACGAAGAGGAAGATGCGTCGACGTCTCGACTCGGGTTGAAGGCACGCGGGACAGCCTTACCGCGCGCACGAAGAGGAGCGATCGACGGCCTAAAGCGGGTTGGGGCACGCGGGTTCGCCTACCCGCGCGCATGACAAAAGAGTTTCAACGACGGTCCAACGCGGGAGAGTGGCTCGGGTGGGAGTTGGAGATTTCAACCCGGGTCGAATCTTTGCCTTAGTCGAATTTTAATGTTTTTAAAGGGCTTTTTAGATTTTTTTTAATAGAAACAATTAGATTTACCAAAGCCATATAAATACTTTTGTAATCCGAAGAGAGGAGATCATCTTATTTTCTATCTAATCACAAAGAATTTTGAGTCGAAAGATCTAATCTTGATCATTATCTTTTGTGATTGCTTAGATTATATTGATCACTAATTATGATTAACACCAAATCATTATTGATTCTTGGGTTTATCATGACAATTAGTGAGTAATCATCTTTAGATTCATGGATTAGGGAGACTAAGAATGATTAAGCTAGATCTAAGGTGTTTTAGTATAGATCCATCTTGTTCTTTGCTAGTAGAGTGCTTTTAATGCAATTTTAGAGTTTGCCTCTCTAAAGTTGAGCTTTAAGCATTTCACACCCGAAAGGTGTTCGATGAAATGCATGAACCAACTCTACTATGCTTTTAACATTCTTTACCAAAGAGATTTGATGTTAAAGATGTTAAGATGACTAATAGACTTGAACTTAATGATTGCTTATATAATATTCAACCAAAGAGATTTGATGTTTGAGTTATCTTAGTGAATGAGCATTCATCTAGAGATAGAGTTTGTTTAGGATTGTGTCTAGGTCTAAGGTTGATAGATTGATTGAAAAGTACCACCTTTAGATTGAAACTTGATCACCCAAGGTCAATTCCCTTAGCCCATGAGTTCTTCCATTCCATAAGAAAAGAAAGTTTTATTTTTTATTGCATTTTAGTAGTTTTCTAGTTCAAAATCATCTCACCAATTGATAGCACTTAGATTAAGCATGATCTTGCATTCCCTTTACTTTAGAATCACTTAGAACTGGTTTAACATCTTTTATACTACATTGATTTGATCTTGAACCCTTGAAAAGTCCTTCATCATAATTCAATATGTTAAAATAAATAATCAAACTGGTTTGAATTCTTACACCTAAAATTATATGTCTAACTATGATAACAATATATACAATTAAATAAAATTTTATTTATTTTTCATAGATATAAATTTTATAAGCATTTTAAAATTTCTAAACAAATGAAAGAGTAATATTAATCAGTTATTACGATTTAGTTACTATATGAATATTTAAATATGTGTATCAGTTTTCGAATATTATTGTATATATTGGCTTATGCAACTCTAATTGTATTAATACTTAGCAACTCCAGACCGCTACGCTCTGGTCGCTACGACACTTAGTCTTTTCTAGGCTCCCTTCTCGTAGCGACCATACCATGTAGCTACGTGTGGCCACTGTGGATTCTGCTTGTTAGATAGCGACCACCTGAAGTCTTGTTGCTTTGATATTTAGTCCATAAATCTGTTTACGCCTCATTATTTACTCTTTTGACTCAAAGTACTCTATTCACCTCCAAATTCACCAATTAGCCTCTACAACACCTAATAACGGCCAATGCAATGCAAAATTCTCTAAATTCATCAAAGTGATGTCCAAAATGATGTTAAAGATCCCTAAATGATGGTTGAGAACATGCAAAAACACAATACATCAATCTAAACCTATAAAACTTGTTGATTATTTTGTTTGTCATCTCATATTGAACCTTGATCATCATATATCGATTAATTTGTCCTATGGATCCACCTTTTTCATTTGATTGAAACTTAATTTTATTCTTTCGTATTTGAATTTGAGATCATATTTGTTTAAATTCCGTAGGATTGTTACTTAGTTACTAAACATCACCTTTATTGTTTATATTAAGTCATTGTTTGTATTCTTTTTGCTTGTGATCTTCCTAGATTAGATTGACTCCCTACACGCTACAATGACTTGATTGAGCTTGCAATCTAGTGTTTAAGGAATTAAACTTTTTACACATCACAAAATAATTATTACTAATCAAATAAACCTATATTATTGAGTTTTGAAAAAAATAACTTAAGCATGATTCATAAAAAGAATCTCAAATATTTTATTTTTCCTTTTTGTTATTTTATAAAATAAAATAAAAATTATGAATTAAGACTAAAATAGAAATATTGATAATGACAAAAAGGCAATTTTGTCAGAACTTGACTCAAAATTTGAATTTGAATGCAAATCTATACCCTAAAATAAAATAAATGAAAAAGTAACTTAAAAGATAGAAAGAATACAATTATGCTCTTATGACCAAACAAAAGAACTGTATACATTTTTTTACTGTTATAACCCTAAAAATACTTCTTGAGACAATGAAAGCTTCTACAAGAAGACTTCTCAAGAAGATTACTCTTGTATTTAATGTTAAAATTAATTTATAATTTTTTAAGAAAATTATTGATTAAAAATAAATTCAAATCATGTAAATATAAACAATTATATATCATGTAAATTTTAAATTTAATAAAATTGAATTGTTTTCACATAGATAAGTGAATATATATTGCAACTAATGTTCAAGTAATGTTGAAAATTTTAGGGTTAGATTTTTTAATTTTAAATATATATATTTGAAATTAAAATTTGATGTAAGTGTTTAGTTTTTTATATATTAAAAATTTCATCAGTTGATTTTATACTTAATAAAGTGGTTATTTCTATCTAATTAAACTATTTGATTTTAGAGTTTAAAGTAGAAGATTTCTTAAGAAGTATGCCAAGAACTTATACAAAACTTCTTTAGAAATTTTATGGAACGTAAGGTAAATTTAGAGTTGAATAGACTTCTTGAGAAGTCTACTATCATGTGATGCATTAGCAGATTTCTTGAGAAGGCTGGTAAATTGTAATGCATTACCGGACTTCTCGAGAAGTTTTCTACACCCAACTTTTTAACATAATTGGAATTTTTTTCTTTTTATATAATTTTTTTTTTACACATTTCCTCACTTTCTCTCAAATGGTTGTAACAAAAGTGTAAAGTTTCTTTCTCTAAAATTCTTTAATTTTTCTCTAATCTCTTAACACCAAACTTTATATCAATATCTCGTCTCTTTGTTTAATGTCTTTCTCACCCATATATCTTCTTCTTCTTTTTCTTTTGCAAGTTGTTCATTCCATGATTTCCATTCCCCCTCCTGAAAAGGTAAATTTATAAATTTTAAATATGTATTTTGGTGTGTTTTACGTGTTAGACTCTAATAAAAATATAGATTCATCCCAATGTTATTGTTTTGTTTATTAGTTAAGCATAAAATTTTAATTTTTTGAAGTTCTTTTTTTTTGAAGCTATTTTTAATGTTTTTGAATTTGCAAGTTTTCCGATTTGAGAACAATATATCATACTTCAGACTTTTTTATAAGAATTTATTATTAGAATCATGTTATGCAAACTGCCAAAATATGTCAGATTTTATTTTTCACCAATTGTTTTGTATGTTAAACTAAATAAAATTAGGAAAAATTGCCAAAACGGAACAAAAATTCAGCATGGTTGTTCTCTTTAGTGTATTTTTTTCATAATCCCAAAACTAACCTTTGATTAATCTTTTTTTTTTTTTTGTCGTCAACTATTACAGACTCATACGGACTCTGTAAACTAAACCGGGTGATCTGCATCCATGTGAACGACAAAAGACGGTTGCTTCCTAGCACTGCGTGCTAGTCTATCCGCCATTGTATTTTGCGTCCTTGATACATAGATGATCTCTGATCTGGTGAAGCTCTCTTTTAGGGTCTTGACATCCTCCAAGTAATTTGCAAAAGCTGGCCATTCATCTGGTTCCGAAACCATCTTCACCAATTGAGAACAATCCGTTGCAAACGTAAGGTGAAACTGAAGTAAATTCCTCATACATTCCATTGCCCAAACTGACGTAAACTGACGTAACCTTTGATTAATCAAATTAGTCAAATAAATACATTTTAATAGTATTTAAATATTAAAAAACGAAATAAAAATAAAAAATTAATAAAAAATATATATTTATAAATAATTTTAAGTCAATATTATAGAATATATTAATAAAACTAATAATATAATATATTTAACGTTTTTATATTAATATAATTTTTTTGATATAAACAATTTAATTCAAAATAATTATATATATTAATTAATTAATAAAAAGAAATGAATATATAGATAAAAATTAATTAACATAAAGAGAACCCAAAAAAAAATTTAATATTTTTTTTATAAACTGTACATTTAAATTTACAGATATTTCCAAAATATCGACAAAAAGTTTTTATACGATATTCCACAATATTTAGTGTATGTTAACTATTTTATAAATTATTTAAATATCTTAAAATTTTATTAAATATTTTAAATGTTTAATCATATTTGATAAATAATTTTATACTTTAAACAGTTATAATAAGTAACACTTATATACTAATATTTTTACTGGCAAAAAAATAATACTAATATTTTTTCGATACTTATATACTTAAATTCAATTATTACTTTTAATATATAATGTTAATTAAAAATAAAATATTATCATGCATAGCATGGACAATAACATTTATATATTCCCGTGATATACACAATTGAATTTCAGATAATTCTATAAATAAAAATATTAATAAAAAATTATATACATATATAATTTTTAGTCTATATATGTTTGTAAATATTTCAAAAACATTGAATATATATATATATATGTTTGTAAACATATCAAAAATCAAAAATATTTGGTTATAACGTTTTAGGCATGCACAAAGATTACAATTATGTTTAGAATATTTTTGCGACCAAATATACACCTTTTAGGAAGTTAGAATATTTCAAATATTTTTAGAATATTTTCTTATCTGAAAATTCTTTAATTTTCGCAAAAATCAGATATTCTTATCTGTATAATGCATTTTCTACACTGCGTAGAGCGAAGACAAAAATTCTATAAATAGATTCTACCTCATGTAACCGTCAAAGTAATGTTTAGATTTCACATTCCGGGAATTGGAGAATACGTAATAAAAGTAGAAGATGCATTCTACTGAAGAGTAGCTATCTTTACAATTAGTAGAATTCACATTCCCTCTAATTAGAATTTTAAATAAAAGTAGATTGTTCGTTCTTAAAAAAATAGACGAACTTGTTTAATCTACTAACCCATTTTCTATAGAAGATGAATTCTACTTTTAGTAGAAGGTAATTTTAAAATTTAATTTATCAAGTTTTTCAACAAAAAAAATATCAGTTTGTGTATATGGGTGTTTTATCAATTATTTCCATTTTTTTACAATTTTTTATTCACTAAAACTATTTATTTTATTAACTTTTAGAATTGGAAAAGGTAAAAAGGAGAAAAAGTGGACAAAATTTTTTTTGATACCAAAACGGAACAAAATTGGGCATGGTTGTCCCTTTAGTATAAATTAAGATACTTTTTTTTTGGGGTCAAACATTAATATAAATTAAGATACATATCTTAAAAATTATATATAGATATATATATCTATATATATAGTGTGTGTGTTTAATATGTTAAAATCAAATAAAATACAAATTCATTGTAATCATATATTTTATTATTTTTGTTGTAAAAGTTATAGTTTCAAACAAAAGAAGTATATTTTTGGTTTTGTATGTTAGATTCAAATAATTATATATTAAAATTATTGTAATTGTTTTCTTCTTATTTAATTCTAAAAGTTTTATTTTTCAAAGTTTTTTTCTACTTTGAAACCATTTTAAACATTTTCGGATATGATGTTTTTCAGATCTGAAGACTATATCTTACTTCATTAACACATTTTTTGAGAAGACTTCACCAAAAAAGTCTGATAAACTAATATTTAAGCAGGAATTAAAAAAATTAATGAAATTTGATCGCAAATTAGAAGATTTCTGGAGAAGCCTACTAATTTGGGATCAAATTTCATTGAAAATTTTAATTTCCCGTTTAGGGTTAGGAGACTTCTTCAAGAAGTTTTCTAACCTATAATGCATTACGAAACTTTTCGAAGAAATCTTTTATAAGAGATGCTTTCGAATAATTTGGACAATAGTGTTCTTAATCATATTTCACTTTCAGCCATTGGTTGTATAGTAAGAAAAAATGTAAAGAGATGATTTTGTTTTGATGTTTTTATAATATTATAAACAATATGTCTACTTTGTCTTCAATCTATTAGAAGTTATGTATTTACTACTTAACAAATTCCTTCAAATGATCACATTATAATATCACATATGTTTAAACTGACGTATTACTTTTGACACGACACGACACAAGTTCAATATAACAAAGTCAAACATATCACATTATAATATGACATATGTTTAAACTGACGTATTACTTTTTTGTGTTTACGTAAGTTTAAACATCTGACATCGCAAATTTTAACAAAATATTTATGTGTCAAACTTATATTTTAAACTTTTTAAACTGAACCATTCTGCAAAAATGACATTAAAACACATTAGCAAATATAAATCATCATCTTCAAACTTTTTATCAGACCACACTTCTCTGATAAAAAAACAGATAGCATAGCACGCAGTGTAAAGAAGCAATCGTCTTTCATCATTCACATGGATACAGTTCTCCCGATGTGGTTCAAAGACTATGTATAAGTTATTGACAACAAAAAAAACCAGAGCACATTTCTCAAGGGGTTAACCTCATCATTATATTCAATAATATTATAAAATTCGATTAGGAGGTCTAAAATTAATAAATACACATGAATAAACAAAGAAAATATTCAAAGTTTATTTAAAAGTTGGAAAAAAGGTAAGTTTACAGTTACAAAGTAATGAAAGAATACTTCTCAAGAAGTGTACTTTAATGTTATTTATTCAGTTACAAAGTAATGAAAGAATACTTCTCAAGAAATCTGCTCAATTAGCATATTTCTTAAGAAATATTTTATTTTAATTTATTGGGTAATTTTTGAATTTGGATAATTTTTTTATTTTACCAGAGCAGACATCTTTAGAATTTTTCTCTAATAATCATGTTAATTTTGTAATTAGCCAAAATTTTACAAAAAAATATTTTTCATAGAAGAATTATGGAAAAATTTACTGTGAGTAGATTTCTGAAAAGGATTTTTTACTATTTCACAAAATCTCCAAAATGTCGCAGGAAACCTGAGTAGGATAATTTTGAAATTGAAAATGTTTGACTTTATAAGAAAAGACCTCTTCGTAAGTTAGTTTTAAATATACCTATTTTTATTTTTAACTAATAAAAAAAAATAAAAATATTTGTCCTTTTTGTAAATTAATCTTAGTACAAAATATTTTATGTGTTAAATTTGATTGGCTTTTAGAATTGGCGACTTTTAAAACCAACTTTACATAATAATATTACAAAATATACAGAATAATAATTATAATATATTAAAAAAATTTAAAAATAAATTTATGTGTACCATAGTTATATATATATATATGTGTCTGTGTGTGTGTGTGTATGTGTGTGTGTGTGTAATTTTATATTGTAATGTAACATCTTGTAGACTAATATTTTTGGGCTTATTTAATATATACTTTAGTCTATAATTTTAATGAAGTATAGTTTTGCAATTATAATATTTCTTAATTTATTAATTTATTATAACATTTTCCGGTAGATGTTGTTTGATAATCCATATCTCAATCCAAAACAAAATCTGAAGGTTACTTAAAATTTGGAGTGACTTTCAGAGTTCTTTATTTTAGAACCATTACCTTATAAAAGTATTTTTAATTTACATATATATATTTATTTTACAGTCAAAATATTATAAATTTTAGTTTTATTACTTAATAATTATATTATGACATAGAAAATGATAAAAATAAAGACTATTTAGTTTTTGAAAAAAATAAATGGGTAAAAATTGTAATTTAAATATAAAAATAATAAATAACTAAAAATAAATATGCTTAGTTTTACTATAAGAAAGTTAAAATTTTGTTATTATAAAGTACTGCTCCTTTTATCCTATTAATAGAATCATATATTTGTATATTTTGTTAAAAAAAATATCATTTTATTGTTTATTAAATTGTGTTATATTTTCAACTGGCTCAGTTTGAAACTAAAATTTTAAATTAACGAACAATGATGTATATAATTTTGATTGCAGTTATTAATACAAATTTCATGATTTTAATTATTTATTTTTGATAGTAAGCATCTTAATACATAATACAAATTTTTATTTTCTATTAATGGTTGTCTTTTGGGACAAACATCTTAAAAGTTAGTAGTTTTTACGATGATGCTCTAATATATCGTAAATTGACTAAAACAGTGCCATATTTTAAACTTTGTTGACGATTCAAAGCATCTCTATGTCCAAGTTGGCATTTACATGGATATGTGAATACATAAAAAGTTCTTTTTCCGATAAAGATATTTTTGCAGTTGCACTTTTGTGACAAGAATCCATGAAGCCCTTATCCTTTTGCTCATTGTAAAGATATAACAGGACGATAGTGACCATGTGCATTCTAAAAGTTGTATTTCCTAAAAAAGTACACATAACCAAATATGTGCATGCTCTTAAAACCTAATAGAAGTCTTATTTAAATCTACTAATTTCTAACTCATAATCGAGAAATACTTTCAAGAAAGAAGAAAAGAAAATAATGGAGAAAATTGGGGATATGGAGGGCAAGATGGTGGAAATGGGGATATGGTCTATGCCGTGTCCCGAGGCCTCCACGCCTCAACTCTCTCGAATAAAGTATTGCGGCTCTTGGATGAGCTCGTACGGTGGTTGGACCTTGTTCTTGTGCAGTTGTTGGTCTACCGGGCGGCTCGTCTTACTGCGGTTGTGCTTCTGGAGGGTTAGATACCTTTCTATCCGCTATCTCTATATGGGGTTCCAGTTCAATGGGTGTAAACGGTCACAACGAGTTGGAGTGGAGACGACAATTTTTGGGACGACTCGACGAACGACGGCATCGTTTCCGGGTGTTTCGGGTCGTGTTCCGATTCTTTGTCGGCTCTGGTTTCGACAGAGCGGTCTGAAGCTGTAATAGCCGTAGCTTCAAGGTTTAAGGGCACATTTCTCTCGGTAGCGCGCCCGGCTCTCATTATAGACTGGTCTCGGTTTGTAAGGTCCGCGCTTGGCTCGTAACTAACCTGGTTCTTAGTCTTTGTCCCTCTACCTTCGTGTTCGTTTCATTCCGTTTAGTTATGTTGTTTAGTTTCATTTTCTGCATTCCGTTATTTGTTTACTATGTAATATCTGTCACAAATTTAAAAATTGGTATAACCAAAAACAAGTTTATCATGATATGATTGTACAATTTATCTGCAATGGATATACTTAAGGATACTTATCGTAATATATACTGATCTGCAATGGAAATACCTAAGGGTACTTATAGTAATATACACTGATCTTTTTTATATCATGGAACATAGTGAACTAGCAGTTTGAAAACAAAAAAAAACATAGTGAACTAGTTTTACTTTTATGTATGATTGTAGTCAAGCATGCGATTTTATAAGGTTTTGGATACTAAGCGCTGACTAGACTTCATATTTCCGAAATTAGCAGTTTGAAAACAAAAAAGAAACATAGTGAACTAGTTTTACTTTTATGTATGATTGTAGTCGAGCATGCGATTTTATAAGGTTTTGGATATTAAGCGCTGACTAGACTTCATATTTCCGATCTAGTCAAATACCGCAAAACCATAGGAATAGTTAGTTTAAAAGACGTTACTTATTTATTAACTCATGTGCCATTAATATTTTGTTAATTTTAAATGGCACATTTATTTTGTCTCAGCGTTTCTCTTGTTTGATACTATAATTATATTCAATGATCTATAATTGAAGTATCTTTTGATACCGTTTATAAACATGGATAACGATATAAAAGAGAATTATTTGGAAATATAGATAATAATAATAAAAACTAAATATAGTGTATTTTAAGTAATTTTATTAATATAATCATATTAATTGTTTTTTATATTTCACTTAGTTTGACAATTTCATTAATTATATTATCTTAACAATATATCACATCATCAATTATAAGATCACAATAATAATAGGGTAGATTTTTATTTATTAGTTAATAAACATTAATTTTGTACCAATTATAAAATAAAAAATAACTGTATTTTGCATATGGTCAAACGTTTGGTTTGGTTTGTTTTACTAAATTTTTCTTTTTAATTTTAGTTTCAATAGGTGGAAACTTACGTAGCCAAAAACATAATCAAAAGACATGTTTTTATAAATAAAAAAAAAACTTAAATCAAAACAATAAAAATATATTACATTTATTGTCACTTAATTTTTCACTCCATATAATTATTTTACTAAATAAAAAAATTCTTTCCACTTACTTAATTTAGCCAGACACATAGAAATAGTTTTTTGTATTAGTTTATAAAATCAGTTAGACATATTGACTATTCATTTATGTATTGATTGTTCTTTTCGGGTTTTTTTTATGAAGTTAGGCCCCCCTTGAATATTATAAATTTATGTATGAGTTTTGTGTAGGGTCATTCTGTGTCTTGATGAGGCCGGTTTTGATATATATGAACTTAAAAATATCTAAATAACAAATATATCTGAAAGCAAAAAATAAACATACTATCCGATTCGGTCCAGGTCTTTTGATTACAATTAGTTATATTACGACATATCTAAATATATGATATTAATTATGAAAAACAAATATCAACGTAAAAAGTAAAAATCAATACACGCCCAGATGTACAGATCAATCTCCAGTTTATCTTAAAAACACTGACAAAAACTTGAAAACAAGCGGATGAAACTGAGTGTTACTAAAATTCTCTTACAAAACCAAAACTACAATTAGAAAATGAAAATAAATATTTTCGGTAATCCGCTTTTTCCGTTGGACTAAGGAATTTTTTCATGTGGCTTTAAATGATTAGAAATTTCCTGAAGAATCTTTCTAATTTCAGGAGAAACATCTCCTCTATTATCCCCATATCTCATGAGTCAATCTTCCAAAGACGAGGGAACACCTTCCCTACTCCTACATCTCATCGTGTAATCTTTAAAGGATCCATAATTATTTTATTTTTGAATTTTTTTATTGCAAAAAATTAAACTAATTACCTTAATGCCCTTAACCCTACTATATACAACAATCGACTCTGATTTTCTTATTCTCTTCTTTGCTTTCTCTTTTCTCTGCAGCGGCATCTCTCTCTTTTCCCGACTCCTTTCTATCTACAAACTGTTCTTCTGTTTCTTTTTTCTTCTTCAATCCTTCGTGAAACTTATCCATAGCCACTCAATCTAATGAAGGAATTGAAGAAAACGGCGAAGAACATGAAGGAATTGAAGAAAAAAAAAAAGCTCGAAGTCTATTTACATTTATAGTCATGGATCTGTGATTTCAGATTAGGGTTTCGTTTTATGAGGAATACTGTGTGTTTGTTTCGATCTAGAGTTTATTTTTGTTCTTGATGATTTTGATTTAGTGTTTTGAATAAGATTTTAGGTTTTCTATGATTTAGGGTTCTTATTGTTCTTATTCTCCTTCTTTTACAGTATTTTTCGTGGTTGTATTTATTTCATCTTCAGATTTAGATTCAGTTTAACTCGGTGTTATTAACTCAGTCGAACTCGGTGCAACTAACTCCGTAGTACATAGTA
Source organism: Brassica oleracea var. oleracea (assembly GCF_000695525.1). NCBI lineage: Eukaryota > Viridiplantae > Streptophyta > Magnoliopsida > Brassicales > Brassicaceae > Brassica > Brassica oleracea. The sequence goes on along the minus strand of NC_027748.1, from coordinate 31,378,742 downwards.
TTACGCAGTATAATTCATGTGTAACTCGGTATGACTGAGTATAATTTAGTATAACTCGGCATGACTGAGTATAACTTAGTATAACTTGGCATGACATAGTATAACTCAGTATAACTCGGTATAACTACACTCGGAAGTACTCAGTATAACTAATTATAATCTGGTATAACTACACTCAGTAGTACTAAGTATAACTCAGTATAACTCGGTATAATTACATTCAGTAGTACTTAGTATAACTCAAGTATAACTTAACATCAATATTACCCGCTAGAACGAAGTATAACCCAGTAAAACTAAGTAAAACTATACAGTATAATGTAGTATCCGAAATTTAAAATTTTTGAAAATTTGAAAATTTGAAAATTTAAAATTTTGAAAATTTGAAATTTGAATTTCGAATTTTTTATGATTTAAATTAATAATTTCGAAAATGCAAAAGGTCAAAATCAGATATTCATGTTTCATTAAAGCAATAGGGGTATAGGAGATTTGAGAGGACCATAGGAGATTGGCTCTACCACAAGTGGGGGCGAGAGAGAGTTGGCTCCCCAAAGACCCAATCTATTTTTAATATTGTTTTGAATTATTTTTAGTTAAAAAATTAAGTCATTTACATCTTTACACTTTACCTTAATACTAAAAAGAAACGCCGCAAGTTAATTTTGTGAACTTTCTTCGTTCTCTTTTTTTTTTCTCTCTCTGTTTTCTGCGATCTCTCTTCTCCTTTCTTTTTTTCTCTCTCTTTCTTCTCTACCATTTGTCGCAGGCGATGGAACTCAGGCAGTGATGGAAACCGTAATCAACAACTCTGCAAATGATGAAAACAGTAGCAGCAACGGTTGAAGGTGACGAAAACGGCAGCAATGGCGATTTCTTCTTTTCGCGATTCAGATCTATTCAGAACAACGACGACTCTGCATGATTTGGTGAGAAATTCTGTGTGTTTGTTTCGATTTAGAATTTATTTTTGTTCAGGATGATTTCGATTTAGTAAGATTCTAAGTTTTCTATGATTTAGGATTCTTATTGTTCTTATTATTCTTTTTTTACAGTATTTTTCGTGTTTGTATTTATTTCATCTTTAGATCTAGATTCAGTTTAACTCACTAGTACTTAGTATTACGCAGTATAATTCATGTATACGGTATGACTGAGTATAACTCAGTGTAACTTGGTATAACTGAGTATAACTTAGTATAGCTTGGCATGACATAGTATAACTCAGTATAACTCGATAAAACTATACTCGGTAGTACTCAGTATAACTAATTATAATCTGGTATAACTACACTCGGTAGTACTCAGTATAATTCAGTATAACTCGGTATAAATATACTCAGTAGTACTCAGTATAATTCAATATAACTTGGTATAACTATACTCAGTAGTACTCAGTATAACTTAGTATAACTTAACATCAATATTACCCAGTAGAACAAAGTATAACCCAGTAAAACTATACAATATAATGTAGTGTCCGAAATTTGAAAATCTGAAAATTTGAAAATTCGAATTTCAATTTTTTTATGATTTAAATTAATAATTTCGAAAATGTAAAAAGACAAAATCTGATATTCATATTTTATTAAAATAATAAGGGTATAAGAGATTTGAGAGGTCCACGAGATTATGTCACCACAAAGAGGGGGCACGAGACGACAAAGAGGGGGCACGAGACGACTTAGCTTACGAGACGTTAAATGTATCGCCAGATACATTCAACTTATTTTCTTTTTTTTTTTGGGACAAAAACTAAACTTCTTTTTTTTTTTAAATTAAAACATGAAAAAGGTAAAAATGAAGTGCGGTATCAATTTCTTCTTGGACCGCACCTACGAGTGGAAGAAAGATACAATGGTGTGGTTAAATAATATGGTATTGTAGATAAATTTATTTTTATTATTTTATGATTATAAAAAATATAAGAAAAAACAAAATACATAAACTAATATTTTTATCAATACAATACACAAGAGAAAACACTTGGGATAAAGTTATGTTATTATTCGGTTTACCTTTTTGGTTATTAATTATTGTATACTTATTTTCTTAAATGTATTTTCTTTTTTTGTACTTTGAAATTTTGCCAGTTTAATGTTTATACTAAAATAATAAAATTATAATTACGTTACAGATGTATATTTCTACATGTGTATTTAGTTCATGCCTTCTTATAATGCATATAAAAAACTCTATCAAAATTATTCAACAATAAGTAAACCATCTTTTGAAAAATCCAAATTTTATTTATTTCTTTGGTATTTATAATAAATACATGATAAATATCCAATAGTAAAATTTTGATATCAGTTTAACATTTTTTATTTTTAAATGAAAAATTAAATTTATTTTTATGAAAACAATTAGCGCAATTATAATTTTAAAAACAAAATAAGATATTGGTTATAAAATTTCAGTAATAGAATATTAATTTTCATATTTCAGATATAAAAAATATTTTTAAAAAATACATATTTAAAAAAATTATATTAGTGTCACTGACATTTAGTTTTTAAAATATAAATATATTATTTACGTTTAATGTATTTTTACCATTCAAAAATTTGTCCCGCAAAGCATGTTACTTTGTTACGATTCACATGTTTTTTAAAACCACTTATTTTATACAAATCTCAGTTACTCTGCAATATGTATTTCTTCCGCACAAATCACAGATTTTGAATAATAACTGTTTTCGTGTAAGTTTCACATAGGAATTGGTTAACGGTTGTAAGCTCACCGACATCCTTCATTTGATTAAATATGAAAATAATAAAATTGTTTAATATCAAATGTTTAAACGTAAATATATAAATACACAAAAGGTAAAATTTAAATATATATATATATATATATATATATATATATATATATATATTAGCTCTTATCAATCAAGTAATTGATATCAATAGAATCAAATATACTTCATCAAAACCAATGAAATGAACACATAGTCTAAAAAATAAGAAAATATTTTTTTTTTAACTATTGTATCTTGATAAATAGGACATTAATAGTTAAGTGTTAATTAGTTTTCATATAAGAGCTGGTAAATTAAGAAGGAATTATGGATGATTTTTTAAAAAGTTAATAGATATTACAATAATGTATGTAAAAATTTTAAGTCATTACATCAGTTGCTATAAATTATTATTTTAATATTTGTAGAGTTATAAATATTTGATTGCTAAAAGGAATTGATGAGAGATTATATACATTTTCCATAATTTATAAATAGTTACTATAAATCACTAAGTGTTATTATATATTGGTTTTTGTACTATTTTTTCTCTTGATTAAAATAAATAAAAAATATTTCATGCAATCAAATTTAAAAAAAATTCTGAAAGTACACCTATGAGCGATATGGAAACAAAATTTAATTAAGTGATTTTTCTTTTAATATATAATAGTATAGGATACTAAACATGTAAAAATCATTTAATAATTCTCTTCACATATACATTTTTATAGAATAGTAAAAAAATTCTTTTAAAGTTAAAAACGCAATATAACAATAAGATATGCATAATAACACTACAAGAAAACATATTTTTTACTAGGGCAGTATTCGTTGTAAACTCGTCGTAAACGGGGTGTTACGACGAATTAACGTCGAAAGACGTTTCGTTGTTAAACGTCCGTCGTAACGGAGGTTTCGTCGTAAATGACTCGTTACGTTTACGACGAAATATATTCCTCGTAAAGCGGAGGGAAAGGATTCGTCGTAAACGACACGTAAGCTTTCGTCGTAAAGCACACGTAATTGTTTCGATGTAAAGCACACGTAAATACTTTCGTTGTAAATCACTCGTAAACTTTTCGATGTAAAACCCTAGTAAATATTTCGATGTTAATCACTCGTAATCATTCGATGTAAACTCCATGTAATGTTTACGAGGAGTTTACATCGTTTCTTATTATATTATTATTAATTATAATAAATTTTAATTTATATTTAATATTCAGAATTTAAAATAATTTAAATTTTAAAACGAAATATGAAATTGAAAAACATATTTTAAAAAATCATACAATAATATTTAAATTCATATTACAAACAGAAAAATAAAAAAAACTACATATTCTCGAAGTAGTTGGTGGGGTTGCTCGGCTGTTGACGGGTTGGATCGGACTCTTGGGGATCTCGTGGTGGCATTCCAAGAGCGGCTCGTCTCTCACTCAACATTCTCTGCATAACCGGGTTTCCCA
>NC_027748.1:31360127-31363844 GCF_000695525.1 Brassica oleracea var. oleracea | reverse complement strand
TATTTACAACGACTTTACGACGAAATTAGGTAAGTTAAAGCACATTGAATACACGTTTTCACCTAAATAAAACGGTAACATGTTTCGTTGTAATGTCGATGTAATGATTACGACGTATTTCTCATTCCACGTAAATTCGTCGTAAACTTACATGGATTTTACGACGAAAACAATTCGTCGTAAATTTACATGGCGTTTACGACGAAAGTTGGATTCCTCGTAACTGCGTTGTAAACACCATGTAAATTTACGACGAAATATTTTCGTCGTAAATATTCGTTGTTATAGGCACGTTTTCTTGTAGTGTAATATATAGTCCAACAAACAAATGAATACTCTTATTTCTTACACAATATATATACTACATTCGTATTTTCATATAAAGTTAGATTCAGATTTATAAATGAAAATATTTCGGGCTGATGTGCACGTAAAATTCTAGTTAGTATTACGAAATGTTGATTCTAAGGTTAGGGAGACTATGGACCACTCTTTTTTTTTTGATCAACTGAGAGACTATGGAGCACAACTTCCATTTTTTGGTAATTAAGAAACATCTGTAGGATAAAAGACTCCAATAGTTTTAAACTGCTGGTTATTGTATAAACCTGTTGCAAATTTTAATTCCACCACTTTTTCTTTTCTTACTAAAAGATTATCTCTTGCCAACACCAATCAAAATTTGTTTACCTGAAAAGATTATTTTCCATTATTAAACAAAGAATCCCAGCTGTTGTAGTAAAAGTAATCTATTAACATCTAATCAGTCTCACGTGTCAAAAACCCCACACTAACACATGAAGAAAAAAGAGTAAAGGACATGCACATCCAATTCATACACCCCACCACCATCCTCTCTCCTTATAATTATCAACCCCCCTTCCTCTCCCTACTTCTTCCCCTCTTACCAAATCAACATCTCTAATCTACTACAACATGATCGGACAGCTTATGAACCTCAAGGCGACAGAGCTTTGTCTCAGCCTCCCCGGGGGCGCTGAAACCCTCGATACTCCAGCCAAATCGGCGGTGGGGAACAAGAGAGGCTTTTCCGAGACCGTTGATCTCATGCTCAATCTTCAGTCCAACAAAGAAAGGGCCATCGATCTTAACAACGCCACAGCTTCTAAACAGAAGGCTCTTCTCAAAGACCCTGTTAAACCTCCTGCTAAGTAAGCTATACATATACATCTCTATATCTATAAGTTCTTGGATTACGTATCCACAAGCTTAACCACTATTTTATCAATTGTGACTAATGCAGTGAACCTATAAAAAAAACATATCTTGAAATTGGTAACACACACACACACACACACACATATATATATATATATATATATATATATATATATATTACTATATACATATCTTTCAATTTATCCATAACTTTGAAGTTAGATATGTTTTCTGGCATAATTATAAACAAAACCATTACAAAAAAAAAAACAATTTAGCGTGGTTGATTCTTAAACACTAATTTATAAATACGCAAAAGCATTACATCTATTGTCAAACAAACAAAAATAATTGATAACCGGTAGTAACATTGAATATCGGTTAACACTTTAATATTATTAATGATGTTGTATGTAGAGCCCAAGTGGTGGGATGGCCACCTGTGAGGAACTACAGGAAAAACATAATGACTAATCAGAAAACAAGCGGTGCAGACGAGGCCAGCAGCGAGAAGGCCGGAAATGGTGGTGGAGGAGCCACCGGAGCTACATTGGTGAAAGTATCCATGGACGGAGCACCCTACCTAAGGAAAGTTCACCTGAAGATGTACAAAAGCTATCAGGATCTCTCTGATGCTTTGGCCAAAATGTTCAGCTCCTTCACTATGGGTACGTGTTAGAAATCTCATACGGGCAAATACGAAAAATATAAATTAGTATATAAAGAATATTAGAAACTAACGATTTTTTATCATTACGCAAAGCATAGCATATGTATGTGTACAAGATGAATGGTAATTTTTTACCAAAAAAAAAAAGGATGAATGGTAATTTTGCATCTACATTAAATTAAGTGTGCGAGTTAAATATGTGGTATATATATACATATAAGCGCATACATTTATATGGTTTGTGAATGTCTTGAATAATTTCAAGGAAACTATGGAGCACAAGGAATGATAGATTTCATGAACGAGACCAAGCTCATGGATCTGAACAGTTCTGAATATGTTCCAAGTTACGAGGACAAAGATGGCGATTGGATGCCAGTCGGCGATGTCCCATGGGAGTGAGTCAAATTCAATCCCTAATGTTTCATAAATTTTAACTAATAAGTCATTCATTAACCACGTTTCGGAAAATTGGTAGAGAATAATCCAACGATATTCAAACTCCATGTGTTGTAAAATATGTACAACCATTCATTGGCAAGAGACAAGAGGATCTTTCAAATTGTGATATTGTGTCGATAAGTTTTAGCTAATTCGGAGCTGGCACACTCAACTTCTTCTCACCACATTATTGCCTAACACCATAGAATACACTTTAAATGTTAACCGCTCCTATGCCAATGTTCTAACCATAAACTTGAATATCTATTTTCAGAATGTTTGTCGAGTCATGCAAACGTTTGCGCATTATGAAGGGATCTGAAGCAATTGGACTTGGTACATCTAACTCTCCTTTTGTAATTTTTAGATTTCTCGTGACAAAAAAATAAAGATTTCTATTTTTCAAGTAAAATTTAATTCAATTTTCTTAGTTTTGTTATAGCTCCGAGAGCAATGGAGAAGTATTCCAAGAACAGATCATGAATTTTATATCAAGAAAAAGAACCTTCAGTGTTCAATCATATGACGGGTTCTTGATTTATATGTACTTTAACGATTTTATGTGGCTATATCCTATATATTTGTGTTTGTAATTTAAATAATTGATGGGTACATAGGGCAATAGTATTATCCTACCAGTAAGATGTGGACAACTTTGTAATGTGACCAAAAGAGAGGAAACTTAAAGCTCTGTGTTGTCTCATATTTATTGCCCCAGCATGTTTCTGTCGGTTTGATGATCAATCTCACTAATTGATATTGGCATACATATAAATGTATGTATGTACATGTGTTTTGATCTCTACTCCGCTTCTTGTCTCTTGCGTGTGTTACCATAATTCTTTTTTCCAAACACTACAAGAAAACATAAGTTTAACGAGGACAGTTTTCGTCGTGTGTTCGTCGTAAAAGAGGGTTTACGAGGAATTAGCGAGGAAACGGGTTTCGTCGTTATACGTTCGTCGTAACGTATATTTCCTCGCTAATTCGTCTTAAAATAGCGATGAAACCATTTCGTCGTAAAGACGAAGTACATCATTTCGTCGTAAAGATCACGTAAATATTCCACGTAAAGAGGTCGCTAAATTTCCTCGTAAATACCTCGAAAAGAATTCCTCGTAAATATCTCGTAAAATACACGTAACTACCACGAAAGTATTTCCTCGTAAATTACTCGTTTATATTTCTTCGTCATTTCCTCGTAAAAGATTCCTCGTAAAATACTCGTTAATCTTTTCTCGTCATTTCCTCGTAAAGTTTCCACGTAAATAGGTCGTAAATTAGCTACGAATTTACTTCGGTTTTTTTTTATTTTACAGAATTTAAAAAATATAATTAAAACAATAATTAAAATTATTTAATTTATTAATAAAATTATAATTTAAAATAAAGTCAATACGAAAATATTTTATATATAAATAAGTTTG
>NC_027748.1:31356891-31360092 GCF_000695525.1 Brassica oleracea var. oleracea | reverse complement strand
CCGCCTTGTTCTTGTGGGTCCTCTCGTAAAGTTCCATAAGAGACAGGAGCTGTCCCGTCTCTTTGGCCTAAAAACATTTAAAGAAGTTAGAATAAAATTAAATATATATATATATTAAAAAAATTATTTAAAAAAATATTTAATTACCATTTCCATACGGACACCGGCGTGGGGTTTTTGGCCCGTAGTGTGAAGCATCGGCCCGTTCCCGTGCTCATCGACCGTGTTACGGGAGTTAGAGCAAGACTGGACAATTCTAATGGAATCAGGAAGACGCCAATAACGGATGAGACCATTCCACACATCAGTGGTGAGCTCAGCGGGTTTTCCACGCTCATACCCCTTCACGATCCAGTCACCCTTCCAGTTGGAGACCTTGTCCAACAAGCGAACTTTCGCCTTCGCGTTAAACGCTTTCCTCACCCTCTCAGTGACCCCCAAGGCCCAATTATATTTTTGTTGTGGAAAAAATTAAATAAATAATTTGTTTTTTTAAAAGAAATATATATAAATCAAGAAAAAAGTATATATAATTAATCAATAGAAACTTACAACGTAAATTTTGAACCACGTCTTTCTGACGTAGTGAGGCGTCTTACGCCAGTTCGGATGTGCCATGGAGAAGTAACCTTTGATCGTGTCGGTTACGTCCGATGCAAGACATCCGTCAACCCCAAACCTGGAAAAAACCAAATTTAAAATAAAAATTATTTTTTAATGTTATAAAAGAATTTTAAACGAACTAAAAAAAATAATGTAACATACCACAAAGTTTCGTCTGGTCGGTCGGGGTCGATGACTGGTAAACCTTCTCTGCCTGGCAGACGGAGAATATCCTCTACAGTGTACTGCGAGTAAGGAGCATTCGGAGGCACCATCAAATCGGGATGAATCTCGGCGGGCATCGGAGGAGGCACGGGAGGAGGCATCATCGGATGAGCTAGGCCTGGGCATTTTACCCAGACCCAAAGATCCGACCCGAAATCGACCCGAAAAAACCCGGTTCGGGTAGGAACCGACCCGATCAAATTACCCTATCGGGTCTTGTTGCAGAGGACCCGCGGGTCTTGGACCCGACCCGACCCAAACCCGAAACCCGATGGGTACCCGAATTAATAATGTAAATTAAATAAAATGCATCAGGGAGGAATCGAAGACGGGTTATTCGTCTAGAAAACATGGGGGTCAACCACTAGGAGACAACGAATTGTTGTTGTATCTCGCATAGTTTAATATATATACACATTTTAATATAATAAAAACACAAATTTTGAAAAAAATTCAAATATTTTCGGATATATAAATATTTTCAGATATTTTTTTATATTTTTAAGTCTTTTTTAAATCGAACCCGAACCGAACCCGACCCGAAAACGACCCGAAACCGAACCGAAACCGAACCGAATCCAAACCGATAAATTCTAGTTACCCGAATGGGTCTAACTATCTAAGACCCGACCCGACCCGTACCCGGCACGATCCGACCCGACCCGGAACCGAGAATTTGAAATTACCCAATCGGGTCTTAAACTCTTAGACCCGAAAGACCCAGACCCGAAAGGACCCGATCCGAACCCGACCCGACAACCCGAATGCCCAGGCCTAGGATGAGCCATCGGGGAAGGCACATGAGGAGCCAATGGTGCATTAGAAGAAGGAGACCCAGAGACTCTCTGAGTGTACTGAGTCTCGGGGACAGTCTCCTGGCCCGAAGAACCGGGAGCTGAAGAAGACGGGTCTAAACGACTACCCGGCTCACCGAATATCTCTCTGTAATGGGCAGTAAGTCTTCTTTTTTGAACCTGAGAAAAAAATTTAATTTTTAAAATTAACATCAACAATATATTTTCCAACATTATCCACCTAATCAACACTAAATAACATAAAATCCGTAAACCTATCTAAATTTCCTATACTAACCACCTAACCTATCCTAAACTAACCAAATTAGGGAGGAATTAGAGAGGCTTACCATTACTACGAAATGGAGAGGAAGTGGAGAGGAAGTAGAGAGGAAAGTAAGAGTGAGCGCTCGGGGGTATATATAAGATTACATATCGTCGCAAATTCCTCTTAAGGTTACGACGAAATAGCGAGCAATTACAAAGGCCCGTGTTTTATTGTACGAAGAAATAGCGAGGAATTACAAAGGCCCGTGTTTTTATATACGAGGTATTAACGACAATTTTGCTTAGGTGGAAATGACAAGCCGCGCTTTCCTATAAATATACCCACAACTCTCATTCTCAAACCACACACAAACTCCCAAATCACACCCTATCTCAAATCACCCTCCTCAGCAAAATCTTATTCAAATTATAAATTTTTGAAAAAAAAAGAAAGGAAGAAGATATTAGAATTCATGTGGGCGAGACTTACGTATTATAATTGCTGGAAGTCTTGTCACATGTGAATCTAGTATCTTTCTCCTTTTTTTTCTAGTTTTTACACTACGAGGTATTTACGACGATTTCGTCCTACGTGGTGTTTATGATGATTCCGTCCTACGTGGTGTTTACGACGATTTCGTCATACGTGGTGTTTATGACTTTCGTCATACGTGGTGTTTATGACAATTTCGTCCTACGTGGTGTTTATGACGATTTCGTCATACGTGGTGTTTATGACAGTTCCGTCCTACGTGGATTTAACGGGGGTCGCTTTCTTTATTTTTTGTTTCATCGTTATTTCCTCGTACTCTTACGAATCCTTTACGACGATTCTGTCTTACGTGGAATTAACGAGGCCCGCATCGTAAGTTCGACGTCGCTTTACGAGGAACTAACGAATGTTATGTTTAAATCCCTAAAATCCGAAACCCCAAACCCCATATTCCTTACTTTCTACTTCATATATTCCAAAGCCCATCTTTATTTCCATTCCAAACCACAATTCCCACATTTGCTTATTCATAAAACCAACTCCCACATTACCTTATTCATAAAATAAACCCCATAATGTTTCTTCGACTTGAGAAACAAATAGGCTGTAAAATCACATTTTATAGGAATGAATATCTCGCAATTATATAATTAATTATACTTATATATGTTTCGAAGTGTCCATATATGTTACCTTTCAAAATGACGCATTAATGGATCCTCGCAATTGAGTAGAATATAGGTGTGTGCACTATGAGCGTCTTGTTCACTCGACCACCAAACCTCTTTAGACTTCCCACCGAGTCGTCCAATCTGGCTA
>NC_027748.1:31356131-31356581 GCF_000695525.1 Brassica oleracea var. oleracea | reverse complement strand
AGACTATAAACCAGTTTCTGAATCTCATAATAAGAATCAGCAGACACATTGTCTTCCGGCAAATACTCTTTAAACAAATCCGTCCATTCGTTCGTGCAACTTTCAGGTAGATTGTGATCAGTTTTAATATTCATCATTCTAGCAGCGAACGATAATTTAGGGAGACCTTCTCTACAACCACTGTAAAGTGGTTGATTCACCGCGTTTAACATTTCGTAAATTGTTTTTGCATCTATATTAGGTTCTTCATCTTCATCATGAGCTACGAATGCATCAGCTACCATATCATGAACCCTATCATAATCTACCATCTCCTCCTGATGGTAACTATGTTCATTATGCAAATGATGATCAACCGGTTCTTTTTCCTGAAAATTGCTATTACTACTACTAGCTTCATTCTGATCATAATTAAAACCTTCTCCATGTTGAAACCAGATATAGTAATTT
>NC_027748.1:31331809-31355764 GCF_000695525.1 Brassica oleracea var. oleracea | reverse complement strand
CGGAGCCAGCCATTTTTTTTCTTTCACGTTTTTTGTTGTTGGTGTGTTTAAAATGATGTTCAAACATCCATATTTATAGGAAATTTTGAATCTGGTAGTTGTAATTTTCCTATGAATTTACGACGAAAATTAATTAGGTGGGAAAAAAAACGTGTAACAGCTACAAAGTTGGTGGATTCAAAATTTCCTCGCTAAATACACGTAAATTATTTCCTCGTAAATAACACGCGAAGTTTACGTCGTATTTACGAGGAAATAGTATTTCCTCGTAAAAGGCACGTCAATTTACATCGATTTTACGACGAAACGCTTTTGTCTTTACTTTACGAGGAAATAACGATGACACTATTTTTCCACGTAAGTTCCTCAAAAAATCGACCTTAATTTACGAGGATTGTTTTTCCTCGTTAAGTTTCCTCGTTAAGCTTGTGTTTTCTTGTAGTGAAAATGAATAATTAGTTGTTACTGTTAAGTTCGATGGACCTGCAACCTAAAACCAATCGGTAATAAATAGATTGGTCCATCTAATCTTATAAATTATTTAGGATCTCTTCCAACTTTTGATGTGAGATCTTTGTCCTCGAGATGATGCTCTTTGAGCGTCAATCTCGAATGTCTGGGCAAAGATCACTTGACCGTTTTTGGGCTGCATCGATAATGGATCGAGTTGGATTGTTTAGATCGGACTCTGATACCATGTTAAGCTTGATGGGCTTACAACCTTAATAGAATTGGTGATAAGTGAATTATTTCATCTATATTTTATATATTATATAGGATCCATTCCAACTTCCGATGTTGAACATTTTCCCTAATAGTTATGTTTCTCTTTGCACACAAAAAAATTGTTACGTTTCTGTTTAGGGAATTACACAAATCTTAGAGGTTTTTTAAGAAAGAAAATCTTGGACTTTTTACTACTTTGTTAAGATCACAACTAGAATATTGTTGCTTCTCCCTATTTATTTATGCACTTATAACTAGTAACAATCGATACTGTAGTTAGCAATTCTTGATTATTTTTGTTGTATGCCATCGTTTTATTTTTTGATCGATATTATAATTAATATGATGAATTACTTTGATAATCTCATCTAGGTTATGTCAGCATCTCCAGAGTAATACTCCATTTTTTCCTTCAAAATGGAGTAAAAATAAAAATAGAGTTAAAATGCTACAACCCCATTCTACAAAAAATAGATTACTCCATTTATGAAGTAAACTCTATTATAGAGCGAGATTTGGAGTTGGGTCGGAGCAATCTTTACTCTATTTTCACTTTTACTTTATTTTAGAGAAAAAAATAGAGTGAGATTGGAGATGCCATAAATCGTTGATGCTTCCATAGTTAGCAGGGGCGGATGTAGCATAAAGTTTTAGTGGGTGCAAATTACACGTAAATATAGAAATTGAGGTTAAAATATGATTTTTAATATGAAAGAATAGTTAATATTTTGGTATATTACCAATAATTTGAAAATTTTGTGGGTGCAAGTGCCACCCTCTTAATACATCCGCCACTGATAGTTAGTTTGACCTTTTTACGCTCTAATTTTGTGGGAGGAATTTATAAAATTCAGGGCCCATGAGAGGGGTAGGGAACAAGAGCATGTTCATGTTCATGGGTCTTTTAATTCATATAGCCATTATGAAATTGTAATTTGTACCATACTTTCCCGATCACGAGAAAGAAAAATTCATCCAATTTTATAATTCGTCTCAATGTTTGTATCAGGTTCTAATTTATTATATACTCATAAATAAGTTTTCTTATTATATAAACCTTGGTTTTTAAAGTCTCTAATTAATATGATCATGAGTTCATGACACATGTCAATAAATATTTTAATATTGTGACATGTGTTATAAAATTCATAAATATATACAAATTTAATTGAAACATTTGACAATAGTTTTCCTTTTTAAATCCTAAAATAATTTGTTAAAGCTATATGAAAGTAATTCTCCTTTTTCAGAAATCCTCATTTTCCTTTTTCAAATCCTGAAAAAGAAAACTATAAAAGAAAAACAGTAATTTAATTTTTTTAATTATAAAGTCCTAAAATAAAATAAATTATTTAATAAAAAACTTAATGTGAACAAATTATAAAATAATTTATTTAGTTTTTGAAAAAATTCTAAATGTAAGAGAACTATAAAAATAATCTTATTTTTTATAAATAATTAATTTCATGTGGAAGGCACATTGGTCCTTTGACTAAGGGTTCATGTTCTTGCATTACGATGAATTATCAGTTTATTGGAGAGAACGCTTATAGGAGACTTTTACCATTGTGCAAAGAGTACCGTCTGACGTGGATCTTATGTAACGGCTCATAGTAGTGTAGTCAGACGTAAATCCTCTTAAAAAAAGATACACGTGTCGGCTACAGATACCTCCACATAATGTTTCTCGTAGTGTGTAACATAATTAACCAACTTTAACAAAAAAACGTTTTATACTATCAATATATTGATTTATATTTATACTGATCTATAAGTTTTAAACCAATATATATATATATATATATATATATATATATTTATATTTACAGATAAATAAATACCTTATCAATATATGGTTACAAATGAATAAATATATCAATACATCTTGATATATTATTAAATATTAAAACTAAATCATTTTTTCGTTTCAAAATAGAAGTAATAGTAGATGATGGAAATGATTCTCCAACTTCTGTTATATTTGGTGAAGATGATCTAGTGATAACTAGAGAAACTACTCTAGAAGTAAGCTTTATATACTAAAAATAATAATATGTACATATTATTTGTGTTATCATAAATTTTATCTAATAACCAATGCAAACAGTTCAAAATAAACTCACATGAAAAAGGATTGGAATAATTCCAAAATGTGCATTTAATTACCGAAAAATCGTATTTATTTGAGATAAAAGTTAAAAAGGAGAAATCCAATCTTCTTTTCAAAGTTTTAAAGATACATAAACACATAAAAATAATGAACTATATATTATGTTTTGGAAGATTTATTTTATATATAATTAATCATACGGTAATTAGGATGTTGTCATGTTTGGGTTGTGTATATGTTTGATCATACATTTATTTGATATTTCTTTAGTGTTTGGTCATTAAAAATTTATTATTATTATTTTCACCCTAATATATATTTAAATTTGTTTGGTAAAAAAATCAACTTTCATGCATCGTGTTATTATATTTTCTGTTTTTGCTATATTGTATTTTTCTTATAATTCATTTTTTGTTAAATTGTTATAATGGAAATGTATTATCAAGAAACAATGACCTCGGAAAATTGTTTAGAACTGAATCAGTTTAATAAAAAAAAGACTTTATTGTTACTAAAAAGTGAAAAGTAAATATTTTCAAAAATAATAAATAACAAATAGGGATGAATTTTCTCTTACTTGATGTAGAGATAGATATTTAGTTTTTGCTTTAAAGTCTTATATATATATATATACACATTATGTGATTAATTTGTTTTTATACAGAAAGGTATAATTTAGGTTATATACATATGTTTTTCTTGAAAATGTTATTACTATAACTGAAAATTCAAAGTGAGAAAAACAAAACAGTTATAGAAAAGGAGAAAACGAGAATCCAAATTATATATTTGATATTGAATGTCGTATATCTGAAATGAAATTACAAAAAACTTCTTAATTATATTGCCTTCTTCAGCTCTATATTACAACATACACTAATACAATTTCGTATTTGTTTTAAGTTTTAGTCACCACAAAACTTTAATTAACAAGTTATTTTCATAAACAGCCATTCACACAAACGAGATTTAAAAACATGATCTTCATCATGCACACACACACATATATATATATATGTGGCTAAAAGAACAAATAAGTATCAAACTGCATAAAGTATTAATAGTTTTATTACCTCTAAAGTTCATGATAAAAATGTTGATCCAATTTTTTCCATTGGTTAAACAACAAAGATCATTTTCAATTCACCTAAATATTCATTTCTATAATTTCCCTTATAATAGAAAAATTATATTATAGAATTGGATTTGATCCAATTTATGATTTTCTAATAAAGTTTCTCTATTTTTAAAAGAAAATATAGAGATATGCTACTTTTGTCTCTAACATAGAGACTTAAATATCATTCAGTACACTTTCCCTTAGAGTTAGTAAAATCTATAATAGAGTCATACATTGGAGAAACTCATTGTTATAGTAGAGTTTCTTTATTTTAGGAGAAAATATAGACAATTAATATATATAGCTTTGTTAGAGATACTTTAAATATGAATAAACCATGCAAACAAAAGTATATAGATAATAACAAATGCACACAAAAAATTTCGAGACCTATAATGACAACACAAACATTACTAAATGACCATGGAAACTTTAGAAGATCTTTGAACAAGAAGAATAGCTTTAAAAGTTAATAAAAATATTAAATTAAGAGCATAAGAATTTGTATGACGTTGTCATCGTCTCGATTGACTTGATTCAACTTTCAAATTCATTGTATTTCACTTTGATTCAAATTCATTCAGGATCGTGTTTGATTTAAATTTTTGGGTCTGACTTTTTCTCTAGGCCTAAATACAAAGTTGCTAATAACTACTCATGTACTATGATTAATGAAACATAAATACCAACCAAAACTTATGTGGAAAATCAATTTTTATTCCTTAAATCCTACAATTGCAATAAAAAGTTTTTCATTTTTATGTGTTTCATTACAATAAACATCAACCAAAACCTGTGTAATGCACAGGTCCATACCTACTTAATTAATTACGAGTAATTATCTATATTGAAGTAATCTAAAAGAGAAAGAAAAAAACACAAACTAAAATATAATTATCGTCGCTAGTTCGTCAATCATCATCATCGTGTCATCTTCTTTTTTAACAACATATGTTCTTCCTCTTATTCAAAAAAAAAAAACCAGAAACTCATCTTCCTCTTATTCATTGGTCTCTCCAAGTTGTGAGAAAAACTTCAATCAGCAACAATTCAGGTTTGTTAAATGTTCCCCAAGTTGTTATCTTCTGTTTGCTGCATCTTAATTTTGTATAATGGTACATTTTATTTACAAATATTTTTTTCTAGTTCAATGTCTTCAAAGCGAATAAAGAATGAGATGGGATCGGAGGTGCATCAAAAATAAGAGAAAAGAAGAAGCAAGATGCACTAACAAATTCAATGGTTGGTTCCATGTTAAGGTATGTAAAGAAATCTAAACCTTCTACACCTGATGAATCTGTAGAGGAAGAGAATAATAAAAGTAGCAAAGTAGCTAGTGGGTTTGATCATGATTAAGCTGAAACAGTGGTGTACATAGCAATGAACATAAGTTTCACGAGAATGAGAATGATAATGAAGGGGATAAAACATTTGGTGCTAAGAAGTATCAGATAGATGGAGATATAAATGATCCTGGAAGCTGGGAAAAAGTTGATAAAAGAATGAGAGATTTTATGGTTGAAAAATGTCCAATGGCAAGACCTTCAATTGATTATGACTTTCCAAGACAAAAGTGAAAGATACAATCTTTTGTTTTTGTTGCAAGTTATTTAGGCAAGACAAACTAACGAATTTGTTAGTAACTACTGGTCTGATGATTGGAGAAATATTTTGAAACTGCTTAAGGAACATGAAAAAGGCAATAAGCATTATCACATGCATGATTCAATGGATGGAGTTAGAAGAGAGATTACAGAAGAATCAGACGGTTGATAAGCATATTCAAGAAGAGCTCAACAAATAGAAAAAAAACATTGGAGATATGTGTTGCTGAGGATAATTGCATTGGTAAAAGGTCTTCCTAAACAAAATGTTGCATTTCGTGGAAGTAGTGATAAGATATATATAGATGGTAATGGGAATTTCTTGGGCATGATTGAAGCATTTGCAGATTTTGATCCAGTGATGAAAGAGCACATTAGACGGATCGTGAAGCGTGAAACTCATTATCATTATCTCAGTCACATGATTCAGAATGAGTTGATAGATATGCTTGGGAATGAGATCAAACAAATGATATTAAAGAAGATTCGATATGAAAAGTATTTCAGTTATTCTTGACACCAATCCTGATATCAGTCATCGGGAAACATATGTCCATGGTTATCCGATGTATGGATATTTTTGAGACTTCTCCAAATATTGAAGAATTTTTTTTAACATTCTTGGAAGTGAAAGAAAAAAACAGGAGAAGGACTTTTTGACACCCTTCAAGATGCTTTGCATAGTCTTGGGCTGAGTATAGATGACATTAGAGGGCAAGGTTATGATAATGGATCAAACATGAAAGGAAAAGTTAAATGAGTACAAAACAGGTTGCTTGAAATTAATCTCAGGGCTAACTACACATTATGTGGTTGTCATAATCTGAATCTTGTACTTTTTGATATCGCTTCCTCATCCTCGGTAGCAATATCATTTTTTGGAATTATTCAGCGCATCTATTGTTTGTTTACTTCTTCTACAAACAATTGTGAAGTTTTTAGAGAGATTGTGAATGGTGTTAGAGTAAAACCATTAACACAAACTTGTTGGGAAAACCGCATCAAAAGTGTTAAACCAATACGATTTCAGGCTCCACAAATACGAGAGGATTTGGTTTACTTGGCTGAAAAAAGTGCAAATCCAGGAACAAGAAATGAAGCTGCTCTTGCAATGGGTGAAATTTATGGGACTGGAAGCTTTGAGTTTTTAATTGGAATGATTATTTGGTACGAGCTTTTGTTTGTTGTTAACAAAGTAAGCTAGCAGGATCCTACAATCAAAAGATATGGATATTGATATTGCTATTGGTCAAGTGAAAGATCATATTTCTTTTTTAAAGACTGTAGAGAAATAGGCTTCCATGCAGAAAATATAAAAGCTGAACATATTGCTATTCTATGGAAATTGATCATGTATTTTCTTTGAAACCAAAACGGTTCATTAAAAAGAAGCAATCGATATGATCGTCAAACCAATTTCTTACCAAAACGGTTTGATTTCTTTCGAAAAAAGGTTTGATCAGCTCCAAAGTTATGATTTTTGTTTTTGGATTTTTGTTTGATCCGAAAGAGCCACAGTTAACAAATGATGATGAATTGATGGTTTATTGTGTCAGCCTTGAAGTTTTTATCAAGCATGGTGATCGTTCTGACATTGATGGTAATGAATTGTTTATCGAGTTGAAGCTCTTAAGAGTGAGTTTACCAACAAGTATTCATAAGGCTGCTAAGGTATTGTATTTTCTTAAGAAGGCGGATACTTGTTATCCAAATACATGAATTACATATCGCATAATGATGACAATTTATGTTTCAGTTGCATCGGCAGAAAGAAGCTTTTCGAAGTTATAACTCAGAAAAACTTATCTACGGTCGGGTATGTCACAAGAGAGATTAAATGGTTTGACGATCATATCGATTGAAAGGAGGATGGCCAAAAAAATGGACTACACAAGTTTGATGAATGAGTTCGCTAATAAGACTGCAAAAAACTTAAGTTTGAAGAATAATGTATTTTCATCTATTAATTACATTGGATATTTATGTTTTTGTTTGATATTGAAATTTTATATATGTTCAAGTTTTTTTCTATACGAAAGGCATCGCATTTTTTTCTTTGCTTCTAGTCTTCCAAAACTCAAGATTGACAATATCTATATTGGTGTGATAAATCATTTAATCATTAAAATAAAAAAAAATATGAAAGAAAAAAAAATTGGAGCTTGGTTCGCTTTCTCAAATCAGAAACTTCAAGGATCTTTTCAGAAAACCCTATGCCATTTAATGATTGGTTCAGCTTTTCAAATAATTTTTGGGTACCTCATAAAAATTCCCTCTTACTTTGCTGGCATCGCTTCTGTTGAAATCATGTTATATCATTCACATATATTGAATTAAACTATACAATTTCCTCTCTTTCAATAGTTATTTTAGATTGATTCTCAGAGCTCAAACAATATTATCTCCACCTTTCAATATTTGTGTCAAAACTATATCTCACGGAAACATGTATATATTCATAAAGTATAGTATTGTCTTGTAGAAGAGGATTGTTTTTAGTGGCATAAAATTTAAATAACACTTGACATAAATGTTAATTCTAAATTATACTTTCTTTTTAATAAAATAGACTAGAATTTCAATGCCATAAAATGTAAATAACACATGATATAAAGGTTATTTCTAAATTATATTTCTTTTTAATAAAATAGACTAGAATTTCAACTCCGCATTAATCATATATGTTTTCTGTCTCTTTTAACAAATGGTTTACTGACTACACTGGAATAAAAAATTTTAGATATCTTATCTATTACAACAGAAATATAATTTTTTTAGTGTGTGATTTTTTAATTAAAACCGTACACTAGAATTTTTATTTAAGGTGTTTTTGTATTAAACTATTATTACTAAATTCTGTAATAAATTGCGACCCGCTAAACTATAATGCATGTTTTGATTTACCATAATTAACACATCATTTAAAATAGCAAATTATATTTAGCTATATCAAACCGGAATATAATTGGTCATGCATATACGACAAAAAAATATCGTATTGACCAAATTCTAATATTTTCCTCCAAAAGTAATTCAAGTACATCCAGAAAATTTAACAAAATGAATGATAATTATTATTTCAACAATTATGTTGTATGAGTAGATTTCTCTTTGAAATAGTATCGTGCATATAGTAAAGACCGTAGAAACACTAGCATCTAATCTGTATTCGTTATTCCACAAGTTCGACTAACATACAATTTTGAATTGCATCCATGATCCATTATAATCATGCCACTTGTTACTACAGAACATAAATTTGAATAGGTTGTGTCGTTTGTAGAACAAATTTTGTTTTGTATATTTGTATACAACTATTTTATGGAATAATAATCCATACTATTATTCTGAATTATGGAACTAAGTAATATACGTCAATGTATAAAATCATTTCTCAAAATTGTAAACCGAATTGAATTGTGCTATACAATTATTTTCTTTTTTAAACCAATTAGTTTCAAAATGTATATCCAGAAAATTTATCATAATATATATCTCACACTAAATATAAACAACAAAACCAATAATTTAGGCTTTTGAAAAAAAAATACTAAAAAGGTAATGACTATTATCAAAAATTAAGACAACATAAAAAAAGTCATGAGTGCGCAAATCAAAGTTTAAGTATTTTATCTTATAGAATAATATTTGCAATAAAATCATACAAAATTAGCATAATTTTCAAATGTCCAATGCAACTATATATTTACTCTCTATAAATTATGAAGTCAAAATTAATATCAGTTATATATACATATCTGATTATGAACCAAAGGTTCTAGTGTTTACACGTCGATAGAAGTTTGTGAACACTCTCTCTAATTTGTTAAATAATGAATATGAGACAGTTTAATATATTCAAAATAGATACAATGTAAAAATATTTTCTACACAAGAAAAAACATATTAAATGGTTAATCATCAACATATTGTGTTGTAAATTTTGTTTCACATCTCAATTCACATACATTATACTGCATTACCCGATTGTAGAAATTAAATACACTTCCTTTTAAAACACCAAATTCATTTCGAGCTCTAATTGTGTAAAATCTCAAAGCCCATTTCTTGAAAAATACTTAAAGGTAATTTAATATCTAAACTAGATTTTGACCCGCGCTTTGAAAACGCAGGTTTATTTTTTTTTTTTTCAATTGACAGATATTTAGTAAATGTCATATTTCATATATTTGTGTTTTATTTTATAAAAGATTTAAATTTTTTATCGTTCTTTATCGTGTTTTATTTTAAATGACTATTTATGTTTAAAAAATTAAACTTTATTTCTTTAATGAATTAAGTTGGTATAACTCTGATAAATTAATTTTATTATGTGGTTAATATTTTTAATAAAAAAATTATATACTTTTAATAAAGATTTATACTTTTCAATGAAAAAATTCAATTTTTTATGAATGCTTAAATTATATTAAGAAAAGAAAAAAAAATAATTAAGAATGGTTGAAAAAAAATTATTTGAACTTGGACTCAATGGCCCAAAGGAAAACAAATGTGAGAATTGGATCTGATTTCTTAATCGGCCCAAATGGCCCAAGAGAGATATGATGTGTACAGTGGTCTGGATCTGAAAAAAATGATCCAATATACATGTGTTATTAATATTACTTGATTGCCCTTAATAAAACATGCAATGTTAGTAAAGAAATGACAGGTTAAGGTAAAAAAGACAATAAAAGGAAAGTTGAGCTTTCAAAGCGCGGGTTTATGTTCTTTTTTTTTTCAATTGACAAATATTTAGTGTTTTATTTCATATATTTGTGTTTTATTTTATAAAAGACATAAACTTTTTATCTTTCTTTATCGTGTTTCATTTTAAATGACTATTTATGTTTAAAAAATTAAACTTTATTTTTTTAATGAATTAAGTTGGTATAACTCTGATAAATTAATTTTATTATGTGGTTAATATTTTTAATAAAAAAAATTATATACTTTAATAAAAATTTATACTTTTCAACGAAAAAATCAATTTTTTTTATGAATGCTTAAATTATATTAAGAAAAAAAAATAATTAAGAATGGTTGAAAAAAAATTATTTGAACTTGGACTCAATGGCCCAAAGGAAAACAAATGTGAGAATTGGATCTGATTTCTTAATCGGCCCAAATGGCCCAAGAGAGATCTGATGTGGACAGTGGGCTGGATCCGAAAAAAATGGCCCAATATAGGTGTGTTATTAATATTACTTGATTGCCCTTAATGAAACATGAAATGTTAGTAAAGAAAAGACAGATTAAGGTAGACTAAGGTAAAAAAGTTAATAGTATCCTGCTTTAATAATAGTATAGATATAAATCTCACTGAGTTTTGTAATCAAATGATGTATGGGCAGAAATCTAATTAATCTTCCAATGAAATTATTTGGCCCATGAAAAGTGTTTACTCGTGGACGGTCGGAGTATTATAGAAATAATATAAAATTATTAGGGCAAACCCCTCACTTTAAAAAATTTAAGACATTGTTTTATCTTTTTCTAATCATATAGCCGCACAACTTTTCTCTGAGACTAGTGGAAATGGAGAAGGAGATTGTTTTGAAGCAAAATGTGGTTCCATTATTCAATTGCCTTATCTGCAAAAAATTATTTGATCATCCCACAAACATCACCGAGTGTGACCACATATGTGAGTCTTTGAATTTTGTTGCCTAGCTTTCTCTATATTTCACTCCGATTTTGAAAATCTTCTTTGGCTATCATGTGATATATATGAATCGACTTATCGTTTGGTTTGTTATTATCAAATTATCTTTGTAATTATGTTAGATCAATATCTTTGATTGTAACCGTGTTGGTGTCTCATAAAGCATCTAATAATTAAATTAAAAAGATATAAAAAGAAGAAAGAGAATGAAACTTGATTTTCTATATCTAATCAGACACTTCGAGAATCTCTTCAAAAAAACCCAGCCATTTACATAATTATGACTGGTTCAGATTTTATTTTGATTAAACAATTTAATCATATTAAAATATGAATATTTAATATGAAATATTTTTGGGGTATCTCACTCGATAAAATGCTCTTGCTGTTACTTTGTTGGCATCTCTTGTTTCTGTTGAAATCATATTATATCATTCACATATATTTAATTAAACTATAGAATTTTCTCTCTTTCGATAGATACTAGGTTAAGATCCGCACCAAGCGCAGGATGAAATTATATATACACATAATTTTTACAAATTAAAAAAAATTGTGTTCATTTACGTATAATGTACATATTTAAATTAGAGTAATCACATAAATAAAAATAATATCGCTTATTTATTGACAACATTTGTTTGGTGAATAAATCAAAACAATCATTTTATTACTTTATGTGGTATATGATTAAATTTCAGTGATATTGAGTTAGATATATAGTATATTTTAATATATATATTTATTATTGAGACTTACTATTCATATGATTCTATTAACATTTGTATATTTTCTGTAACAGAAAAATTCAAACATTAACTACAAAAAATTCAATGTGAGATTTTATCAACGCAAATTTTAAAATCGAAATATTAATGTCTCAATACGTGTTCAATGCAAATAACATAATTGTGTATTTTTATATGGTATATAGTTCAATTTAAACTATATTAAATAGACATATATATATATATATATATATATATATATCCATATAAATATCTATTAAATAAGACTTCATATTCATACGATTTTATGATCATTGATATCTTGTTATAACAAAACGGTTAAACCATTGATGATAAAAAAATTTAATGTGGGACTTTAAACATTTTTAGTAACAAAAAAAATATCATGGTTAAAAAAAGTGTTACAGAAAGAAAAAAAAAAGAAAAAAAAGCAACAAGTATATTCGTAAATAATAGAATAAACTTGTTATCTTGAAGTATTGTCTTGAAGATGAGGACTGTTTTTGTAAAGATGATTCAATTTCATTTTATAATTCTCTGTGAGATTTTAAATTAATTTCCCTCAAATCATTGGTTTCGTTTGTTGTGTTTTGCTTGAAAAGGAGTGTTTGAAAAGTTTGCAGGAGATGCATAGAGGACAAGTTCACAGTAGAGAATCTGAAAGCTTGTCCAGTCTGCAATGTTGATCTTGGTGTTGATCCTCTTGATAAACTCAAGTATAGTCACCTTTTATATATATACTCAAAATCAAATACAATATGTCATCAAATCTTGAGTTTCATAATGTCTTTTTCTTTTTCTTAACATTTGTAATAAATATGTCTATGAACTTTACCAAAAACTGGAACATCAAATATTTAACTTAGTTATGAAACTGCAGGCTGGATAACACGTAGGTGATCACTGGATCTTTGCTCTGAAGACATAACAACTTGTTTGAGAATGTGTGATAGTGATGATTTTATTTGTGTATCTTCACAGTGATGGAAACTTACCTGTCTCATATCTCAAGAAGTATCTAGCGAAGAAGCTCGGTCTGCAAAGCTAGAACGAAGTAATGTCTCTCTCTCTCTTTGTCTATCTGTCTCTATAAAACTCAGACCTTGATCTCCTTTTGGTTGGATCTTGCGGGTGGATGTTGGGGATGGATTTACATCTTCCTCAAAGTACATTAGACATTGAACTAGGCTCATATTGCTAAAAAGCCCTAGGCTTCATCTTTCTATAAATAAGGAGCTACCTCCTTATGAGAAAGGATCTCTTCTTCCATTTTAGAACTATAACACTTCTTACAAAGAGTTTATGGATTCTTAGATTTACTTTACACTTGTAATCATACATGTAATACAATCTTTGATCAATAAATTCTTTTTGGTGTTCATTTTCCATTTGATTTCTATGTTGATTTCTCTTAAGCCTCAAGAATCTAAGAAATTTATTTCTTAAATTCTTCATTGTATGAATCCGACAAACACACCGTTTTTGGGTCAAACAGTTGGCGCTAGAAGGAGAGGGCCAAGGAGAATTATTTTCAAAACAAATCGAACTTGGGAGCAAATCATGGATCTCATCGGTTTCTACTCCATCGTGGCTTACAATAGCCAAGGATTTGGGCTCAAAGACAATGATAATTCTTGAGAAAAGAAGCCCAAGTTAGACCCAACAGATCTCGTCGTCACCTCATCCTCATCATTACCTCCGGCTTGATCCCGACAACGAGAACGGATCGAACTTCTCCTCACGTTTTCAACAGATCGAACTTCTCCTCATCGTCTCGTCACTACACCGACAAGGAGAACACGAGGGAACATGGAGAAGTATCCTACCATCTGAGATCTCCATCTTCAGACTTCACTGAACATGAAGCGAGTGGGCCAGCTCAACATCTCCGGACGTGAGAACTTCAAAGGTACAGTCTTTCTGTCTGAAAAGAGATCTTTCTTGTGAGACTTTGACCGAACACTTGGCGGGCTAGTAATAAGATGAAGCAACAACGACTGTTCCTCGAATTCCGTTGATGTCAATGGTTTCGGAACGGTGACGTCGTTCTCCGGCAAGAGAAACAGAGGCGGTTATGGGTTGGTTCGTGGTCTGATCAGGTATCGGGGTAATGGGTCGATCTCGTTTCAGCCATCTCTGTCATTAGCCATCGCCGGAGAACAGAGGAAGCTTTCTCATGAAAGGCAGACCAAAGAGCCCAAGACTCTCATCAGCTTGCCGTCTCGTCCTTTCACTCATCAAGGTCGCAGCAAACCTGAAACTTGATCTGAGAAGCTCCAAACAGTTAATTTCAAGCCGGTCGCATGCCAGGAGCTCGAGCTCGCCAAACGCAATGACAACAGAGCTCCGTCTCGGCAAGATTTCAAGAATAGCTCATCACAACAATCTCGGCAAAGCTATAGAGTTAAGAAGTTTGAGATCGTCAACAAGTCATACCGACCTCGGCAGCTCGTTGATTTCGGCGGTTTCACATGCTTTGATCTCGGCGAATACGGGATCTAAAGCGGGGAGTAGCTAACGCGATCTCGTCGAAACACCGTTCTCACCAACCACGACAAGCTCGGTCTCTAGAAAACAGAGGAGCGTGTGATAGACCACGACGAGCTCGGTCTCTCTTTATGCTCAGCTCATGATCATCAACATCATCAATGCGCCTCCCCGAGCTTGACGTTGTCAAGATCACGTCTCAGCCTCTTCGTTGGAATCAGATCACGTTATCTCGGCATTGCTTGGAGATCATCTCAGTAACATTTCGATTTTGGCAATCACGTGATCTCTACCTCGGACGCTTGTGTCTTCTTCACCTCAAAGAGATCGTTGAGCCAAAGAGAAAAAGAATCAACAAACGGTTGCCACCATCACGTCCTCATGCTTCGAAGGACGGCCCTCAGCTACGAGCTTGCCGGAAGCGGTACAAGCGGAGTAAGCCGGCACATTTCTCAGCATCATCATAGCCTGACGAGCATACACACCAACTACTTGTTCGGCACACACGATCTCAACACGAGACTTCGGGTCGGCAATAGTTCGGTAAACGTGAACTTTAGGCACAAGTTTAAATTGAACTTGCTTTTTATTAGGCACGAGTTTGCGGTCGACTCGCTTATTGTTAGACATGAGTTTACAAAAACTTGTCTTTGACTAGGCATGAGTTTACAGAAACTCTCCTTCTACTAGGCACGAGTTCTCAGTAAATTCGCCGCTGTCTCAGCATGAGTCAAATAAACTCGTCTTTCACTAAGCACGAGTTTAAAGCAAACTCGCCTTTTACTAGGCACAAGTTCGAAGTAAATTCGCCTAAACCATCATAGGCATGAATGTGTCTAGTTCATTGTCTAATAAACCCTATTCGTAAAATTCACAGAGATCGACTTCATCTCTCTCTACGAACTTGGGGGGACTTACTATTGGGGATGGATTTACATTCTCCTCAAGGTCCATTAGACATTGAACTAGGCCCATATTGCTAGAAAGCCCTAGGCTTCATCTTTCTATAAATAAGGAGCTACCTCCTTATGAGAAAGGATCTCTTCTTCCATTTTAGACCTAGAACACTTCTTACAAAAAGTTTATGGATTCTTAGATTTACTTTACACTTGTAATCATACATGTAATACAATCTTTGATCAATAAATTCTTTTTGATGTTCATTTTCCATTTGATTTCTTTGTTGATTTTTCTTAAGCCTCAAGAATCTAAGAAATTTATTTCTTAAATTCTTCATCGTCTGAATCCGACAAACACACCGTTTTTGGGTCAAACCATGGAGATATGGCTAAGGGAAGAGACTGTGCGTTCTACACAGAAGCTGCATGAGTTGGTGGATTGGTGGGTTCAGACTACTCCAGTTGCTGAGCGAAAAAGCGGGATGGTTGGGAGATCAGCTGCTGGATTCGTCATGAAACTCCACTATAGTGGTTCTTAATTTACCTCTTTGAATAATTCTGCTGGCCATCTATCATCATCAAACCATTAATCTTCTTTGAATAAACCCTTTCTTGCGTAAGAAAAGGATTTAAAAAGAAAAGAAAAATGGTGAGTAGTAGTTAGAGAACTTGAAGAGTGAGTCCATCGACATGGGCCTTTTGGGAATACTTAATGGGCCGTTATCATTTTATCTCCTTATAGAATCATTACCTATTAATAAATGTTATGTCTAACAATTTATTTTCTTTGTTTAAAGAGCCATTTTTATTCTCTTTATATGAACATACATATTAATTTTAAGCAAATAATATAATCATAACCCACTAACCCTATATATATATTTCTGTAAACTAACCCACTAACCCTATATTAAAGGTCTAAATAAGAAAAGTCATTCGAACAGGTTTTTGCTTAATATTTTTAGTTCTAAATTACAATCTGAAATATTCAATACAAAAACTAAATAAATTTGATATATAAAAAATATATTAAAAAAATCTTTTACTGTATTAAACTAATATATAATACATCAAGTATGCCTAATACATCAAATATTAATCTTAAGATTTTGTTTTTCAATATATTTGTTTCATTTACATTACTCCAAATAATATATAATCAATATATTTAGTATTTTAATCAATATTAGAAACAATAATTCCAAAAATAGGAATATTTCTATACATAAAAAACTTCTAAAATATATACTTTTCGTGTATAAGAAAAATCATATACGTTTTTTTATAAATTAAATTAACCAATGCATAGAAATAAGGGAAATTGCCAAAAATACCATTTTCAAAATATTAATTTTCATGTTTACAGTAACCACTTTTACCATCATCTTTAATGAAGGATAAAAGATATTTATAACCTTTTGATTATCTTTGACAAAAAAAAACATATGGTTAACTAATCTAAACTTAAAACATCAACTCTAAACTCTAAATCATCAACTCTAAACCCTAAACCATGAAACATCAACTCTAAACCCTAAACCACGAAACATCAACTCTAAACCCTAAATGTAAACCATAAACCCTAAATCTAAACTTAAAACATCAACTTTAAACCTTAAATCATCAACTCTAAACCCTAAACCATGAAACATCAACTTTAAACCCTAAACCCCAAAATATCAACTATAAACCCTAAACCCTAAACCTTCGAATCAAAACCCTAAAACATCAACTCTAAACCCTAAACCCTAAACCTTATATTTTTCTGAAATTCAAACCCTAAACCATAAAACTTTATTTCAAAAAAAATAGGGTTTAGGATTGATGGTTTAGGGTTTAGGTTTCGTATTTAAAAAAATAGGGTTTAGGATTGATGGTTTAGAGTTTAGAGTTGAGTTTTAGGGTTTAGGGTTTGAATTTCGAAATAGTATAATTCAAAAAAAAATTATTTTTTTTTTAAAAAATTTTATTTATTTTTTAAAAAATTTTATTTATTTAAATATTTATTTATTATATATATAAAGAACATGGACATAAGAGTCTTTTGCGAAGAAGATATTTTTGAAAATA
Organism: Brassica oleracea var. oleracea; assembly: GCF_000695525.1. Lineage (NCBI taxonomy): Eukaryota > Viridiplantae > Streptophyta > Magnoliopsida > Brassicales > Brassicaceae > Brassica > Brassica oleracea. Next base: position 31,338,334 of record NC_027748.1, on the reverse strand, counting down.
TCCACATAGTAGTGAAAAGTGATAGTATGAAAGTGGTAAATATGTAATTTTCCGTAAAAATATTCATATTTTTTTATTTAACCAAAAATAAAAACTGTTTGTTTTCAAGGCATAGTTCAAAACTTAATAACTAACCACCCAATTACTAACTATCACCTTTGATAGATCGGAATTCATATAAATATCAGTTTCAATATTGTACTTTAATACCTAACAAAAACAATTTATAAATATATTTTCAACAAAAATTATCTTATATTAGTTTTGGCCAAAGTTTATACTAATAAGAAGAGAAAATAAAAAAAAAATTTCTTATTTAAATTTTATAACTTTAAACATACAACTAAAATTAAGTGACATGACTTAAATAAATGTATTGAATTATCCTACTTTGATACAAATATAGTAATACAAATTGTTTGATCATTCTTAAAGATTTCAGATTTATTTAAAAGAACATAGGTTATTTTGTAAAAAAATATATCATATTAAATTAATAGTAACTGTATAGGTGAAAATTAACAGATCAAAAACTAAACATTATGAATATTGAAAATTATATTTAATAGGATTAAACTTTGATTATATTTGATAACATAAAATATATTCTCGCCTTTTATAGATATAAAATAAGAAACTAAACACTAAAAATGAGAAATAAAACTGAAAATGACAATTCTATAAATATTTAAATTAAAATAATATTATGTTTTCTACGGATCAAAATTCTTGCCTAAAATCTTAATCCATCTAATATACCAACTAAAATAGTTCATGTAAACATTATTTATAAATAAAATTAAAAAATTAGATAAATAAAAAGGTTATCATTAAAACATTAATTCCACACTTTCAAAGTAACGTAGGTTTTATTTTCAATAGATCAAAATTTACAAAATACATTTTATTTTGCTAAATAGGATTACAAAGAAAAATACAAATATAATTACAAAGAAAAACATAAATATGATTACAAAAAAACATAAATATGAAAATTAAATTTTAAAACAGAATATAAAAAAAACATATACCTGCTTTCAAAGGGCGGGTCAATCTTACGTTAGCAAAGAATCTAGTCCTTGATATAAAACACTAATAAACCATCGGTCAATCACTAGTTTAATCTATTAATTTAGGTCATATTTTTATGTAACATTAAATTTTAAAACATAATATAAAACAAAAATATACCTGCTTTCAAAGGGCGGGTCAATCTTATGTTAGCAAAGAATCCAGTCCTTGATATAAAACACTAATAAACCATCGGTCAATCACTAGTTTAATCTATTAATTTAGGTCATATTTTTATGTAACATTAAATTTTAAAACAGAATATAAAACAAAAATATACATGTTTTCAAAGGGTGGGTCAATCTTATGTTAGCAAAGAATCCAGTCCTTGATATAAAACACTAATAAACCATCGGTCAATCACTAGTTTAATTTATTAATTTAGGGTCATTTTTTATCTAACATTAACAAGTCAAAGTAGGACCATTTAAAAAATTAGTTAATGTGACATATTTGATTATTTACATTAACAATAAATTAACTATAAATTTGAATTTCTTTTAATTATAACAAAATTTGTTGAGAAATAATCTAACAAAATCTTACTTAAAATTTAAATATTTTTATAAAATAAAAATATTAATTAATTTTTTAATTAGTAGTATAATATTGTTATAAATTAATGTTAACTAAAATTTTATTATAAAACAAGAAAATAAAAATTAAATACTATTTTAATAAATTTTATGATTATATTTTGTATTATATAAAAATTGAAGTGCTATATGAATTAAATATGAAAAATATATTAAATAGGTAAATTAGCAAATTTTATTTTTAAAATTGTTTCATTTAAATAAATTATCACTCATCATTAAAATGGAATAAAACACATAAACTATATAATGTTTGTATACAAAAATAAATTTATTAACATAGGCTAAAATTTTATATCTACAACTATATATTATCTTTTTATTAATTTTGAAACTCTCAACTATATATTATCTTTAGTTCATATACTATTTAAAAATATGCTATTAGAAAAATATGAATTTTTAATAATTCATTTAAAATATTAATGACAAATCAATTTTTAATTATAGTTTTTTTAATTATAACAAAATCTGTTGAGAAAAAGTTATTAAATATTACTAAAAATTCATATATATTTGTTATAATATAATATATTAATGTAGTAACAAGAACAAATTCAAATTCATGTAATCTTCCAAACTCAAAAATAGTAGTGTAATTTTTCAAATTTTTCTTGAAAAAATATTAAATTTTTAAAAACAATATTGAAACTCAAAATGATCATAATTCAAATTTTACAAAACATAAAATTATAAATAATAAAGACTAACTTTTTGAAATACACCAGAAAAAACAAACGATATATGTCGTAAAAATTATGTTGTAAAAAATAAAGCAATCTTATATTATGAAATCTTAATTAAAAATAAAAAGAAAACTTAATATCATAACATCCAAAAATATTATATAGCAATAAAATTTACTAAAATAATATGATAGATGCTACTATGTATAAAATTTACTATATTAATAGGGTTATAATATTTAAACAAAACAGTGTTTTTACTTATTAATCTCATAAAATAATAAAATAATATATGTTAAAGTATATTTTTAAACACAACATGTAAATATAGATTACATATTTCTTTTCTATAATATAAATAAATAAATTAAAATGCATTATAGTAAAATGTATAAATTAAAGAAACAACATATTTTAAAGGAGGTTATCTATTTGATTATTTCATATTGTTATTTTATTGTACCTACCTCGAAAATATATTAGTAAGTAATAAAAATTAATAACAAAGTAAAATGTATTAAGCAAATCACTATATATTAATAATATTGAATAAGAAATTTAAGCAATAATATTATAGAGCTATGCTATATAATAATAAAATAGAAATTATATATTTCAAATATTTGTAATAATATCAAATACATCTATAAAATACAAAAATATAAATCTAGTTTTAATTTAATCAAAGGTTCAATTCCAACATGTTTTAGCTATTAAGCTGGTTTTCATGAAATTGATTATGATGTTGATATGTTAAATGTTGATGGAGATTATAACTAATGGAATCACTTAGATACTTAATGATGATGATGCCCCTGGTGATGATGATCATGATTATACCTTGACGAGTGGGATTTAGATTCTCACGAGCGCATGAGAATCTATGTCTTTGATCTTTTCATTACTTTGCTTTCTTTTCTCTATTTGTACGTTATGAAGATAGAACGAAGTCCGTGGATTGAAGTGTTGAAAGTGATGGTATTAGGATGATATAGAATGTATATTCCATGATATTTCATGATATTTCTTCTAGTTCTTTTATTTAAGCATTTGACAGGAGGTATACTGCTCTCTAGGAACAAAGACTTGTTAGTTTTCTACTGTGGAAATATTTTTTTTTGCACGAGAAGTAGATTTGGTGGATCAAGAGAGGATACATAACCTTTTCCCCAAAACAATATACCACTAGACTACAACAAGCTTGACTACGTCCACTGAGTTCCACAGTCTTAGAAAAAACACAGCTCATGCATATAAATAAATCTTGTGTTTTCTATTAGAAGAGTACAGGTAGAGATGACAAACATGTTGTTCCATCCAGTATTGTAGCGGGTTCTTCTTCAAGTGGATCCCAGCGGGTCAGGCCCGCGCGGGATACAGTCTCCGAAATGGAAGACCAAACCCGCCCCGCAATATATGTAGGCCTTTGCAGGTCGGCCTACGGTCTTCTACTGCCTGCACAACCAAACGATGAAACGAACATGATCAGTTTGGTTTGATGTCTAGTCTATTGATATAACGAGAGATATATTTTGTTATGGTACTTTGAAGATGAAAAGAACATGATCAGTACGGTTTGATCTCTAGTCTCTATGTATTTTATATCTCAACTCAGTTCAAGAAATTACACAATATCAGAGACATAACAATATCAGATAAAACAAGACAAGACATAATAATTTTGTATATTAACATCAGTGTTGTATCAGATATCAGCTAAGCGACCAATACATTGAGTACTAAAAAAGCGACAAACACAGACATACATGTTTCTTAAGGAACAAACATCACACACATGCAAAAAACATAACAGTCTTGTATACTAACGACAAGCATCAACCAACTAAGCGAGCAAGACTTAACTCACTGAAGTAGTGAAGACAAGTAGTACCAGTCAATCAACAACAAACATAAGTTCAGAGACAGAACATCAAACTTAGCTAAACATCAAACGACAAGCATCAACCATGAAACAAGACTAGACAAAACAAAACATCAATAAGACACAATGATTTAACAGAAACCAAACAGAGACAACATAGATCTATTACATCGATCTAACGGTCTGACACAATCATTAAACATAGATCTATTTGGTCTTGTTGGTCATAGACTACATTCATGGTCGATCTACACTTGAGTCTGTGAGTTTCGTTGCATGCATGTAGATCCAGGACGAAGGGGAGCAAGGAAGAACCCTCAGAGGTCACATCGTCTCCGGAGCTACAAGCATCTATCGGTTGAAGTGGCCATCAACACAGCTCATCGCTCACGACGTGAAGCTTAGCTGCTGCAGGTAGAGGCGACGTGAAGACCAGAACAACCGTCAGAGCTCGACTCTTCATCGCTGGAGGTCCTACAGTTTTGTCGGTGGAAGTAGAACTGAATCACCTTTTCATTATCTCTCTCTCGCACGTTTTTTTCAGGTGAAACTGAAGTGAAGCAATAAGAGTTGTGGGTCTTTCTTCTCTCGCATGAACCGCTTGGGCCCATTCTGCTGAAGCTCAATACTGCAACAATCTGTCCTGCGAGTCCCGCAATTTTATGGGACTACATATACAAGGTCCAACATCGCCCCGCCTACAAGATTTTGCGGGCCAAGCCCGCGGTCCAAGTCCAACATTGCCATCTCTAAGTACAGGCACGTTTAAGAGGATCATGGGCTTTGATTGTCCCAAATACAGAATCCACTAATAAACTTGATGAAGAGACATTTATGTGCCGTAAGCTCGGTTTGAAGATGAAAGCTTTTTTACTTTCAGGTGAATTGTCAGTAACAGATGGTGTAGTCAACTTTGGTTTACATGTATTCTAGGAAACATATATGAAACTTCACAGTAGTTGCTTCTGGTAGGCGAGGAGTGTTTGATGGTACGGTGGAGATCTGAGTAACCCCAAATCATGTTCATCTTGAATTATTTCCATTCCAAGAAAATAATTGAGTAACCCCAAATCTGTCATCTCGAACTCCTTCTTCATATCAGTCTTGAATTTGTCGATGAGATGAGAGTTGTTTCCAGTGATGATGATATCATCCACGTACAAACTCACAATCAGAATGTCTTCTCCTTTCTTCATCACATTCTTCTCCAAACCGGGTACCAGAAACACATCCTTTATGGTTCTTTTCCCTTTGTTTGTCATGACAGTGATGTCACCTTTTCCTGCTGTCATAACAACTTCACCATTCCCAACTCTTATTGGAACACTGATACTGCTATCAAGTCTTGTGAAATATCTTGCTTCTTTCGTCATATGGTTAGTACGTACACCCACTGTCAACTAACCAAACATCTTCTCTTCTTGTCGTATGTGCTTCTTCGATTGCACTAAACATCATGTGTTCTTCCACATCTTCATCTTCAATGGTCATATGCGCCCTTTCATACCTCGTAGAGTTACATTCTCTAGAGAAGTGGCCGATTTTGCCACAATTGTAACATTCCCTATTTCTTAGACTTCTGCCTTTATCACGCTTCTTAGCTTTCTTCCAACAATAAGATTTTGTGTGATTATTCTTTTTGCAGAATCTACACCACTTTTTGCCTTTGCCTTCATGCGTACGGCTTATGTTGTTTTCTCGTTTGAAACCAACCTTTCCTCCTCTTGTTCTAACATTGAATGCCCCTTCTGTCATATTATCATCTCGGGCAGCCACACGCGTTTCGTGTGCTTCCAGAGTACCCACACGCGTTTCGTTTGCTCCAATACTGCCACAATGCTATCGAACTTTTCTGGAAGAGATATGAGAATCTTCTGGACAATCTGATAGTCTGTCTTTTCTTCTCCGTGAACTCTCAACCGATTTCCCAAATCGATTAACTTGTCCGTGAATGCTTTGATGTTATCTCTGTCATTCATTCTCATATTTTCGTACTCTCTCCTTATCGATTGTAACTTGATCAATCGTACCTGTGGAGTCCCCTGATACTCAGATTTCAATGAATCCCACGGCTCCTTTGAAGTTGTTGCTTGTGCTATACGTGAGAAAATCTGATCAGAAACTGCTGTTTGCATGTGTCTTGTGTAATTGCTTCTTCTCGCTGAACACTTAATTGTAACTGTAACATCCCGGGCCCGCCCCAAAAGGAAACTCAAGTGCAGGAGGTCCAAGGAGAAGAAACCCTAGACATAACCCCTCCCATTGCTTATAAAATAGGGTTCAGCCACAA
>NC_027748.1:31324341-31331259 GCF_000695525.1 Brassica oleracea var. oleracea | reverse complement strand
TGTAAGAATAGTGTTGAGACGTGTTGTGAATGATAAGTGAAAGATGTAAGAATAAGTACGAATAAGGGATCATATAGAGAGTCTAAGGAAAGTATGTGGGGTAGTAGTCCACGCTAGGTATCCATAGGAGATGTGGCCAATCCACAAGAATATGGGGTAGAAGCCTAGTTGGGGCTACCCACTGATGAAAAGGACGAAAAGATGAAAAGGATGTGCATTGTAGGGTCTTTAGTTCATGTCGGGTAGTATGGGTTTCTGTGTAATAGATCTTATTAGCTCATGACTTGTGATTGTTTGCTCTTCCTGAGTTGAGCTCGTGGGTTCCTAGAACCTACCCTCACTGAGTATTACGTACTCACCCCTCTTTTTACAGGTAGGACCGAGAGGGAGCGGGAGTAGATGTCTGTATGGTGCAAGTGTTTTCTCGAGTCTTTCATTTATGACTCCTTTGTTTCAACCATTTCTTCTTAAGTTTTTATTCGACATTTCAGTTTTGTTGAGTTTGGTTTTATGTAAGACAATTTGAGTTTTAATAAGAGTTTTTGAACGAAAAAGTTTGGGGTAAAGCATTTGATAAGGTTCATCGGGCCAAGGCCGTTACAGTAAAGCTTCCGGAGTTTGCTCTACTTGTGTTGGCGCATCTGGAATCCCTTTTCCACCACCGTCCACAACTTTCTGGTCTTGAAGATGGTCGTCATCTTTATACGCCAGAATTCATACTTATCCCCATCAAATATAGGAATCACCTGTTGCGATGTTCCCTCCATCGCCTATGTTTCTTTGTGCGGTTTCTATTGTTTTTTTTATTGCTAGTTGTGCTTGGCTTGGTCCTTGAATCAAACGAGCTCTGATAATCAATATCACGATCTCTTCTCCTCCGATTATCAATATCAGGAACGATGCTCTCTCTTTTTTTTTTTCTTTTTTTTTTTTGCTTTCTCTTTCTGTCCTCTCAAACCTAAAGCTATATACCATGTTAGGAAGTTATTACTTCTTCAGAACACAGACAAAAAGGTGTTCTTGTTCAAGAGAGAAAACGAGATTGCACACAATCAACTTTGCTCTGTTTCGTAAATATAAAACAGAATAACTGAAACTTCTGTATGTTGTTTATTATGATAACATTCGTACAGTTATATAGAGGTTACAAATACTTAACTAAACATTGTCACTTGATTGAGACACAACCGTTCAACCTAAAGACACAACTCTACATAACACCTTTTAATAATATATGATCAAACTTAATTATAAAGTAACAGTTAGCCCTTGAAGCTAAGAGTGGCAAAGACGTGAGGCAAAGAAAAAGAGGATGGTTTAGCCTATTCTATTGAGCTCCAAAGACACAAGGTTTGTTGACTTATCATTTGCTTTCCTACTAGGAACTTGTGTCTTTAGCTAATTCTTTGTTATGTTTGACTCGACAGAGCCCTATAAAACACATTACGGCAAAACATGCGAAAGCAGAACAGCTGAAGAGCTGGTATTGCAGTTGGATCTACTGACATTTTACATTGGCTTCTTTTATCATTCATTGATCAAACAAATACTATTTTTTTTCACGGAAGACCCTGCAATATCTGCCAGGAACAATGGAGAGGTTGTAGACTTGTAGCAGACAAGGGAGATGAACAGAGTTATATAAAAAGCTGGATGTGACTTATGCTTCTATCGGTGAGGATAGATAATCGAATTTATGGCCCAAGATACATAACTTTTCCCCCAAAACAATATACCACAACAAGCTTGACTACGTCATATGAGTTCTGCAGTCTAAGTAAAACACAACTCATGCATATAACAGGGGCATATCCAGAAATGTTTTTAATGGAGGCATCGTATTAGAAACAACAACAAAAAAAAATTTGCTGGGGGCACTTTTACAGTTTTCGTCATATTTGATAATTTAACTTAAAGTACTAAAAAAGAAAAAATCAGTTGGGGGCACGTGACCCGTACCTACGTACGTCCGTCCCTGCATCTAAATAAATATTTTCTTTCTATTAGACTAAAGAGTGGAGTACATAACAAGTATCATGTGATCCATATATAATGCATGAAAACAAACTCATCTGAATAAATAAATGTAAATATCAAAACATACTAAACTGTTTTAGAGGGATAGAAAGAACACGTTAATTCGGAACAACAAGATAAGTAGAAGAAGAAGAAAATTATTAGTTTCACCTAAACACCTCTTTAATACGAAATAATAATAATAATTTTACAAGTAAATAACTTTGTAATTAAGCCACATCGGGCTTCTCTTCTTGACCATGCTTTATAAATAAATATCCCATAACAACAAAGGCAAGGACTAGAAGGATTACGAATAACATCAACACCTGCTCTGTCGACATTCTCTTCTGTTTTCTTCCAAAGTTCCTAACTTAGCTTCTTCTTGCCTGTGTTTTTCTGTAATCAAGACAAGCTATGAATTAAATTTATAATCATATTTCTGGTCCAACTAGAGACCATAATTCAGGATAGGAATGAGAAGGAATACTATATTCTCCTTCCTTCCTAAATTTTTTTACCATTTACAAGGAACATCTTCTATATTAAAGGAGAAGTACAATTTTTATCTACCATAAAAAATTATATTATCTTCTATATTAAAGGAGAAGTACAATTTTTATCTACAATAAAAAGTTGTATTAGGTTCATTTAATCAACTACATCTGATTTATTATTTACATTAATAGATTAAATATATAACATTTTTTAAAAAATATTAACAATTACAAGGATTTTTTTTTGTTATTCAATTATAAGGATATTAATAACCAAAATCTGTCGAGAAAAGTCTAACAAAATCTTATTAAAAATTTCAATATTTTTAAAAATTAATACATTGATTATTTCTTAATTACTAACCTAATATTATTATAAATTAATGTCAAATAAAATTTTATTATAAAAATATCTATGCTATTGCTATAAATTTTATAATTATAGTCTATATCTTCTCTATTAAAAGAGAAGTCTAATTTTTATCCACCATAAGAAGTCATACTTGGTTCATTTCATCAATTAAATTTATTTGATTATTTATATTAATCTATTAAATATATAACCTTAAAATAAAATCATAATAACTATAAGGATATTAAATAACCAAAATATGTTGATAAAAATCTAACAAAATCATATTGATTTTTTAAATAATTTTAAATTAATTCATTGATTAATTTCTTAATTAGTAATATAATCTTATTATAAATTAATGTTAAATAAAATTTTGTTTTAAACAAAAACTAAATTCTATGCTATTGTTATAAATTTTTAATTATAGTATGTATTATATTAAAATAGAAGTAATATATGAAATAATAAATTAATTTAGAAAATTAACATATTTAAAAATAATAATTTAATTTAAATAAATAAATAAAATATCATTCAAATTTTAAAATGAGTGAAGTTTGTAAATTACGTAATATCTTATACAAAAATTAAAATAACTAATATTTTTTAATACAAAATAAAATTGTTAATATATGTTACACTGAAGGAGATTTTTTATTTCATTAATGAATTTGTTGTTTTCAAATCGAAAATATATTATAGTATGTAGTAGCAATTAATAACAAAGTAAATGTATAAAACAAATCATTATATATTAAAAATATCGGATAAGAAACCTAACCAATAAGATTATAAAGTTATAAAGTATAGAAAAACTAAATTGTAAATCATATATTTACAATATTTGTGATAAGATTAAAGTTATTGCTTATATATGAAAAGATAGCATTATAACATTTTACCTAAGACACGTGTTATCATTAGAATAATTCTTAGAATCACTAGAAAATTAAGATGGTTTATCAAAACATATACTATATTTTTTTATTAAACTAATCAAAAATTAATTAGTAATGTACAACTTATTTCTTTAAATTAAAGCTACATAATTACCTAATATGATTAAAATAGATATTGTAATTAACTATTAAAATAAATTAAACAATTCTATTCACCATATAATAAAAAATTAGATTTTTTAATATATCTTATATTTTGAAATTTAAAAAAATGACCTTAAATTACTTAAATTGTTAAAAACCTCACATTTATAAATTTGTGATCTATAGTTTAAATTTTTGGGCTTCTTTCAAAAATGACCCAAAATTTCAAGTCAAACACAAAAATAATTTATGTTTTTTTTGAAACTTTGTTTTGTCCTATTCACCCTAAAAATTCTAGTTATTCACGAAAATGCCATTACTTTTTTTCAAAAATAATATTTTTACCTTACCATCCTCATCTTCACCAAATATTTACAACTTTGCCATTGACATCAATACCTCAACCACCATGAACTACCAAATTGAGAGTGTTAATGCCCTAAAGTTTCGATTTTTTCTCATCCTTTCTCATCTCCTATCCACACAAACCACATATCTTACACTTTCTCTCAAAATTCATCAAAAAAACTGAAGATTTTGATTACAAATTATGTAAGGTTCATAAGCTCACGATTCTTGGTGATTAACGAGTAGGTAATTGTTCTGGTGAAGTTCTGAGTGATTGGAGAAACCACGCAAGTCATCTCACGAGTTCAAGGTATGAAAGTACGAACCACATTTTATTTTTCGGATCTGTTCGACGAAGAAGACTTCTTTACAAGTCTTCTCTAAAGAAGTCTTCTGGTCAATGCATAGGTTAGTTTTGCAATTGACCTTCTGTGTGTTTTTAATAGATAACTTTCCTTTGTAAAAAAAAAAATTCGAAATTCCCAGAGAAGACTTCTTTAGAAATCTGATTTTTTAGAAATCTGACTTTTTAATAGATCTTCTCGGATAAACATGTTACTTTTAAATTTGACCGAAGTTGGTCAGAAATTTGATTTTTTGTAGAAGACTTCCTTAGAAGCCTCCCTCGAGAAAACTTCTACAGAAGTCTTCTGAAAGTCTTCCCTAAGTCTTTAGAAGTCTTCTCGATTTTTGGTCAAACCTTTGTCTGCGAGAGAAGACTTCTAGAGAAGTCATCCGACGGAAGACTTCTAAAGACTTAGGGAAGACTTTCAGAAGACTTCTGTAGAAGTTTTCTCGAGGGAGGCTTCTAAGGAAGTCTTCTACAAAAAGTCAAAATTCTGACCAACTTCGCTCAAATTCAAAAGTAACATGTTTATCCGAGAAGACTTCTAAAGTAAGCAAATCTTTACAAAGGAAAACTTCCGAAGATGTCTTCTGTAGAGTATACTTCTTAAGAAGTCTTCTGTCGTAAATTTGCAATTGCAAAAGTGACCTAAACAGAAGACTTTTTTTTGAAATCTACACAGAGTAGACTTCTATTAAAGTATTCTGTGGATGACCTCCAAAGAAGTCTTCTACGTAAATCTTTATTAAACTTTAAATTTATCCAAAATTAAAATGAATTTTTAATATTTTCTTGCTAATTCATGTTTTTTAGTCAATATTGGGACTACTGAGTCAAATTTATAACTTAATTGGTGATAATTATGAAGTTACAAACATTGATGTTTAATAATGTTTCTAGCTAAACAGAGAAGTGTTCTGTAAGTCTTCTTCATAAGTGTTAACTTTCAAAAGTGTTAACTAACTTCAAGAATATCAAGTCATGTGGTTTAATGTGTAACCATAAAACTCGACCAAATCCGTGTGTCATAGATATGGTATGGATAATCATTGGGATAAGACATGTAGGACTCCCAAACATCTCGTTGACCTCTATCAAGAGAGTTTGAAAGGGAAGAATCCTGAAGCTCATATGACTTATCAAGATGGTGAAGATGATTTCAATCATGAGCGAGACGATCTTATGGATTATGAAACTTCAGATTGTTTAAAAGAATGAAGTTAAATTCGACATCTATGTTTTGTGTTCTTTGCTTTGTGTTTTCTATGTTTTGATTGCTTTGAACTTATTTTAATAATGAATGAAAGTTTTTGATATAAAAGTCTCTAAAGTCTCATAGAGGGCTACGGCCAGGCTAATATCATGTTGCCTAAGGGTACGCATCTAGAGATATCTGATGCATTGTATTCACCCAGCTCTAAGAGAAGCCTATTGAGCCTTAAAGACATTCGAATGAATGGCTTTCATATTGAGACTTAGGGCGAAGGAAACAAAGAGTTCCTTCATATCATAGAGATCGGCCAAGGCTATAAGAAAGTCCTAGAGTCTATACATGCGCTCTCTACTGGCCTTTTACTATGCTAAGGTCGGAATGATAGACACAATGCTGGTGAGTTTCACGTCCCAGCGTTTAATGATTGTTGTATGTCCATGGGGATAAGTGTGGAACACTCCGTGGCACATGTACATACACAGAACAGCTTGGCCGAATCATTCATAAAACGAATTCAGCTAATAGCTAGACCATTGCTTATGAGGTCTAAGCTTCCGGCCACAGTTTGGGGACACGCGGTCTTGCACGCGGCCGAACTGATTCGTATAAGACCGTCTAGTGAACATAGATATTCCCCATTACAATTGCTTACGGTCATGAGCCAGACATATCCCATCTTAAGACATTTGGTTGTGCCGTCTATGTACCAATTGCTCCACCACAGAGAACAAAGATGGGCCCTCAAAGGAGGATGGGGATATATGTTGGATATGATTCCTCCACGATTATAAAATACTTTGAGCCAACTACGGGTGATTTATTTAAGGCCACGTATGCGGATTGTCACTTTGATGAATCTGAATATCCAACATTAGGGGGAGATAGCAATAAGCTGGTAAAAAAAAAAAAGAGATTACATGGAATCAAACATCCTTATCTTGGCAAGATCTTCGGACTCAGGAATGTGATTTAGAAGTCCAAAAGATTATACATTTACAAAAGCTAACTAATCAATTGCCAAATTCCTTTGCTGACCCGAAAAGAGTGACTAAGTCATATATACCAGCTGCTAATGCACCAATCAGAATTGATGTTCAAGA
>NC_027748.1:31316683-31323382 GCF_000695525.1 Brassica oleracea var. oleracea | reverse complement strand
TTGGGATTACAGCTTGAGTACATAAGAGATGGAATCCTTGTGCATCAAATGGCATATACAGAAAAGTACTCAAGAGATTCAACATGGCCGAGTCTCACCCATTATCTAGCCCCATGGCCGTGAGATCCCTCGGCCTGGACACTGATCTGTTTCGTCTTAAGATGGACGATAAAGATGTCCTTGGTCCCGAAGTGCCATATCTCAGTGCCATAGGAGCTTTGATGTATCTGGCTATTCACACGACCATATATATGTTTTGCCGTGAATCTATTGTCTAGATTAAGCTATTGTCCTACCCAAAGGCACTGGAACGGGATTAAACATGTTCTTCGTTACCTGCAAGGAACGAAAGACTTGAGTTTATTTTATACTAACCAAAACAAAGAAGGTTTAGTTGATTTTGTTGATGCATGTTATCTTTCGGATCCATACAATGCTCGATCACAGACATGCTATGTTTTCACACATGGTGGAACGGCCATATCATGGCGTTCCATGAAGCAGACGATCGCGGCCACATCTTCAAACCATTCGGAGATCTTGGCTGTTCATGAGGCCAGCCGCGAGTTATTTAGAACATGGGGAGTAATACGTGTTGTACTCTTTTTCCTTCACCATGGTTTTGTCCCATTGGGTTTTTCTGGTAAGGTTTTAATGAGACAACATCTAAAGCGTATTACAATCACTGCATGATTAAGGCATCCAAGGGGTAGTGTTATAAATTATATTGTGAATGTCCATAACCGGTCCAATGCTAGAGAGAGAGAGAATAGGCATCTTGCATTTTCCTTATTAGATTATGATTTGTACTTTTTCCATATTTGTATTTCCTCTTTTGAGTCTTTCCATTATTCTATGACGGTGTAATTTCCTATATATAAAAGGCTCCTTATGTTTATGAATAATACAGAAACATAGATTATATTCTCTAGTTTCACAACACAAAGCATAATAATTTATTAGATTATGATTTGTATTCTTTCTATATTTGTATTTTTTTTCTTTAGTTTTTCTATTATTCTATGACGGTGTAATTTCCTATATATAAAAGGCTCCTTACATAAACATAGATTTTATTCTCTAGTTTTACGACACAAAGCATGCTAATTTGTTTTAGAGGAGGGATATCAAGAACGTGTTAATTTGGAACAACGACGATATAGAAGAAGAAAAAATTAGTTTCACCTAAACACCTCTCTAACACGAAATAATAATAACAATTTTAAAAGTAAATAACTTTCTAATTAAGCCGCATCCGCCTCTTGACCCCGCTTCATACATAACCATCCCATAGCACCAATGAAAAGGACTAGAAGGATAAAGACAATCATCAATAACTCCACCTCTGTCGACATTCTCTTCTTTTTTCTTCCAAAGATCCTAACTTAGCTTCTTCTTGCCTATGTTTTTCTGTAATCAAAATATGAAAGAGATGCAATGAATTGATTGTATAATCTACACACTATATATATATCATATTTATTATAGACGAAATAAGTTAATTATTTAGATTAAGAATATCTTACGTCATAGTGAATAGGAATATTAGCTTTTGAGTTTATTTAGTTTTATATTTTCCATTTCTTCGACTAATATATTACTTTTCATTATATATTACTAATATATTTTCAATTTCTTCAAACAATGCACTAAATCAACAAAAATGAAGAATCATATGTCATATTGTAAATTTGTAATATATCCCCTAGACTATATTTGCGAAGTGATTTTGTCACATGTCCTTTCTACAATCAATTTCACAAAACAAATATGACATGACTACTAAAATTGATGACATGGCTTCAGAAAAAATATCACATGAATAATTTCATTTAATGTTGATTTATATTTTTGGCAAACTTATTAGAATATGGTAATAATTCATATATTACATTTAATATTGATATTTCTTTTTTGATAATTTTTTTTAAATATGGTAATAGCTCATACGTCATCTATAAATAAATATATTCATATATAACATTTCAAATTTTGAAATATTTTTATTTTTGTATAATTATACAATTTGTATTACTAAAGCTTTCAAAAATTTCTACAATTTTTTAAAAATTTAAATATCTAATCGTAATATCATTAGTTTCTTATATATCTATAAATTTTATAAATATTGTTTAGGCTATTATTTTATAATTATACAATTTTTATTAGTTTTATACAAATTGATTTAATATATATCAAATCTATATTAAGTATTAGTAAAAAATAGTGAAATCTATACTATTTAATAAAATTTATTTTTAAATATAAGTTAGATTTAAAAAATTTCTTACAGAACACCTAGTACATATATATGTATCATCATCAATCCTTCCTCTCCACGTTTTTACATTTTTAAAATTTTAAAATTTCCTTATAAGAATTATTGACGTGAAATATTTTTGGTATTTTTTTTGGTCGTATGAATCAGAAGGATGATCATCAACCTCTAGCTTCCTCACGTATATGCGACCATCTAACCAAGAAGGTACGCGCTAAAGCCCTCGGCCCAATGGTTAAATACGAAAGAAGACGTCCTTCCCTGGTGGCGCTAAGGGCGATGGTCGAGCCATCATGTCTTGTTATCAACCTTGTAACTCTCAACTGATCAGCGGGGTTGAACAATCGCTCTTAGCCTCTTATCTTCACAATAATTCCACCAAAGGTGGTCATAGTCACTCCTGAAGTTTTTGCATTGATTCTTGATTAATCACAAACAAGACCACTTTAGACCAATAATGACATAGCAAAAGATTTTAGTAACACTTGCTTCCTTCCAAGGAAAAGGCTTTTCCGTGCCGACCACTCAAACTCTCCGGTAATCCAAGATGCGTGAGATGTTGGAGGTTTGCTTCTTACAGTAAATGTATTTGGTTTATTGGATTCACTAGGCTTGTCTTTCGTCTAGAATGGTTTATAAGGATAAAATTTTATCAAATGTCTTTTCTTTTATCTTCAAATGATTTCTCTAGATTAAGCTCTAGTAGCTCTATGGAAAGCTAATTGACGAATAATTGTCCACAAATGAGTACAAGATGAAACAAGCTCCATAGTCTTAATTGGTATTACAGGAAATATTCGAACACATCTTAGCAGCACATGGCTCAAAATTACTCTTCACTTTGCTTCCTCCACTAAACGCAGTTACAAGAAGAAAGTATAACCCACGATGCTTATACTAAATTCTGCCTCTCTGTGCTGGACTAAAGAGTCCTCAAGGGAAACACATAATAATATCAATCTCTCAGGTTGAGGTAATAAGAAATATTTTCACCTACGAGCAAGTCTCCGCCCTGCTCCAACCATTAAGGCCTTGCCAATAGCACTTGAATGAAGCCCAAAAGCCAAAGCAACTCCTCCTACAGCGATCCATTTCCAATCTACGTTGAACTGCTCCTTTTGTCTCCTTGCCTTCTCCGTGGCTTGTCCTTTCTCTTCTTCTTCCTCCACTCTCGATGTTTCCACCAAATCCATGTTCAGCTTTGTGGTGATTCCTGCCATTTGAGCGCTCCGTGACAGAGCCACCCCTGGCTTTCTAGCGCTCTGATAGGCCCTTAACCCGGAGTTTAGCTTTTTGACGGCTCCCCACATGCCGTGACGGACTCCTAGCTTGGCTACGTCTTTTGGGATTCCCATGTCTTCGTAGTGGACAAGAGAGACTTCACAAGCTGACATTTGTCCATCCCCTTCGCGAGATTCAACTGCATTTACGTTTAGGATCAGACATCTGGTAAAGAACACTAGCAGGCGGTGTCAAGGAATTTAAGAGGACATACCTGCTTTGATTATCCAACTTGAGAAATAAAGCTCCACTCGCCTTGGCTTATCACGCTTTGGTAGAGTTGGATACGGTACTCCCTATCAGATAAGTGTTTTGCTAATCAGGACTATTAGAGATACTTTTGATCTATGAGGAAGAAAAGGCAAAGACATATATACCTTAGTGACAGCATAATACTTTTTTCCAGATTCCCATATTCTCCTACCAATGATGTATTCCCGGTCACTACAGAAAAATGGGAACTACAGAGAGAAATACATTACTCATATGGCTCTTCGTGGAGGAGAGGACTAAAGTATCAACAAAACCAAAAAACAACAAATACCTTTTTGATCCAGTGAACGATCGTTATTCCTGTCTGAGGATCTTCCTCCAGAGTCTTGAAGTAAGCAAGCATAGGATCCCATTTAGGTCGAAACTCATCGTCCCAGAAGAAATCCCTAACAATGTCTGGTGTTGCATCCTCAAATACAGTCCTACTTCGATAAACAACAGGACCTGTCTGTATCAAACAACACCGCCTTTCAGTAACTAAAGCTTAACGCATCAGAGAAGTGAAAACATGGCCTCTCTAGTGATAAGAACCACCTAGTATCTTTCTATAGAGTACCTGAGGCTCATGGCGCCAGGCCTGGTAGCTCATGTTTGGAGTAGACTTATCCATCATAGATTGCCACTCCATCTTATCATTCCCAGCTTCAAGAAGATGCAGCAGATGCTCTAGATCCTTCTCCATCACAACATCCTTCTCCTCCTCTGTCTTCTTATCACTACCTCTGCACAAATCAATCAATCAAAAACTTTCTCGATTTTTCTTTTGTAACTAACTCACCAAAGACTAACCGTGAAACTGCATCACCACTCGGAGGAATCTCTTCTTCGATATCTGATTTCTTGGCGCCGGAACCGAGCCTTGACCATAACGTGCGGCAGACTGAGAAGGCCGAGAGAGCTGTGAAAGCGAGCCAAACGCGGCGAGCGCCAAATCCCGGCGGAGCGGTCCAGAGAAACCGGAGCTTAGAACGGAACCCTAGATAAACCAACCCGGTCCACCTCGGACGCCAAGACCATCCGATCAGGAGCCCGATCATGACGGCGAGCCAAATCGGAACTGCGCATAGCAAGATGTCGACGAATGTCTCTGGAACAGAGGTTCTCCGGATGAAATCCATTAGATTACGGTACGATTCATCCATAACGGTATTCGATCTGGAATCGGACGAGTTTCAGATTCCTCTGTTCGCCGGAGATTCGAACGACATTGACAAGGAAGCGATCCAAGAGGAAGAAGGAGAAAGCAATGTCCACCTTATTTATTTAAATTAATTTGGCTGACTAAAAGAAAATTGGTATTTGCTTGCTGTAGCGAAAAGACGTTAGAGGGTAGGGTGATAGTGATAGGAACAGCACAGTTGCGATGACGAGGCTTTCTCGTTTCGATTCTCACTCGTCTATTTTGTGGCGCGTCTTCGTCACTTGTGGATAAGGATACAACTTCAGTTTATCCACTGTGGATAAAAATTGTTACCAATAGGTTGTGTGCTTGATTTTTCCTTTTGAAGTTAATCCCCTTTTAACCAAAACTCTTCTAAATTAATTGAAGTATTTTATTTTAAAATATAAAATATTTTAACTGTTTTAAAAAAGTATGGGATATTTTATAACCAACTAAATGTTACAGTTTTGATTTTTTTTTTAATTTAAAAATTAAATATTACTCTTGAAATTAATATATGAAATATTTACCATACTTGTAAATAAAAAAATTTACTATATAAAATAAAAGTATTATCTAAAAAAGTTGTACTAAATATAAAACTTAAGTTTTTTTAAGAATATAGATATTAAATAGACAAAATAGATATGTTTCTCTTTATTTTCATCAAATACTAACTATATATTTATCTATAATCTTATATATATATATATATATATATATATATATATAAGCAGTTTGAACCTCTTCTTTTTTTTTTTTGTCAACAAGCAGAACGTTGAAGCTGTAACTTGCGAGTAGATTCATAACACTATTAGCTCAATCACATTAATAGGTACATAAAGATAAGAGTTGTTTCGTATATGGATCTTAAATAGTGGATACGTTTCACCTATAAAAAGTAAACGAAAGTTTCACAGGGATATTTAAACAATCATAAATGAGAAGGTGAAAAAGAAAATGAGAATGTGAGATTCACGTGCAAGCGATCATAGCAGGACGGTGACGGGGGCTTTACAACACGTGAGATTCTGGGCACTAAACTGTACCGATTTGCTACAACATTTTTCTGTCACTAGTGTTGGAAACTAGGGAGATCTCTGGAAGATTCGTCAGAAGTCAGAACCTTTAGCCACTACCTATCGTGGCGCCACATATCATTCTACCGATTAGAACCACGAATCTCTTTCGTTAGGCCCATTAATCAGACCCAGTCCATTATGAGACCTCGAGTGTGTTACCCATAAGACTCTGGGTCAACCGTTTAAGAGACAAACAGAATACAACCTTTCTTTTCGACAAGTTATGATAAGCTTGATCCACCAACTTCTCACCAATAATGATAAGCTTGATCAAACAACTTACCTTATATAAAATAAAATATAGTAATACTATGGTTTTCGCACGACCCCACGGTAGGCGTAAATAATAATAACTAGAGTTTATCCCGCACATAGTGCGGGTATATTTTCATTTTATAAATATTTAATTTTAATATTATTATATAAATTTAAATATACAATTTATATTTTAGTGTTTAGTATTTTATAACTTTTTAATTTTATTGTTTAAGTTTCTTATTACTTTATTAATATAGGGGTTTGTTTTATACATTTTACCTTTTTTATTACGTTTTCGAGTTTTCATAATTTGAAATCATCAAATAAAAAATATTCTTCAACATATGATTTTTGAAAATATATAG
>NC_027748.1:31315435-31316596 GCF_000695525.1 Brassica oleracea var. oleracea | reverse complement strand
GTTAGATTTTTCTCAACAGATTTTGTTATAACTGAAAATAAAATTCAAATCTATAGTTAAAATTAATTTATTATTAATATTCCTATTAATTATTATATCATATTATGTGATTAATGAAATGGTCCTAGTAGACTTCTAAATAGTAGATAAAAATGGTACTTCTCTTTTAATAGAGAAGATATACGCCGCGTCGAGTCTACAAAGTCGTTATGAACAAGACAGATTCATTATAAAAAAGTCAAACAGGAAGATTCTTGCATTCATAAACATGCAACAAAAATAACATTAAATTACACACAATTACACTTAGAATCATAAATTAAAATTAAAAAAAACACAACTTGGGTAGCACCAGAGTTGGTGAGAGTAGAGCGAGAAAAAGTTGCTCTTTAGGACCCCGTGAGTGGGCTCAAGTTCTTTTCATTGATTCATGTATTTTTAGTGCTTTTGGGGTTGGGCAAAGTAGTTACAACACGTTTTCTATAACAAAAGAGCCACTTCATTGGTTTATTTCTATATTGTGCTTTCTTGGTATAATAATCAAAGTGTTTCTACCGGCTTTGTTCTTGAGTGTTGAAGACTGGGTAGTTGATCTTTAAATCTGAATAGGAGATCGGAGAAGATTAAAGGCAAAATTCAAGATGTCTGCAGCTATGGATAGGGCTCTTATGGCTCTATCACTGGAAGAAGAGGAAGAGGAAGTTCTGTTTGTCATGCCGGAGCTCCCTGGTTTTAGTTCTACAGAAGAAAATGCGCTAAGTCTCATCGGGAGGACTCTCAATCCAGAATGTCAAAAAATCTCTGGGTTAATTCTCACTATGCCAAGGAAGTGGCAGAAGGAAGGTCGAGTTAGGGGGGTAGCGTTGTCGGAAGAAAAGTTCCAGTTCATCTTTAAAAATGAACATGATCTGATAGATGTGCTAGAGAAAGGGGTCCAAACTTTCAATGAGTGGGCGATTGTCTTGGAAAGATGGGTGGAGAACCCACCAGATGACTATCTTCAGTACATCCCCCTTTGGGTCCAGATAAGCAAAATCCCAGTCAACTACTACACTGAGGCTGCTCTCATGACTCTAGGGGAAATGCTAGGTGAGGTTAAGGTTCTTGCCTTCGATCCTACGAAACCTATCACTCAGCCCTTCATTAGGGTTCAGATTCGCT
>NC_027748.1:31309552-31315335 GCF_000695525.1 Brassica oleracea var. oleracea | reverse complement strand
TTTAATGAATGTCATTTTTGTGACTTTCATTTCCTGGTGTCATTTTTATGACATAAACTTGAAAGGTGTTCTTTTGGACAATTGCCCTTTGAAAATATGTTAGATTGTCTTTTTGACTCAAGTTTTGAAAATAGGAAACTTATATATAAATGTAAAATTAGGTCTATCTCGGTTGTAGCTTGCTTTCTCTCTCCATATCTCTCTCTCTCTTTTTTTTGTCACCTCTCTCCATCTTTCTTCGTTATATTATTAAGAGACTTTTGACTTGTAGAGTAGCCTTCCGGGGGATTTGGTAGAGGATATACTCTCTAGGGTTTCGGCTATACCTTTGGTACGACTCCGAGAAACATCGAAACAATGGAACGCTAAATTGAAAAGTGGGAGCTTCGCTAAGATGCACGCTGCTCATGCACCAAAGGAGGAGTCTCTGATGATCACATTGATTAATCATAAGGTTTGCTTAGTAAAGATCAACCTTCATGCTCCATCTGTTAAGGTTGCACCTCATGCATTATACCTGTAAGATCCTCTTTCTGATTCTCCAAAGAAGTCGACATACGTAACGTTTTTCACTGCGATGGCTTATTGTTATGCACCACAAAGGACAAGAGACTCGTGGTTTGGAATCCATGTTCAGGGGAAACCAAGTGGGTTAAACCTAGAGACACCTACTATTGAATCACAAACACAGTTTAACAAGAAGTCCTTCTCTTATTAATCAATCAAACTCACAAGTTTCAAATCACAAAATCACTCTCTCAACTCACACGAGATGCAACAACATAAGCATCTCTATTTATAAGACTAGATAACTCTTAATCCTATTAGTATAACAATCTTTCCTTATTTCCTAATCCTATTACAAAACCATATCTCACTAGGATTAGGATAGCTTGTGTCTTAAGCTATTGTCAAGCTTATTCCAACATTCTGCCCCTTAAGCTTGATTCCATCTTCACTCACACTATGAACTCTAATAAGACTTCTGATTTCCTTGAATCGAATTCTACTTAGAGCCTTTGTAAGTATCAGCTCTTTGTTCACTCCCCGGAACATGTTCAACTTCAACTTGCTCATTCTCTACGCATTCTCTAATGAAATGGAATCTCCGATGAATATGCTTTCTGCGACCATGGAACACTGGGTTCTTTGTGTGTGACATGGCAGACTTGTTGTCAACCTTCACGGTCACCTTGTTGCATACATCACCCACGACCTCACTCATGAGTTCCTGAAGCCAAATCGCTTGCTTGGCGGCCTCCGTTGCGGCCATAAATTCAGCCTCGCATGAAGATAGTGCCACGATTTCTTGCTTCTGTGAGCTCCAAGTAATTGGATTTTTATCTAGATAGAAAACATGTCCAGCTGTGCTCTTGTCATCATCCTCATCCACATTGTGCGAGCTATCGCTATAACCAATCAGTTCCCATGCAATAGAATGCTTGTACCGTAAACCAAGTGTTGTTGTACCACGCAGGTACCGAAGCACTTGTTTCAAAGCCACACCGTGAGAGACTTTAGGCTCTTGCATATATCTACTTAACACGCCTACACTGAAAGAGAGATCAGGCCGAGTATGTAATAAATATCAAAGGCATCCTATGGTTCTTCTATACTCTCTCTCGTAAATGCCCTTCTCAAGAACTGACTTAGAAAGTCGAGTATTCACTTCCATGGGCACATGAGCAAGATTGCAGCTATTCATACCAGCATCCTCCAAGATCTTACGAGCATACCTATCCTGAGACAACACCACGCCACCATCATACTGTAGTACTTCTATGCCTAGATAGTAAGTCAATCTCCCTAAGTCGCTCATCTCGAACTTGCTTGCCATCTCTCGTTTGAACTCAACCGTTGACTGCAAGGAAGAACCAGTCACAAGCAAGTCATCAACATACATACATACCAGCAATAAGCCCTTTGTATCTTTTCTTCTGTATACTGAAGGTTCCTTAGAGCATCGAGTGAAGCCGAACTCTAGTAGAATCCGGTTTAGTTTGATGTTCCATGCTCCAGGAGCCAGCCATAAGCTGTAAAGAGCTTTATTAAGCTTATACACCTTATCTTCTTTGCCTTTGATCTCAAAGCCCTCAGGTTGACTAACATAGACTTCTTCCTTCAAATCTCCATGTAAGAAAGCCGTTTTTACATCTAAATGATGTATCTCCCACCCGCGTGAAGCTACAAGTGTGATCACTAGTCTGATGGTTTCAATCCGAGCTACTGGAGCAAAGACCTCGTCATAATCAATGCCGTGTCTCTGAACATATCATTTTGCTACCAACCTCGCTTTGTACTTGCTGATACTTCCATCTGCATTCCTCTTTATCTTGAACACCCATTTTAAACCAATAGGTTTGAAACCCTTTGGTAAGTCGACAAGTATCCATGTGTTGTTCTTCTCAATGGAGAATATCTCATCTTTACAAGCATCAACCCAAACGTCGAGCTCTTTAGCCTCATTAAAATCCCATGGTTCGTTGTTTATAATCATCAATAGCTTCTCGCACTCTGCTTCGGCTAGGAGTATATAATCTTTTAGGTATGATGGTGTAGTTGTTTCTCTACTCGATCGTCTCAATTCTGGCTGTGTGATAACATCTTCCTCTTCGTGCTCCTCACACTCGTCTTCCTCATTCATGTCACCATCATCATCAGCTTCGCTCATCACCTCAGTTACTCGTTGATCGCTGTCATCTTTTAACGGTAAGAGATCAAATTCAAGCACACTCGATTCCGTTGATTTCTCTGTCTCATCCTTGCTCCACTTCCATTGTTTATCTTCATCAAAATATACGTCGCGACTGACTACTATCTTCTGGCTTGAAGGGTTGAGTAGCCGGTAAGCCTTCGAGCCAGGCTCGGTTCCTAGATGTACCAATGCTTTAGACCTATCATCGAGTTTCTTCCTTCCCGCAATCTCTGTTCGTGCATAGCATACACAACCAAAAACCTTAAGATGACTAAGATTTGGTCGCTTACTCCGCAAGGCTTCGTATAGAGTTTGTCCCGCAAGAGATCTTGTTGCAATCCTATTGATTAGATAGGTTGCATGCCTTACAGTTTCTCCCCATGAATAATTTGGTAAGCTCATGTGTTTAAGTAAGCTTCTAGTCATCTCAAACAGTGTACGGTTTTGACGTTCGACAACCCCATTTTGTTGAGGTGAGTATGGGGCTGTCGTGTGCCTGTTGATATCATTTTTCTCGCAGTAAGCCATAAACTCATGTGACATGAACTCGCCTCCTCTATCTGTACGGAATGTTCTTACCGACCCTTTTGTTTCCTTTTCCGCAAGTCCCTTGAACACTTTGAAATTCTCAAATGCTTCACTCTTTTCCTTGAGTAGTATAGTCCACATGTAGCGGGTACAATCATCAATTAGGACAAACACATAGCATTTCTTACTTGGCGTGGGAGGTGATATAGGTCCGCATAAGTCTCCATGCACGAGCTCAAGAGGAAGCGACGCTCTAAACGTAGTTGCTTGCGAGAAAGGTTGTCTCATTTGCTTTCCAAAGTAGGCAAGAAACACATGTATCTTTCTCGATAGTTATATGAGGAATGCCCACGACCAATTCTTTGTTTATCATCATCTTCATTGTGTCGATCGCGACATGTCCTAACCGTGCGTGCCACTTCGATGACTCCGTAGCTCCAGAGGTAAGTAGGCATTGGATAGTATCCGTTTGTAAAGATACTTTATACAAGCGGTTCTTTGACCGTGTGGTCTTTATCATTAGAACTCCGGCCTTGTCATAGAGAATTAGAACGTTGTTTTTCATTCTTACTTCACAACCTACTTCGGTGGCTTGACCTAAGCTCATAATATTGCTCCTTAGGCCCGCGTATATAGTAGACGTTTTTTAGTATTCTCTTCTCACCTCCTTTGAGAACAAAGCGGATTGATCCCTTTCCTTTTATGTCGATACGTGAGTTGTCCCCGAATTGAACCTTTCCTGTGACTCCCTTGTCAAGTTTGATGAAGAACGATCGGTTCCCACTCATGTGATTGCTTGCCCCATTATCAAGATACCATAAGTTTTCCATCCCTCGTTCAACTTCAAAGATACTTGGCTTCACTTTCTCCTCATTGAGATACACTACTTCATGCATCATAAGTTCATCAGCCTCTTGTGTATCTCCTTCCTTTTTTCAGTAGTTTCTTGCAGTTTAAGTAGCTTGTCCGGACAGTTACTTGCATAATGTCCTTATTTGTCGCAAGCAAAACACGTTATATGACTTGTATCTCGGTTTTGACCTTGTTTATACGCCTCTCTCTGAGCGTAGAAACCACCATTGCGTCCTCGACCTCGTCCTCTCCAGTTACCTCGTCCACCTCTTCGTCGTCCTCCTCGTCCATAACCATCTTGACGAGATTCACTGTTGTTGGCGTATAATAACTTTCCATGATCGTCTTCATGTTCTTCTTCTTCTTCAAATCTACGCTCTTCATAAGCTTTTAGTCGACCTACAATATCCTCAAAGCTAGTCGTGTTTAGATCAAGCACCTGCATCAAGTGATGCGACAATATGAATGTATTTTCTCTTTGGTAGACTTTTCAAGAACTTCTTGACGATCTTCGGCTCTTCAATAATTTCACCTAATGAGGTAGATTTCGACGTGATTTCAGATAGTTTTCCTACAAAGGAATCAATGGTGTCTTCTTCCTTCATCTTGAGTCTGTCGAATTCAGCCATTAGGGTTTGTAAAGGAGCTTCTTGTACTCTTTCAGCCCCGGCATGTCTTGCTTTGATAGCCTCCCATACTCCTTTGGCTGTATCGAGATAACCAACTTGTAGTGTCAGAGCCTCAGGAATGGATTGAAAGAGTAAAGCTACAGCCTTGTTGTTCTTTTCTTCATGTTTACTTCCTGGATCAATCGTCTCCCATACTTTATTAACTTTGAGCGCAATCTTCATTCGCATAGCCCAGAGAGTGTAATTGGTAGAGGTTAGCATCGGAAACTTAATGGACGAAGGTCCCGTTCCTTTGACATTCGTCTCAGCTTCTTCTTTTACGTCGGCCATGGTCGTATTCTTCACACGATCTCTTATTCTAGGCTTGTATCAATGTGTATGGCTCTGATACCAATTATTGAATCACAAACACAGTTTAACAAGAAGTCCTTCTCTTACACTACAAGAAAACGTAAGCTTAACGAGGATAATTAACGAGGAATATTTTTCCTCGTAAATTTACGTCGATTTTACGAGGAAATTACGCAGAAAAATAAAAACAGCGTTATTTCCTCGTAAAGTAACGACGAAACAGTTTCGTCGTAAAGTCGATGTAAAGTCACGTGGCTTTTACGAGGAAATCGTATTTCCTCGTACATTTCACGTAAACTTAGCGTGGTCTTTATGAGGAAACAATTTATGTCTACTTAGCGACGAAATTTTGAATCCACCAACTTTGTTTGTCACACGTTTTTTTTTCGGCCACCTAACTAATTTTCGTCGTAAATTCGTAGGAAAATTACAACTACCAGATTCAAAAATTTTCTATAAATAGAGATGTTTGAACATCATTTTAAACACACTAACAAAAAAAACGTGAAAGAAAAAAAAATGGCTGGCTCCGGGAATATTTTCGAGTTGCGGAAGTGGATGTATATACATAGAGATGCTAACGGGAGAGTGACGAAAGAATACCTTGCGGGGCTGGAGACATTTATGCATCAAGCAGATTCAACACCGCTCGCCCAAGAAAGTGGTAAGATGTTCTGTCCTTGTCGGAAATGCAACAATTCGAAATTGGCAAACCGTGAAAATGTTTG
>NC_027748.1:31304219-31307216 GCF_000695525.1 Brassica oleracea var. oleracea | reverse complement strand
GAGCCATGAAATATTTGAAGGGAAAAGCAAAGAACCTCGCCAAAGTTGAAGGTTCTATAATTGCTGGAAGTTTGACGGAAGAAGTTTCTCACTTCACATCGTACTACTTTGCGTCAAAAGTACGTACCCGGAGAAGAGCTCCAAGAAGATATGATGATGGTGGTGTTGCGCCAACATATGCAGTTGCTGGTGTTCCAGACATCTTTAGCCAGATTGGGCGGCTCGGTGGGAAGTCTAAAGAGATTTGGTGGTCGAGTGAACAAGACGCTCATAGTGCACACACCTATATTCTACTCAATTGCGAGGATTCATTGATGTTTTATTTTGAAAGATAACATATATGGACACTTCGAAACACATATAAGTATAATTAATTATATAATTGCGAGAGATTCATTCCTATAAAATGTGATTTTGCAGCCTATTTGTTTCTCAAGTCGAAGAAACATTTCCTGGTATATCCACAAGTGGCGTAGACAAAAGGAAAGATCAACACTTCATTAAGTGGTTGCGGAATCAGGTATTAACTCAAACTCTTTTTTCTTACATGATCTGTATTTCATTAACATTCTCTTTATTTTGCAGGTTGATTATGACGACGATGCAGATTATCCTAAGTGGTTACACGAAGTAATTCAATCTCCACTTGTAAAGGTCACCACATCACAGATGTATTTCACACGAGGCTATACTTTTCATACATATGACTATGGTAGACAGCGGGCGACCAGTAACTATGGAATATGTGTGAAAGGGGAAACAGATTTCAACGGGATCTTGACGGAGATTATTGAAGTCGAATTTCCAGGGTTACTGAAGCTGAAATGCGCCTTCTTCAAATATGAATGGTTCGACCCCGTTGTCAACAGAGGTGTTCGTTCTAACAAATTCGGTGTAGTTGATGTCAACGGTGGACGAAGGTACAACAAATTCGAGCCTTTCATCTTAGCTTCACAAGCAGACCAAGTTAGCGTCCTTCCATACCCTCGGATGAGAGATCCAGGTATAAATTGGTTAGCAGTAATCAAAGTTACACCTCGAGGACGAATCATCAGTGGAGAAGAACCACCATTGCAAGAAGAACAGATAAATGAAGTCGAAGAACCTGAACAAGAAATTGATGACATCCTTCTCATTGATCCGCATAATCACGAGTACGAAGATCTTACCGATGATGCCACAGACAAAAGGAAATAACGAAGAAATATAGAAATAAAGAACGCGGGGCTCGTTAATTCCATGTAAGCGCAAATCATCGTAAATACTGCGTAGGATAAAATCGTCGTAAATACCACGTAGGACGAAATCATCGTAAACACCACGTAAGCTAACGAGGAAATAACGATAAAATGTAAAAATAAAGATGGGGTTTGGAATATATGAAGTAGAAAATAAGGAATATGGGATTTGGGGTTTAACATAACACTCGTTAATTCCACGTAAGTAGAAATCGTCGTAAACACCACGTAATAGGATTCGTCGTAAACACCACGTAACCTAAATCGTCGTAAACACCACGTAAGGGGAATCGTCGTAAATAACTCGTAATGTAAAAACTAGAAAAAAAAAGAAAAAGGAGAAAGATACCAGATTCACATGTGGCAAGACTTCCAGCAATTATAATATGTAAGTCTTGCCCACATGAATTCTAATATCTTCTTCTTTTCCGTTTTTTTTCAAATATTTATAATTTGAATAGGATTTTGCTGAGGAGTGTGATTTGAGATATGGTGTGATTTGGGATTTTGTGTGTGGTTTGAGAATGAGAGTTGTGGGTATATTTATTGGAAAGCGCGGCTCGTCAATTCCACGTAAACAAAATCGTCGTTAATACCCCGTATATAAAAACACGGGCCTTTGTAATTCCTCGCTATTTCCTCGTACAATAAAACACGGACCTTTGTAACTGCTCGCTATTTCGTCGTAACCTTACGAGGAATTTGCGACGATATGTAATCTTATATATAAAGAGCGCTCACTCTTTCTTTCCTCTCTACTTCCTCTCCACTTCCTCTCCATTTCGTAGCAATGGTAAGCCTCTCTAATTCCTCTCTAATTTGGTTAGTTTAGGATATATTAGGTGGTTAGTATAGGGAATTTAGATAGGTTTACGGATTTTATGTTATTTAGTGTTGATTAGGTGGATAATGTTGGGAAATATACTGTTGATGTTAATTCTAAAAATTAATTTTTTTTCCCAGGTTCGAAGAGGAAGACTTACTGTCCATTACCGTGAGATGTTCGGTGAGCCGGGTAGTCGTTTAGACCCGTCTCCTTCAGCTCCCGGTTCTTCAGGTCAGGAGACTGTCCCCGAGACTCAGTACACTCAGAGAGTCTCTGGGTCTACTTCTTCTAGTGCACCATCGGCTCCTCATGTGCCTTCCTCGATGGCTCATCCGACGATGCCTCCTCCTGTGCCTCCTCCGATGGCACCTCCGATGCCCGCCGAGATTCATCCCGATGTGATGGTTCCTCCGAGTGCTCCTTACTCGCAGTACACTGTAGAGGACATTCTCAGTCTGCCAGGCAGAGAAGGTTTACCAGTCATCGACCCAGACCGACCGGACGGAACGTTGTGGTATGTTTTATAACATTAAAAAAATAATTTCTATTTTAAATTTGGTTTTTTTCCAGGTTTGGATTGACGGATGTCTTGCATCGGACGTAACCGACACGATCAAAGGTTACTTCTCCATAGCACATCCGAACTGGCGTAAGACGCCTCACTACGTCAGAAAGACCTAGTTCAAAATTTACACTGTAAGTTTCTATTAATTAATTCTATATACTTTAATTTTTCATGATTTATATATATTTCTTTTAAAAAAACTAATTATTTATTTAATTTTTTCCACAGCAAAAATATAATTGGGCCTTGGGGTCACTGAGAGGGTGAGGAAATCGTTTAACGTGAAGGCAAAAGTTCGCTTGTTGGACACGGTCTCAAACTGGAAGGGTGACTGGATCGTGAAGGGGTATGAGCGTGGCAAACCCGCT
>NC_027748.1:31303768-31304042 GCF_000695525.1 Brassica oleracea var. oleracea | reverse complement strand
TTTTATTAAATAATTTTTTTAATATATATATATATTTAGTTTTATTCTAACTTCTTTAAATGTTTTTTAGGCCAAAGAGACGGGACAGCTCCCGTCTCTTATGGAACTTTACGAGAGGACCCACAAGAACAAGGCGGGTGTATTTGTAGATGGCAAGTCCGAGCAAATCTACAACGACGTGGTTGCTTGGGTTGAAGACCGCCTGACCCAGCTGACCCAGCAGTCTACCGACGGATTATCCGTCACCTTATCCACACTTGAAGTGGATAAGATT
>NC_027748.1:31277346-31303662 GCF_000695525.1 Brassica oleracea var. oleracea | reverse complement strand
TTGTCCCTAAAAAAAAGGGACGGACGTTGGGGATTGGTTCCGTCAACGATGTTCCGAGAGCGACATCGTCTTATGGTCAGCGACGGGATGATGAAGTCTTTCAGCTGCGTAGAGAGTCCGATGAGCTGCGTAGAGAGTTGATCTCGACGCGATCTGCGTTCACAGCTCGTGTGGGGGGACGAGGGCTTCTTGGACGTTGTAGCGGCCACAAATCCAGAATGGGAGACCTTGTTGAGGACCATGCGACAACGAAATCCTATTCCTGGCGAGTCATCATCCGACACACATGCCGAGGCGGATGTAGCGGCGAGGAGTAATGAATTCTACCAAGCGATGAACGACTCTTAGTTCTTTTTTATTCGGTTCTTGTATTATAAATTTAAAACTTATTTATATATATAATTTTTTTTGGTTTTTGATCTTTTTAGAATTTTAATTTTATTAAAAAATTAAATAATTTTAATTATTTTTCTTATTTATATATATAAAATTTTTTGGTTTTTGATCTTTTTAGAATTTTTATTTTATTAAAAAATTAAATTTTTTAAATTATTTTTTAATAATATTTTTATATTTCTGTAAAATAATGAAACGAAGTAAATTCGTAGCTAATGTTGCGACTTCTTTACGTGGAAGTTTAACGAGTTCTTTACGAGGAATAATTTACAAGGAAATGACGTGGAAACGTATACGTGTTCTTTACGAGGAAAACTCTCAAGGTATTTACGTGAAATTTACGAGGATATATTTTCGAGTTTTTAACGTGTGTTTTATGAGTAACTCGTTTCGAGGTATTTATGAGGAAACTTAGCGGCGTCCTTACGTGGAAGCTTTACGTGTTCTTTATGACGAAAAGCTTTGCTTCGTTTTTACGACGAAATCATTTTCTCGCTATGTTACGATGAATAAGCGAGGATATATGCGTTACGACAAACGTTTAACGACGAAACGGGTTTCCTCGGTAATTCGTCGTAAACTTGCTTTTACGACGAATTCACGAAGAAAACCGCCCTCGTAAATCTTTTGTTTTCTTGTAGTGTTATTAATCAATCAAACTCACAAGTTTCAATCACAAAATCACTCTCTCAACTCACACGAGATGCAACAACATAAGCATCTCTACTTATAAGGCTAGATAACTCCTAATCCTATTAATTAGTATAACAATTTTTCCTTATTTTCTAATCCTATTACAAAACCATATCTCAATAGGATTAGGATAGCTTGTGTCTTAAGCTATTGTTAAGCTTATTCCAACACCTACAAGAAAAGCGACTACTATGCTCTTGGTTACGACAACAAATCCTCCAGCAAGCAATACAAAATTTTGAGAATGGATCGCACAGATCTCCCCCTCAACAACGTGTACGAGGTTTGTGACTTCACCACTAATTCGTGGCGTGTTCTTGGTGTGGCAACTGATTGTTTTTAGCAAAATATCGTCATGGCATATCTGTGAAGGGAAATACTTATTGGGTTGCTACTCAAGCAGTAGAAAAGCCAAACCATGATTTCATACTTAGCTTTGATTTTTCAACAGAGATGTTTCAAAGTCTGTCTCTTCCTTATCCTCTTCGGTATGGTATATCGGCTTTATCAGTGGTGAGAGAAGAGCAACTTTGTCTCTTAGGTGCTGACCTTGACATATATTTTTGGGATGGGGGCATACCTTTATCATGTTTACAAGTATGGGTGATAACTAGTAGTGGATCATGGAACAAGTCCCAAGCACTAGTGTATAACACAAGGAGATATTCGTCTTCTAAAGGGATGAGTTTTTTAGCAGATGAGCAGAACAAAGTTGTAGTGTTTTTAAACACCAACAACATGTTACACGTTATGCGACAAAACAAAAACATCTTAGCGAATCATCTTGGTGGAAATTCCTCACTTCTTCTGAATTATGTACAAAGTTTGACACACATCCAACATGCTACACTTCCTGGAGGACGCAAAAGGAAAGCACCAAGTACCTGACTTGTACTTGTCTCACTAATATATCCAGTTGTGTATCTTTTCCTTGTGTATTTAAAAAAAAAGTGAATTTAAGGTTTAAGATAACAGTGCAACTGACATAATGATTATTATGTTGAGATATTAACATCTTTGACTAAGATGACTCTTTATACTACTAAGATGACACTAATCTATCCAGTTTAGATGTTTTTCTCTCTTGTTGGGTCTTTTCATGCATGACAAGATGACTCTTTATACTAGGTCTTGCTTATCTTTTTTTTTTTTGAAACACAGGTCTTGCTTATCTAGTTTTTCCGATATACAAGAAAATGTTAAAAAAGAAAAAAAACTGTTTTAATACGCGATGTTATGTAAGCATATATAGTTTTAGTCGGGCAGAAAGAAAAATATAATACATTTCTTCCAGAATTGAATAAAGATGTCAATCCCAAGAAATATATCTCAAAGATGTAAGTTCTGATTCATATGATTCATCATATTCATTTCTAAAACATAGCCTTTTTCATTTTTTTTTTCCCAAACCTCCTGTTTGATTCAGGGTTTTAAAACAGAGACTCTGTTTCTCCCCTGTTTATCTCCTCTGTATCTTACAAAAAATGCAATAATGCGTCTATAATACTAAATCACAAACATATACACATACTTATTCGGCGATACCTGGACTGATGGCTATAAATGGGATCTAATGTATAACATGATTTTCTAGATTTTGTTAAAGACTGATAACTAAGAAACATAGACAGTCAACATCAGGCCCGTCCCTTGCATAAGACCATGATTAACATGGGGTTTTTATAGTGGAGTTCTTATCGGAAGTTAAGAAACTGTTTCTTAACTTTTAACTAAAAAAACTAATAACCGGTTCTTAAAGTCCTTATTTAAGAACCGGTTCTTAGTTTTTTTAGTTAAAAGTTAAAAAACAGTTTCTTAACTTCCGCTAAGAATCTCACTCTAAGAACTCCGGGTTAATCATGCTCTAAGGCTCATCAAGCATATGCTTTAGACCACAATCAAATAAATAGTTTTAGAGGCCACGCTTTAGTGATCTTTTAGTGTAGTGGTTTCATATTGTTTGCTAATAATACTCGTGACATACGAGAGTTCAACTCCTATCATGCACTTTTTTAAAAACACATACGCATCTTTTCACTACTTTTTCTGTCAGTTGTCATATAATATACTAGGTGTGCAGTAAAGAATTTTTTAAATCTAACTTATATTTAAAAATAAATTTTATTAAATATTATAGATTTTACTATTTTCTTACTAATATTTGATATATATTTGATATATATTAAATCAATTTATATAAAACTAATAAAAATGATAAAAAATTTTGAAAGCTTTAGTAATACAAATTGTATAATTATACAAAATAATAATATTTCAAAATTTGAAATGTTATATATGAATATATTTATTTTATAGATGATGTATGAGCTATTACAATTTTTAAAAAAAGATTACCAAAAAGAAATATCAATATTAAATATAATATATGAATTATTATCATATTCTAATAAGTTTGCCAAAAATATAAATCAACATTAAATGAAATTATCCATGTCATATTTTTCCGGAAGCCATGTCATATTTGTTTTGTGAAATTGATTGTAGAGAGAACATGTGGCAAAATCACTTCGCAAATATAGTCTGGGGGATTTTTGAAAGCTTTAGTAATACAAATTGTATAATTATACAAAATAATAATATTTCAAAATTTGAAATGTTATATATGAATATATTTATTTTATAGATGATGTATGAGCTATTACCATATTTAAAAAAAAATTACCAAAAAGAAATATCAATATTAAATGTAATATATGAATTATACCATATTCTAATAAGTTTGCCAAAAACATAAATCAACATTACATGAAATTATCCATGTCATATTTTTCTGGAAGTCATGTCATCAATTTCAGTAGGCATGTCATATTTGTTTTGTGAAATTAATTGTAGATAGGACATGTGGCAAAATCACTTCGCAAATATAGTCTAGGGGATTGCTTAACAAAATTATTATGTTGTTGACAAAAAAAACAGTATGACTCTCTTAGATTATTTTCATTCCTTAATAATTTTATATATCATATGTTTCATTTATTTTAAATTAAATTCTTAATCTTTTTTTATTATACTACTGCTTAAATTACTATAGCTTTATAACTTTAACTGCCATAATTATATTTTTCCTACTATATTTAAATTAAAATATTATTATCTTGCTAAATATTGATTCATCGTTGAAAACATATTTTAAATATTACATAATATATAGCTCTAATACTATTCAGTTACAAAAAAAAAATCATTCTGATATATAATTATTTGTTACTAAAATTTTTAAGGCCACGTTATGTTAATTTGCTTTAAGCCACCAAATTAATAGGGACGGCACTGGTCAACATAAACCATATAACAAAATGCATTGTTTGTTTCTTTGTAATGGTATATTTGTCGTGACTAGAAGAGCCACAATAATGAACTGGATAGTGTTTGGACGTGTCTTCACAGTTCACTTCATATAAACTAATGTAGTTCATGGCAAAATTATGTTGAAACAAACCTAACAACATCATAGGTGCATGTTTATATTGTTCACGTCAAGTATTAGTCTTTGTACTTTTCATATTATGTGGGTTTTTTTGTAAGAAACATTGCTGGTTTTTTAAGTTGTCATGGTATCACCATTTTGTTATATGGTTTATGTTGACTATGTTAGTTGAAATGGTTGAGCATTTTTGGGTCTTTTCATGCATGACAAGATGACTCTTTATACTAGATATTTTCTCTCTTTTTGGGTCTTTTCATGCATGACAAGATAACTCTTTATACTATTACTACGTCTTGCTTATGTAGTTTTTTTTCGATATACAAGAACATGT
Organism: Brassica oleracea var. oleracea; assembly: GCF_000695525.1. NCBI lineage: Eukaryota > Viridiplantae > Streptophyta > Magnoliopsida > Brassicales > Brassicaceae > Brassica > Brassica oleracea. The sequence goes on along the minus strand of NC_027748.1, from coordinate 31,298,794 downwards.
TTTAAAACGTGATGTTATGTAAGCATATATAATTTTAGTTAGACAGAAAGAAAAGTATAATACATTTCTTCCAGAATTGAATAAAGATGTCAATCCTAAGAAACATATCTCAAAGATATAAGTTCTGATTAATCATATCCATTGCCAAAACATAGCCTTTTTCTTTTTCCTAAACCTCCTGTTTGATTCAGGGTTTTTAAAACAGAGACTCTGTTTTCTTCTCTGTTTCTCCCGTGTTTATCTCCTCTGTATCTTACAAAAACCAACAATGCATCTATAATACTAAATCACAAACATATATACATACTCATTCGGAGATACATGGACTGATGGTTATAAATGTTATTTAATGTAAAACATGATTTTCAAGATTTTGTTAGACTGATAACTAAGAAACATAGACAGTCAGCATAAACCATATAACACAATGCATTCTTTGTTTTTGTAATGGTATCTTTGTCGTCACTAGAAGCAGGAGAAGACCCACAATAATGAAATGGATAGTGATTGGACGTGTCTTCGCATAAACAAATGTAGTTCATGGCAAATTATGTCGAAACAAACCTAAACACATCATGGGTGCACGTTTATCTTGTTCACGTCAAGTATTAGTCTTTGTAGTTTCATATTTTATTTTTGTTGGTTTTTTCTAAGAAACATTGCCGGTTTTATAAGTTGTCATGGTATCACCATTTTGTTATATGGTTTATGTTGACTATGTTTCTTGGAACGGAGGTTATATTTCTCTTTAAAAATATAATTGGCAGGAAATTACTACTATCAGTTAAAAGTATCCATCAATTTTCTCCTCTAAGATATGATACTTGGATGAACTATACTTCCATCTGTGTATTCATGAGTCAAGTAATTAATACTTAAATTGATTATGTGCGTATATTTTCATTTATAAATTTGATTAAGTATTGTTTGGGAATTAGAAGAAGATGCAGAGTCTCTGTTTATGGAAAGAAATAGAGGAGACAACTAGAGGAGAAACAGAAAACAAAACAGTTGCAGAGTCTCTGTTTGAAGATCCTGAGTGAAACATAAGGCTTAGGGAAATTTTGTAGAACAATTTGTCATGAGTGACTTTTGTAAAGCCAAAACTCTTGTGGAAAAATAAAATCGGCCAAAATGTTAAGACTTACTATTGCAGCGTGCTATACAAGTTACCATAAGAATTCTGCTTGACAAATGGTAAATAGGCTCGTATTAGAGAAGCCAACAACGAGACTCTTGTAAAACTTATGAATTGATGATTTTCATTAAACGTATACAAGAGTTTACATATGCATTACAAGAGAACTTTGGAAAAGATCGTATAACTCAAGATAACCATAAATATGTACGAATGATTTTCTTTAACACTGGATCACTCTTATCTATAAATATATGTCTATCCAATATTACCCCTAAAAATGGACGTGTTTTTAGTCAGGCGAATCTTCATCTCCTGCCAACTTTTATATAAGTAAATAGATTTATATTTGATTGGATCAATCCGGTTTACATCATCTGCAGGTTTTGCCCGGTCTCTCTTCGTTATTGATGTTTTTGTTCACTATAACTTGGTTAACGGTCTTGAAATCATCGTTTTCTTTCTTTAACTCGTGGCATTGTACCTCTATCTCTTAAAAGAAACTTACTAATTACAAAGTCTACGCAAAAGCTTTTATATAATGTTAGTTGCAATATTGCTCTTAATCTTAAACCTTAAATTCATTTAGAAAAACACACACACAAGGAAAAAAAAGACAATTGGATAGATTCGTGTCACAAATACCCTTCACGTGCTTGGTTCTTTCCTTTTGCGTCCTCCAGGAAGTGTAGCTTCTTGAATTTGAGCCAAACTTGGTACATAATTCAGAAGAACAGAGGATTTTCCACCAAGATGTTTCTCTAGTGAGTGTTTATTTTGTCGCATAACGTGTAAAATGTTTTTGGTGTTTAAAAACACTACAACTTGGTTCTGCTCGTCTGCCAAAAAACTCATCCCCTTAGAAAACGTATCACTAGTTGTATTATACAATGCTAGGAACTTGTTCCATGATCCAGTACTAGTTATCACCCATACTTGTAAATCTGAAAAACTTGCACCATCATCCATATAAAGCATGTGACGTTTAGCACCTAAGAGACAAAGTTGCTCTTCTCTCACCACTGATAAAGACGATATACCATACGGAAAAGGATGAGGAAGAGACAGATTTTGGAACATCTCGGTTGAAAAATCAAAGCTTAGTATGAAATCATGGTATGGCTTCTCTGCTGCTTGAGTAGCAACCCAATAAGTATTTCCCTTCACAGATATGTCACGACGATATTTTGCTAAAAACCAATCAGTAGCCACACCAAGAACACGCCACGAATTAGAGTTGAAGTCATAAATCTCGTACACGTTCTTATTTGGTCTATCTTGACGATCCAACCTCAAGATTTTGTATTGCTTGCTGGAGGATTTGTTGTCGTAACCGAGAGCACAGTAGTCGGTTTTCTTGTAGCTGTCTCTAGGTTTAACCCACTTGGTTTCCCCTGAACATGGATTCCAAACCACGAGTCTCTTGTCCTTTGTGGTGCATAACAATAAGCCATCGCAGTGAAAAACGTTACGTATGTCGACTTCTTTGGAAGAATCAGAAAGAGGATCTTTCAGGTATAATGCATGAGGTGCAACCTTAACAGATGGATCATGGAGGTTGATCTTTACTAAGCAAACCCTATGATCAATCAACGTGATCATCAGAGACTCCTCCTTTGGTGCATGAGCAGCGTGCATCTTAGCGAAGCTCCCACTTTTCAATTTAGCGTTCCATTGTTTCGATGTTTCTCGGAGTCGTACCAAAGGTATAGCAGAAACCCTAGAGAGTATATCCTCTACCAAATCCCCCGGAAGGCTTCTCCAATGCATAGCTACTTGTGATTAATTAACTCTACAAATCAAAAATCTCTTAATAGTATAAGAAGGGAGGTGGAGCGAGAAAGCAAGCTACAACCGAGAAAGACCTAATTTTTCCTTCTATGTATATCGGTTTCCTATTTTCAAAACTTGTGTAAAAAAGACAATATAACATATTTGCACCAAGAAGTACTCTACAAATCAAAAATAAAAATTAAATAAAGAATAATATATCATAGTAAATATAATCATATACTAAGTTTTCGAATAATCATATATAAATATATGCACTGATACACATACACAGAAGACATGTTAATATTTATTTTTGTTCGAAAAAAGGTGGTTTCAGCTTTTGCCTAGAACCCAAACATTGTAAATAGTCTTTGCCAGCGTGAATTTAATCCAGGTGACGGTAGTTACAGCCGTACATAAGCAACAACCAGACGGATCTTTGTCTTAACTAGAAGCCACAATAATGAACTGGATATAGCAGCCACAACAGGTATCGACCTAATGTGTCTTGTGGACTGGTGATCGGACATGTCTTCACAGTTAACCTCATACAAACAAACGTAGTTCATGGCAAAATTATGTCGAAACAAAACTAAAAACAAGATAGGCGTCATATTTTGTACTCTGCTAACTAGTTCACGTCAAGATTAGTCTTTGTAGTTTCCTATTTTGAGGGTTTTTTCTACGAAACATTGTCGATTGTATAAGTTGTAATGGTATCACCATTGTGTTTTATGATTTTTGTTGACTATGTTTCTTAGTTCTTCAAATTTTTTATTTTGAAAATAATGTCATTAAATCGCATAATAAGCAATTTAAGAAAAGTTTCTAGTTCTGACATATATATGTGTCATATATTAATTGGTTCTATTCTATAAAGAAAAATAAAAAATAAATACATTTATATAATATTAATTTTTTCTTTTTTTAAGATCATCTGACATGTTTGGAGGGGGGTTTAGGAGTTTTTTAAGGGGGGACCCACAAATTGTTAAAAACCAGTTTCAGAAATCGTCGGATAAGAGCCGATTTTGCTTGGGTTGTTGTACTGTTTGCGGGCTCCATTGACACGTGGCGAACCGCGATTGATTTGTTTTTAATTTTTTTTTTTTTTAAATCAGACAAAAAAAAAAAAAAAAAAATTCCAAATGGGGTTCTAGTGTTAATCATGCTCTTAGTAAAAGCTGTGGCAGGGCAATTGGTCAAATGATCAAGATTTTTTGTTGTTTTAATTATTATTATTTTTGTTATGACCTGCATGTTTAAGTAAGTAATAGGCATGGGCATTCGGAGTCCCAATCGGGTTTCGGTTTTATCCATTCGGGTTTTGGTTTTTCGGGTTTATCAAAATCAACCCCATTCGGGTTATATAAAAGTTCGGTTCGGGACCGGTTCGGGTTCTATCGGGTTCGGATCGGGTTAGTAAATCTTCAAAAAACCGGTATAACCCATTGTACTTTCGGGTTCGGGTCCCAATCGGTTCTTCGATTTAAAAATACATGATTTGAACCTATTTTGTAACTAAAACATAAATGAAATCGGTTCTTCGGATTTAAAATACATGATTTGTACATATTTTAATAGCCAAAACATAACTAAAATCGATTCAAAAAAAAAGAAAAAAACATCAAACGTGATCATTCAAAATCAAGCGAAAGATAAACATAGTTAGTGATAGAAAAAAAACCAGATAAAAGAAATCATAAAACAAAAACTAAGTTCTCATGAAATGAGAAACATTATTCAATGAAAACAAAACCAAAATCTAAAAACTTCAGGCTTCAACCGCCACATTCCACCATCAACCTTCGTGTAACAGATAATTATTTTAGAAGTTCAATAATATCTTAAAGTATTTTGGATACATATTAAGAATTAAGATCATATTTGGTAGAAGTTCTTTTTATGATTTTAAATGTTTCGGGTTCTATCGGATATCCATTTAGGTCCGGGTTCGGTTCGGATAATACCCATAACCCAAAATACCAAAAAACAGGATCCATTCGGTATTTATGTCGGGTTCGGATTGAGTTTTATCGGATCGGGTTCGGTTCGGATTTTCGGGTTCGGTTTATTTGCCCAGCCCTAGTAAGTAACTACGTTTTTGGACAGGTGTTGAAGTACGTGGTGCTTCTAAAAAATCTGTATGTACTTATAAGAATATTAATATCAAGTCTATATATAAGAGATTAATCAAGGATCATAACGGTTAGTCTGATCTGGAAAGGCATCTGATAATCTGCTCTGAAAAAGTATGCAACTTTGTCCATTTTATATGATGACTGATGAGTCTTGCTGGAGCCAAATCGGCATCACTCTTGGTTTTGCATCTTTACAAGCTTGATGACGCGAGGAAGAAGGTTGTTATATGTAGAGTGAAACAGCTTTGTCCTTTCCCATATGATATCACTCAATATGAGCTCAAGAGACATAGAAGTAAGCATTTAGGTTTGGTTTGGCATACAACAATCTGGTATCTTCTTTTTCCCTAACATCTCTTGGGGTTTCAATTTGTTTTTGCTTTTGATATGAAAAGATGCGGAGATAGTGTGGTTCTAAGGAAGAGGCGATGAACTTTGTCAAGAGTCAACTAAATATCTCCAAGGCTATGAAAAACAATACGAAACTTAGCCAAGAAAGATATAGACATTAAATTCTTTTCTTATGAATTGGACAAACTACTTAGCAAATGTTAATATCGAATATAAGCGACATATGTAAAGGAAATCAGCAGAGAAGGAAGAAACATTTAAGTCCAATATACTGAAACATGAATTAGAAAAAAGGCAAATCTCCAAAATAGCACATTTCTAAGTTTATATCACAAAAATAGCACTCAAAAACTAAAATGACCAAAATAGCACATTTCTAAGTTTATCCTTTGAAAATTTTAATTTTTTTATTTTTCAAAATTTGAAATCTAATCCCCAAAACCTCATTTCTCAACTCTAAACCCTAAACCCTAAACTCTAAACCCTAAACCCTAAACCATAAACCCTAAACCCTAAAATCTAAACCCTAAATCCTAAATTCTAAACCCTAAACCCTAAACCCTAAATTCTAAACCCCACCCTTTAACTCTAAACCCTAAGTTTGTGACTTTTGATAAAACATTAAGTGCTATTTTCGTGACTTTTGACCTTGAGTGCTAGTTTGGGAACATAAACTTGATTTAGCGCTATTTTTGTCTTTTTCTCTTAGAAAAACTGAATTGAAGTTGCTCTCTTCTTCTACTCGAAGTAGATGTGGGTTGGTGTCTTCTTCTTCTTCTTCTTCTTCTTGAAATTGTTAACTTCGATGTGATGGACAATACTCTCAGAAGCAGCCTTCTCCCTCTCCCACTTGCGTACATTGAAGAAGGATGTGGGTTTGCCTTTCCTGTCTGTGTTTAGCTGGATTGAGATTGTCAATCTCTCAATCCTCTTCTTTTTCTTGAGATAGGTTGAGAGTAGTTGTTTCCTTTCAGTTGTCATTTCTGTTTTCCTGAGATTACTCACCTGAATGTTGCAACATAAGAAGATTGTAATAAGTAAAAGTTCAATATTTAGTTTCACTAAACAAATCAGGAGCACACGTACCATTTTGACATGTCTCTTTCTCTCAATCAATTCCTCCTCACTGAGATTCTTCTTTCTAATCCTTCCTCCTCTTCTTCTCTTTTAACATATACAAAAACAAATGCTATATGATATTGTAGAAACAAAAAAAAAGATCTCAAAACAAGTAAGTGCGTCTGTATATCATACCATAGTGTTACTGCTACTCGCTTGATGATTAGTGATCGCAGCCACTAAAACAATAAAATAATGCACAATTAGACTAATTAAACAAACGTTCATAAGAAATAACCCAATCACAAACCATAAGATATATTCGAACAAAACGCCAGAAGAAACACATAAACAAGCGACTTTAAATTGAAGATCTTAGGAACATACAGGCAAATTTTAAATCGATTTCAGAGTAACAAAGTCTAGATCTGATCTGTAAGACTACACAGGCGAAATTGAGCATCATTATAACTACACATTCCAAACTTAAGCATGAAGTTTCGAAAGAAACGTCAGAATAAACTTGAAGAAGCGACGGTAAACCGAAGATCCTTAAGAACATCATGCGAAATAGGAAAGCGTTTCAGAGTAACATTCTAGAGTATGATCCGTAAGACCTGTAGATACTAAAATCAAGCAGAGAATCCATCCCATACATAAACATAGACTTAAACGAAACATTCAGGAGAAATTTTAACATCACAAGAAAGTATAAATCGATTTCAGATAAACGACCACGATCTGATCCGTAACTAACAAATTCAGCAGGAACGACGTCTAGATACCACAATCAAGCAGAGATCTCATGCCAAACATAAACATAACGATTGGAATGAAGCATTCAGGAGAAACTTCGATGAAGCAAGCGAGCAGAAATGGAAGATCCTAAGAACAGAGGCGAAATATGAAGGTGTGAATCGTTTGCGGAGTAGAGATTCTAGATCTGATCACAGTACACTCAGTAGGAACGGAGTCTAGATACTGAAACGAGCAGATACTCCATCTCAAACATAAACATGAATATTTGTACGAAACGTTTAGAAGAAGCGAGTATGAACATCACATCACAACTACATTGAGAGAGTGAATCGTTTTCATGCTCACAGTTGTTAGGCGTTTCAATCACACCATCATTGATTTCTCCTCCTGCAACGAGCTGCATGTTCGCTTCTTCCGCTCTGTTAAACGGAAGATTCATCGGAGAAGAAAAATCAAATGAGAAGAGAGATTCAGCATTTCAGATACATAAAGAGAAAGCTATAGAGAGAGAGAGAGAGATCACTTACTCGTTAACCATTTCTCTGAGCTTCAAACGGGAGAGAGTGGGAGAGAGACTATGATTTATACCGGCGGGAGTCGGAACTGACCCGCACTCTATATTCTTATTTTAATATTTTTGAAATCCGTAACAGAATTTGCTTTTGGTCACTAGTTTCTTAAGTTGAACGGGTACGATGACGCCACGTCATAATTACTATTCATCGACGGTCAGGGAGTAACTTGTTTGAAAAAATATCTACGGCGTACATTATACAATTATTTACTGCAGACTAAACTAAACCGAATCGTCGAAACATTTAAACGAGTCCACTCCAAGCCCAAGTCTAAGCACTTTTTTTTCTGGGCCTCTTAGATTTTCTTTATAATTGGGTCATAAATCAGGGAATTCAAGTTAAATATATTTTCTCCTGATAGTATTTTTTTTTTTATATCTTTGACAAACTTGAGATTCATATATTCCAAAACTAAAGTGAAACTGTTCATTTTCAGGTTTTACTAGGGTTCTATATTTTATATATATATTTTTTTTTTTTTTTGTTAACCGAGGGTCTCAGGCCGGGGCCCATACATCCCTCGAGGCCCGCATCAACCACGTCATTTCCATCCCAGGAAGTAGCAGGGTGGGCCCGGATGGCCCGGCGTAGGGGTATATCTGAGGAGGACGTTCGAACTCACGGCCCTTAAGACCATTGCGAGCCGCCTCACGCCACTCGACCACCAACGTCGGGTTAACTATATTTTATAGTTTAGAGGAAAAATATTATTGGTCCATCATATACATTGCTTTGGTCAAAATTGATCTATATCTCTATATGTATGCATGAATATTACTATGGTTATATCTTCTTGTGCCTCATATTTCGTGTATGATTTTGTATTACATTACCGTGGGACTAGAATGAACAAAACAATGCAGACAGCGTCTCTGTTCCCGAAAGAAGCAGAGACCGAAACAGATGCAGAGTCTCTGTTTCAAAGATATTGAGTTAGGACACAAGGTTTGGGGGAAAAATCACTACCATTAACATGCCATATATTCTTTATATATTAATTAAAAATTATTTAAAAAGATGTAACCTGTTTTGTATTAAAAATCACTACCATTAAACTCAATTTTGTATTAATTATATTTTAGATTTCTTTAGGTGTCATCTTCAAGTCTTTATGTTGTCATGTGGCAGTTTCAAAATCATTCTTAATCAAAATACAACTTTGACATACATCCCTAGAATAATTAATTATATATTTGCCATTGATTATCCCATATTGTCACCTACTTATTTTTTATATTTTTTTATAACCATGGAGATCCGGCGACCGAGGTCAACCGACTAGTCCCACGAGGCCAACGTCACTCCATGTATTCCTGCGATTTAACGATAGCCTGGATAGCCACAAAGGGTTTCGAAGCCGAGTCTATATTGGGGATGTTGCTCCCTCAAGACCACTAGCCCACCACCGCGTGGTTACATTTTTCATACGTGTTTATGGACCCACGTTGAATAACTACATAAGCTTATACATGAAAGTTTATACTTTGTGTGTAAAGCACCAAGACAATTGTTTTACAACTCCACGAGTGCTATCGTATCTGCCTCTCTTTTACATTCTCTTTTGCATTCACAACTTAAACTGACATTAGCTGCATGTAAGCACTGACGATCAGACCTCCCTTCTAATCATCCTCTACGTAGAATGCATATAAAAATTAATGTTAGTGCTTTTAAATCTCATGGTTTATAGATAGTATAATCATTGTCTCATTGTTGTTGTACATAATAATATAAGAGATTCGATACTAACCTCAGTATGTGTTTATTTTTATCAAAATTGTATGTCTATTATAAATCAATTGGTGGATGTCCATAACCGGCCCGGTCCTTAACCGGCCCGGTCCTTAACCGGCCCAACACCTAGAGGGAGTGTCGGCCAACCCTAGAGAGAGAGACGGCCGCGTGAAGAAAAGAGGAGAGAGAGACGGTTTAGGAGAAAAGGAAACTCTTTTTCTTTTCCTTGTATTTGTACACTTTCCATATTATGTCTTTCCTTTTATCTATCTTGTAACCCCTATATAAAGGGAACACTTATGATTAATGAAATACACAGAAACTTATAGTTCTAAAGCCTAAGTTTTACAACACGTTATCAGCACGACAGCCTCTAACACCCTGAGCCAAAAACCAAATCGCTAAAACCCTAAAACCCTAAACGAAGAGGAATCTGCCTCAGAACTTCAAAGAGGCCGTTCTCCCAAACCGCGAGGACCCAGAAAACGATCAAGATATCAAATCGAAGCCCTTGCCGAGACAAATCAGTCAGTACAAAACCGCTTGTCGATCTGATCACCGACGCGCCCTCACGCACAGATACAGTGCGCGCCGATTTGCTTTGGAACCCTAATCCGAACCCAACGAACCTTAATCCGTCCCCGCGTCTGTTCCAGCTCGTATCCACCTGATCAGCTCCAGCCCCAAGGCGTTCCTGATCCTAGACGAACTCAGCTCCATCTTGATCCAGGACAGCTCGCGTACGCGTCTGTTCCAGCTCGTATCCATCTGATCAGCTCCAGCCCCAAGGCGTTCGTGATCCTAGACGAACTCAGCTCCGTCTTGATCTAGGACAGCTCGCGTTCAAGACAGCAAAGCTTCCCGTTCGCATCAGAACCGCTCGCAATCCCGACTGCAACAGCTCCCGTTCGACGATCAGCTGCTCGCATCTCCAACCTCAATCCGTTCGCGTCCAGGACAGCTCGTGTCCAACTCGCATTCCTGCCCAGCTCAAGGTTCATTCTCTTGGTGGTCCGGTTTCAACAATCTACAAACCTAAAGGTATTTCGAATTCTAAGAACATATAATCGAATTTGGATTGGTTGTAAAGAAAGAAACCCTAAGCCCTAATATCTAAGTAAAAGCCATAGGATAATAGATCAAATCCTAGATGAGTAAATCGAAGCTCTATAAGTTCGATCCCCAAACCTAAAACGAGATTGATCCATTGATCAATTAAAATCAAAGCCTTAATGGTTTTGAATCTCAAATCAAATTCCTTTGATCTAAGATCAAATTTTCGAAAATCCTAAAACCCTAATTCGAAAACTATTGATAGATTGCTTGCTTGATATAATCCGAATTTGATTAGGATTGTTGCTAGAATTGATTAATTGCTTACTGTTTTAAAATCCGAACCTGATCATGATTGTTTAATTAATTAAACCCGAATCTGATTGTTTGTGATTGAATTGTTTCTGAATATGAATCACCTAGAAACCGATTGCTAGGATAACATACTGAAATTTGATTGTTTGAATTAAATTAATTGTTTGAGATTTCATGCTTTCATAATCACTTAGAAACCTGATTGCTAAGGTGTTTAAAACTGGTTGCATTATGATCATATAGAAACCGATTAAGATTGTTCATGCCATTAGCTGTGTGATTTGTCTTGCATCCATGATGATCACTTAGAAAATTGTTAGGATTGATTTTATTGCTTATAATCATCTTGTAGCCGTGTGTCTTGCATCAATATTACAAGGATAAGTAAATCATCTCGTTTGGTCGTGAGACCAATAATGCATTATAACCTGATCATTTTGTTTGCATATGATACTTCTTAGAAATTTTTTTTTCTGGTCCGTGTGACATAAACTATTATTATAAAGCTATAAAGAATTTCTAAGAGTATTAATAATTGTTTTCAGATGTCGAAAATCAACAACTTGGATTTTGTTGCCCTAAATCTCTCACGAGATAATTACTTGCAATGGGTGCTTGATACTAAGTTTGTATTGAAATCCAAGGGCCTCGGTGAATGTATTGCCAAAGACAATAATGCAAGTAAGAAAAATCGATACAAGGCAATATTAATTAAATTCGCCAACATCTTATAGAGAGTCTCAAAGATCAGTACATAACTATTGAGAATCCTCTAGACCTTTGGAACAAGTTAAAACAAAGATATGATCACCAAAGGTTGGTGTTATTGCCAAAGGCTAGATATGATTGGATGAGTCTCAGGATCCAGGACTTCAAGTTGGTGGATGAATATAACTCAGAAATGTTCAAAAAAATTTCTACATTGAAGCTGTGTGGTAAGGAGATCACGGATGAGGATATGTTGGAAAAGACATTGTCCACCTTCCACACAAATAATATGGTGTTAGGAAACCAGTACCGTGAAAAAGGCTTCAAGAGTTATGAAGAACTGATTCCATGTTTGTTGCGTTCTGAGCAAAACAATGAGTTACTGATGAGAACAGTGAGATGAGACCTCCAGGATCCACACCATTACCTGAAGCACATGCAGCCGAAGAAGCTATGAATGAATCTAACCATGTCCATCATGATAAACCACACGGCCATTGCCGTGGTGGATGGAGAGGACATGGTCGCGGCCAATACAACTTACATGGCCGCGGGAATAGCTATGGAAGAGGTCGTGGATATCAATTTCATTCAGGCCGTGGTCGAGGCAGAATCTGTGGTGTTTCTAAACCACAACACTTGACCAGATCAGTGTGTCATAAGTGTGGAATAAGTAATCATTGGGCTAAGAATTATAGGACTCCCAAGCATCTAGTTGATGAGTACCAAGAGAATTTTGAAAGGGAAGAATCCTGAAGCCCACAAGATCTTATGGAATATGAGACTTCTAATTGTCTAAAAGAATAAGTTGATTTCGATGTCTTGTTTTGATTTTATGATTTCTTTGTCTTTATGACTTATTTGAATTTATTATATAAATGAACGTTTTTATTTTAAAAGTCCTATCTCTGAAAATCTGAAATCAGTATAATAAAATCTATAATAATAAATCACCTAAAATTTCTTCATTCTTAAATAATGGATAAATGGTTTCAAAATTGAAACCATGGGCATAGGGAATAAAGAATTCCTTTACATCGCCCAAAGAGATAAGAAATATAGTTGCGGGTATAGCCATTCCCATGAAAGGCTACTGTCAGACTAAAGAGATCTAATGATTTATACTCACCCATAGAAGCCCATTGAATCTAAGTTAAAAGCATCAGGCCATTTAGTGGTCATAGATATTCCCCATATCGATTAGATAACGGGTCAAGAGCCAGACATATTCCATCATTAAAGACATTTAGATGTGTCCATTGCTCCACCACAGAAAACTAAGATGGTACCTCAAAAGGAGGATGGGGATATATGTTGGATATGAATCTCCCATGATAATGAAGTACCTTGAGCCAAATATGGGTGATCTATTTAGTGGCCAGGAGCACGAATTGCAAGTTTAATGAATCCGACTATCCAACATTAGGGGGAGAAAATAATAAGCTGGTAAAAGAAACAAAATGGCATCGACCATCATTGTCTTGGCAAGATCCTCGGACTAAAGAATGTGAAATAGACGTCCAAAGATTATACATTTACAAAGCTAACTAATCAAATGCCAGACACATTTGCTGACCTGGAGAAATGACTAAGTCATATATAAACCAGCTTGTAAAGCACCAACGAAAATGATGTCCAAGAGAGACACAGTCAAGTTGCTACAGAGTTTATACAAGATAGACCAATAAGTTCCAAAAAAATTTAGAATCCTCGGAAACAAAAGAAAGGTGTAGATAATGATAAACAGATCCAAATCCGAGGTTACTAAGGAAACCATCCTAGACATAGAGATAAGACCGGCCGGCTAAACATTTAAGGAACCAAACAATGTAGCTTGTGACGCCAAGATGCAAGGTAATAAAGGTCCTTGATAATAATAAAATCTGAATCGATTATATCATGTCTGGAACATTATGGAATACATAAAGAATGTCGACATAAGATGATTTTAGTAGCACTTGAAATTATGAATATAAACGAGGATCATGAACCCACGTCCATACATGAATGCACTCAACAAATCAGATAAAAAGAAAAGGGGACGTGGAATTAATTAAGAAAAGAGAGGTTTTGGTCCCACATTTCGGACACCTCTAGATGTAAAACCAGTTGGACAAATGAGTCTTTGTAAAAGAAATGAAATATGGCGAGATAGCAAGATATAAGGCATGGCCATATGCACAAGGATTCACACAAAGACCAGGAATCAATTATGAGGAGATATACTCCCCTGTGGTGGATATAACAAACATTTAGATTCCTAATAAGTCTGGTCATGAGAAAGGAAAATAGATTTGCGGTTAAAAGATGTAGAAACCGCCTACTTATATGGTCCACTGGATAATGAATATATATATAAATCCCAGAAGATATTGAGTTGTCAAATACAACAGGTTCTCGAGAACTAAAATATATATGTGTATGTTAATATCCTCTAGAGAGATTTCCCAAACGATTATCTAAAAAAAAAGATTGAAATGAGAATTTGGGACAAACAAGGTTTTGTTTGGGAATAAAATTAAAACATCTTAAAAGATGGAATCTTTGTGCATCAAAGGGCTTATAGTAAGGTATTCAACCAAATTTTAAACATGGACTAAATGCTCGCCCATTGTGTTGTCCCATAAGGTACTTTGGTCCGGACACAAACGTATTGTAAGTCTCAAGAAGGATGTGGTCGTGAGGATTTTTTGAATTAGACACGGATCCTTTGATCCCAAGAAGGACAAGGGATATGTCCTTGGTCCGGAAAAGTTCTTAACCCAAGTACCATTGGCGCCTTGATGTAATAGGCAAGCTATACTAGGCTGGACATGTGTTTTTGCCATGAATCTCTTGTATATGTTTAGATCATGTCTGATCATGAGGTTATCTATCAGATCCACATCAAGCTCGATCACAGACATGATATGTCTTTACACATGGAGGTACGGCCATATCATGGTATTCCATGAAACAAACCATCGCGGCCACATCATCTAATCATTCGGAAATATTGGCCATACATGAGGCCAGCCGCGAGTGTGTTTGGTTGAGGTCGATGACCCAACACGTCCGAGCTGATTGCGGGATGGCCGAGAACAAAGAGCGAACCGTGATGTATGAGGATAATGTTGTGTGCATTGGTCAGCTCAAGGATGATTACATAAAAGGTGATAGGACGAAGCACATATTGCCTAAGTTCTTCTTCACTCACGAGCTTTAGATAGCCGGTTAGGTCCAGGTCGTTCAAGTACGATTCAGTGACAATTCAGCAGACCTATTCACCAAAGCACTTCCTACCTGCACGTTCAGGAAGCTCACGCATCAGATTGGGATGCGTAGGCTGAAGGACTTCCCCTGAGGTTCACATCAGGGGGAGTGGTGCGTGTTGTACTCTTTTTCCTTCATCATGGTTTTGTCCCACTCGGTTTTACTGATAAGGTTTTAATGAGGCAACATTAAGCGTATTTTAATCCCTGTATGGTTATTGCATCCAAGAGGGAGTGTTATAAATCAATTGGTGGATGCCCATAACCGGCCCAACACCTAGAGAGAGTGTACCCTAGAGAGAGAGACGGCCGCGTGAACAGAAGATGAGAGAGATAGACGAGTTAGGAGAAAAGGAAACCCTTTTTTTCTTTTCCTTGTATTTGTATATTTTTCATATTATGTCTTTTCTTTTATCTATCTTGTAACCCCTATATAACGAGAACACTTATGGTTAATGAAATACACAGAAACTTACAGTTCTAAATTTTAAGTTTTACAACAATGTCTTCATTTTTATCAAACCAATTTTCTTTCTAGATACTATTATTAATTTAAAAACAAATTTTAAGTGATCGATAAGTATTTCCTTTAATTATTTGGCATATATAAGCTTTCCGAAGTCGACGCAAATAAAATATATTCTAAATCTTATACATCTTCAAAAATGTATTAAAGAACTATATATATTGTGACTTCCTTCCAGACAATAGCGAAATTATTCAAAATAACTCTAATTAATCATGAAATGACTAAAATAACTCATATAATTTTGAAATAACTAGAATAACTCTTGAAACATGTAAATTTACGATTTTACCATTACTAATAATTAAACCATAATTTTTTTAAAAAGAAATACACTTTAATTTTAAGAAATGAAAAAAGAGAAACACTTTACTTTTGTAGGGTTTCTCCACCAAACGCCCTCCTCCTCGTGTCCTTCACCTCCATCTTCGACGGTCATTTCTCCGTCACAATCGGCTTCGTCTCCATCACCCTACCATAACTCGACTCTGTCTCCTACATCCTCCACTTGAACTCACCTTTTGTCTCTCTGTTTCTCGACAAACCCGAATCGATTTCACTTCACTCACTTCTGGCTTCAGTTGCAACGTACTCTAATCTGTGAGTCTTTAATCTATGTTGTTGTTAATGTAGATTAGTTGATTGCATGTAGAAATTTTAATTTCATCTAACCTTCGACTTCAAATCTGTTGAAGGAGAATGAGAGGCGTTAGAAGATATTTCTTGAAGCTGGGTGGACCAAAGGATTCAGCTTGAGAAGACAATGAAGATTCTTCCTGGTGGTGGAGCTGATGAAAGCAAAATAAGCGTTGAACAAGTCAAATGAACTCTGACTCAATACGTATTCCTTTATCAAAGTTTCGATATCTGACCCTGATGTGAGTTGATATTTTTCTGTAAAGTTTTGATTTTTTTCGTACGTTTATATTGGAACTTTAGTTTAAGTTGTTGTTGTGCTCTTGCTCTAGATGGAGAATATAGTTCACTTTCTTGCTGATATTGGGGATGGTGCACTTATATCTTTTATTCTGTGTTTGTGTTGATAGGGAATGCTCAAAGCTTCTAGCTTTACATCACTGAGCTGCGGAGAGAGAGCTGTGTACAAGAAATACTCTTAAGATCGAGAACGGCGTAGGTGTTGCTTTAGTTTCATCAGCCAAGTCTCTCTTGAGTGCTGCTCCTCTTTCTTTATGCTCAAGTGATTTGACGGGAAAAGAGTCGTTCCTCATATTTGAAAACTTTTGTTATAAGTTCGTAATGAATTCTTTTTTGTATTGGTTCAACTTTTCTATGATTAATAAATAAGCTTTATGATTGCCTGATTGTTTTGCTTGCTTCGTGCTGTGTAATATGTTGTCAAAACATTTTTAATGATCTCATTTTTTTTTTCTGTCAAAAAAAAAAAATGATTTCATTTAGTATGAGCTTAAACAAATATTAATCATCTTTGTGGGGAAAGGTAAAGATGACCAGAACATTATATTTGATCTGAGTTCTCAAGTTTGAGTCTTATTCTTGTGATGCCAAATTGTGTATTTGTGTGTGAACCGGCCAGGTGATGTGTCCAACATGACTCTTGAAATAATGTGTAATTTATTGATTTCTATATTTTATAACGTCGAAGCTTTTTTCTATATCATATGTGATATAACTTCCTTTTTCTCAAAGAGATATTCGACAAAGAGGCACTTACGACTTGGCATTGAACTTATTTTGATTACGAGGATTTCAACAAGTGGTTAAACCACCATGAAATGAAACAACTTGATAATAAATAAAAAATGGATGAAAAAGATGACGGAAATTACCAACACCTTATCTAATTCTGATCTTAATTAATCTAACAATAAACCAGTTTTGAAATTAATATAAACCGGATCGAAACTGAACATTAAATTAAGTTTGGTTTATATAAACCTAAATTTCCCTCAGTAAATCTACCACAACATAAATTTTAAAAGTCTGTCACCGTTTAAACAAAAAGTCTACCAACAATTTTAAGTCAGATATATAACTCTGCCGTAAGAAAATAAGTCGAACACAATAAAATAAATCTGTGCATAAGCAAATAAGTTGAACACAAAAATTTACCATTTTTAATAAATCTGCTACCTCATTCGACAGATATATTCCTAAAAATATGTTTTCTATTCAAATCGAACTATTAACTCTGCCGTGGAAACAAATCTGACGTTTCGAAGAAAGTCTGGTACCACTTTAATGATAGATTTTTTTCTATACAGATTTTATAAACAGACTTGTTATTCGAGAGATATATTTTTTTGAAAATAAATCTGCGGACGATCAAATGTTAAGGGTATTTTGGTAATATTTTTTTGTGTTATAACTATGGACAAAGACAATTTCGACCACAAAAATATTCTAATAAATCTTTAAAAAATATGAGTCATTCTAGTAATAATACAGTTAATTTGTGTCATTTTAGTAAACTTCCCCAAACAATATGGTTAATAAATGTAAATCAATCAGTAATAACTTTAGAATATGTAAAAACTATCAGCATGTCTACATTTTAGGAAATCGCATTTTAGTGTTTAGGTAAACTATTTAATATTTATTGCTATATTATGTTTTTCGCGGCCCTAAATATACAAAAAAAATTAAGGTTTAAATTTTTTGTATATCTTGAATATACAAAAACAAAAAAAATTTAAACATAAAATTTAAACCTTTTCCCGATACAAAAAAAAAAGTTATTTAACCCTAGGCAAGACTACCTAGTAAAATTGTTATTTGTCGAAATATTTGTGTACAATGCTTACGAGTTACTTTGTAAAGCCAAATATCTTGTCGAAGAATCTTTTGAACAACAAAGTCCTTACTAAAAAAATGAATATTCCAATATTCTTATTCTTATTCTGTTGTACTTAGTCAATGTAGTTACGATAATATAGGGAAATCAATATCTCGTGTAATAACCTCATGTATATATCTCTTGTAAGTAAGCTTAATGAGATCAAGGATTTACATTCAAACTTTCATGGTATCAGAATAGGTTTCATCTTGAACCTTCTCTACGCCAACTTTTAACATGCCATATATAAAAGTGTTATTTGTCGAAACATTTGTGTACAATGATTATGAGTTACTTTGTAAAGCCAAATCTCTTGTTGAAGAATCTTTTGAACAACAAAGTCCACACTTACTGTTGCAGCTTGCTATACAAGTTACCATAATATTCTTTCTGCTTAACGAACTGTATGAAGAGGGACCTAGTTTTACTGTCATAAACGCAAAAGAGAAACTCTATAAACACTTTGTGAGCATTTGACGCTTGATACGGAGGGTATTTCTCTATAAAACGACTAAACCTAATACTGAATCATAAGGGGATTCTTTGTTCCATATCTTGGCTATGACCTCTTCTATAATTGGTTTAATAACATAGTTGTTCGGGAGGGCTGGATTTACATCCTCCCTCGAGGCCCATTAAGACAATGAATTAGGCTCATTTTGTTAGGAAACTCTAGACATATTTTTCTATAAATAAAGAGATACATCTCTTTATCATGGGATCTTCTCTTCTCCATTTTATACCTAGAACATTTCCTACAGAGGGTTTATGGATTATTAGATTTACTTTATACTAGAAATCATTCTTGTAATACAATCTTTGATCAATAAATTTTTTTTGATGTTCATTTTTCATTTGAATCTTTCAAGATTTTTCCTAAGGCTCAAAAATCTAATCATTATCCTTAAATTCTTTATTGTATGATTCCAACAAACATCACAAGCATAAACACCATTTTCGGATCAAACAGTTGGCCCTAGAAGGAAGGGGACAAGGATAACTATCTTTGAAGCATATCAAACTTGGGAGAATCTAGATCTACGAAGACTTAAGTTGGTTATCCGGCGAACCATGGTGGTCTCTATTTTAAAGGAATCAGCTTTCTCATCATCATCTTCGCCTAATTGACCAACCGAGTTCATCGTCTTCGTCGTCCGTGTCCCTGCAATGCATCGCCGAGAGCTTCTAACATCAATCTCGGCGTACACCGTTTTCTTGCGAGTCCACCAGGACCATGGACCGAGTTGACTCAAAAGTAAGCCCACTTGACATTTTTGTTGTGTGTTGGGCCCAATATGGATCTACATATTTCGAGATCAGATCCAAATTGGTCCTCGGCGTATTTCGGCGAAGCCACGACTGGTCACTTCTGGCAAACGAAGAAAACAAAGCCTTGAACTCCATGAACTCGGCGATACGACTCGATCTCGATCTCGGCTACCATGATTCAGCCTCGATACATTCAGTTTGATTTCCGCAAGAGCGGCGATGATGAGTCAATCACCGGTGTCTGTGTCTCGATTCATCGCCATCCGTGGAGACCAGAGATCGACAACGTGGAAACCGCAACTGCGTTGGTTGTGTCTCAGCTTGGACGCCATTGATAGACATGTCAAAAGCTCAAATGTTCCTCAAAAGCTTCTCAACGTGTTGGACGGGATGAAGAGAGGCCTCGTTCGTTTTCAGAGCAAAGAACATAAAGGAGATACCACGATAGTTCTTGATCTCGAATCTCCTCACGTCTTGTTCGACAAATTGATTCAAAGAACTTCTAATTGCGTTGTTTTATTCCGCCACGGCTTCAAGTCTAAGGAGATGTCACACACTATGATACGTCTGCGACCAAGGTCAAGTCTCCGCTCGGTTTGTTAGCTCTTGACAAGCCTCAGAAAGCCGCAACTTCTCTGATACAGAACGTTGAGAAGAACGATCAAAACCGCTTGGACGCCATTGATAGACTTGTCAACAGCTCTGAGATTCCTCAGGAGCTTCTGAACGTGTTGAAGGAGATGAAGAGAGACGCCGCGAGAGTTCTCAGTTTGCCTCATGAAACAGAGACCAAGGTCAAGTCTTCTCTATTTGTTAGCTCCTCGCAAGCCTCATGTTGCGGATTCAACACTTAAGGCTAAGAAACGGATCAAATCCTAAAATGGACCACAAGGGGTCAAAAAAATCTAAAATGACCCACAATTGGACATTAATATGATACGGACCAAAAGCCTAAAAAATAATCTATTACCTCCTATTTTAATCTATATGGACCACATCATTCACTTTGACTCTCTCCATTGATGCGTTTTGTTTATTCCTTAACGGTTATCGAATTTTCGACTATTGGCTCCAGTAATGTAACTACTTCTCCGGTGGCATGAGATGCACGTCCGGTGGTGCATGTTGGTGGTCGGCAGTGAAAGCTCTGGTTTGTACTTCTCTCCACGTTAAAACTGCTCGACTTCATTGTATATCATTCACAAAGGAGAGCATTAATGATGCCTTCAGATGGCCCAACTCCTCCGAGGCTCCAACGGTTACCGTCAAAACTTCTCTTCATTGTATATCACCGGCAAGAGCATCAATGATGGCTTCCGATGGCACGACTCCTCCTACGGTGATGTATGACAACTCCAGTCCGGTTTGATGGCATGGCTCTCCGATACTGAAGAACAATGACCGTGGTGATAAGATGCGGCAGCTCCAAGTCGGCTCTTCCTCCATGTACTAACATATTATAATTATGTAAGAAGAAGAAAAAAGGAGAAACAAAAGAAAATAAAAAAATGTGATCAAGAAGAAAGAGAGGAAGGAAGAGAAGTACAACAACAAAACCATTCTAGTCACCCTTGACCAAAGTGGTGCGGCTAGGTTAGCGTAGTGAGAGAGATGCATACTTTATATATATAAATGTCGCACGGTTTGACCAAAAGAAAAGAAGATGGTTTTAGTTAATTGTAGTTAAACAAATTGGTACAACTCAAAAACTAGTATAACTATGCAGGTTCTCAAAACTTGTGTGCATGCAATTGTTGCCATCATTAAGCGTGGAGAAATTGCTGAACATTATTGTTCTAAGTATTATTGAATAGATCAACGGACTTTGACATATTAAATGTCAATATATCCAGTGCTTCATCATTCATCATGGAAAAACTATATATCACACAATATATGTTCGACTAGTATAAATGGTACAACTATTTCTTATTTACCAGACTAGTGATACTGATATAACTAGTACAACTATTCAGGTTCT
>NC_027748.1:31264354-31277025 GCF_000695525.1 Brassica oleracea var. oleracea | reverse complement strand
TTGTGCATCACGTTTTAAACGTATATCATGTTTTAAACATTATGGTTGAATATTAAATCAAGTAGTTGTATTATTCCTAAATATTTTTGTGTAGTTTAACCTATTATCTATTTCTTTGGTTGAAATACATTAAATCAAAGTCTATAAAATTAAGAGAAAAATTTGTTAGGTACGTAAATACAAAATGTAAAACTAAATAATATTTATAAAAAATTTAGATATTAAAAAGAAACTGATGGTATTGGGATTATAAATTTCATAATTTTTAAAAAATTTTATAAATTTTTGAAGATTTGTTTTTTTGGTAGGAAAATTTTTAAATTATAAAATAGAATTAAATAATAAACTGAGTGAAATGTACTAATTTGCAAACATAAGAATCAAAAACTATTTGAAATCAAATTTGTAGATACAACAAACATATGTATATCATATTTTATATCAAAATATGCAAGTTTCACCATGTTCTTCTTGTGTATGTGATTACAATTGCTCTATTTCTTATAATATTTTCATGTCCATATCAAGAAAATGAACTTTGAGGCGAGAAACCTACTAACCAGCACTTGAAAAACACAAATCAAGTGTTGCCACAATTAAACTAGTAATAGTACTACTGTAGTTAAACCGGGTAAACTATTATTGTTGTAGTCCAAATGCCAAATATTAATGTTTGTGCATTTTTTTCAAACTCGTGATGGCTTATGCATTATCTTTTGGACTATACTCTTCCAGATCTTAAACTGCAATCTTTTCTCGCTCGGCAGTTGTCTTATTCGGCTTCGGGAGCAAAAACGTAAAGATGTTTTTTTCCATATATAATACAACTGGTACAACTAGTACAAATGGTAAAACAAATCATTATCAAAACAAATATTATATAAACAAACTATTAACATATATTGACACATCCACTAAGGACAGGTGGTAAGATCACCTTGCAGTCGATCAAAAAGGTGCATCTACAAGAAGTTCACAGCTGGTCTCGGCGTGACAGGATGAGGCTGATCTACTTGTGTGTGATAATGAGTGTGGTGATGGGGAGAGATGAGAAGGTGAACATCCCTCATATGTACATCAAGCTGGTGATACTGATATAACTAGTACAACTTAATATCATTCATACGCTGGAAAAAAGAGATGATGTATTCATGTATTTTGACAGATGCAAGCGGGAAAGATTAAACTAGTACAACTATGTACAAACGGTACAACTCAAATACTAGTACAACTATGTTATTTCATCACGATTAAAACAATTATTTGCAAAAAAAACACAAAAATCATACATCAAACTCAATTTTTTTCTTCTTTCCGGTGACTTGCGTTTTTAGAGCAATGTTTGAAGAATTTTCTGGCTCTGCATCTAGCTTTTTGGCCTCAAGACCCAAAAGATGAAGATAATTTTTTTTTGAAAATTGTACAACTAGTATAACTAGGACAACTTGTAAACGTATCAATTTCAAATCAAATATTATTAAAAATATACTATTCATATATTTGACACATGCATGCGGGGTAGATTAGACCAATATGTCTTATTGGTTCTACATCATTCTCTTTTCTAGCATCTTCATATGCGGAAAACAATAACTAGATGAAATTATTATACATCTCATAATTAAGTGATGTCATTTCATAATTTCTCAAAGCCATGTCATCTTTTTTGTGAGAATGAACATGGTGATGATACATAAGAAAATCAATTTTCAAATAATATATAGGAGATACTCAATATGTACTAGTTGTACTAATTCGAGTTGTACTAGTTGTACTAGTAATACTTTGCGTTCTTCATTATCTTGGATATCGGATGGAAAAGATGAAAATTTCACTCTGGATAAGATATAATTGATTAAACATGACTATGGGTTGATCGATTTGAGATAAGAAAGAGAAAATTAGTGGATGGTTGAAGAAAAATTTTGATTTTGTATTATGGTGGAAGAACTATGAATGGGGAAGAAATGGGGAAGAAGAAGGAGATTGGGTCGGATTTCGGGTCCGGATCTGGGTCGGATATTGGGTTGGATAGTAATGGCATATGTTAGTAAATACGTTTAACTCCTTAAGTTTTTCAGTTATTTAACATAGATTTCTATTTAAATTTAAATGCAAAATAAATAAATAAAGTGATGGGTCTAATTGAGATTTTTTGGAGACCAAGTAGTCCATCTCAGCATTTGATCCCTCATAATTTCTATTTATTTTACATTAAAAGTAAATAACTGAAAACATTAACTTATTTACAACCCGTGTCACTATTATCCTACCCAAAATCCGACCCATTTTCTGACCCAGATTCCGACCCAATTGTAACCCTACATCCCCAAATCAAAACACAATCTCTTTCACCTCCCACAATCCAATTTTGTTGTTCTTGTTTTTAATCCAGATTTATATTATTGTTTCCTTGTTCTTATCCCAAATCGATCGACCTATTATCATCCTTAATTGATTTACTCTTATCTGATTCGAATTTCATCTTCGTTGTAAAAAATTCGCGTCAAAGAAGAACACAGAGTATTAATAGTATAACTAGTACAACTCAAACTAGTATAACTAGTACAACTCAAACCAGTACATCTAGTATAACTAGGGTGAGTATAACCACTATAACTAGTATAACTAGAACACATATAACTAGTATAACTTTGCAATTAGTATAGTGATATTTGGTTTTTGTTTTCAGCTTATTAATAATGTTATAGAAGATGATGATGCAGAACCAATGAAAATTTGGTACAATCCTCCCACCTAGATGTGTTAAAATATCTTAATAGTTTGTATTCTATAATATTTAATTTAGATAATGAATTTGTTTTACTAGTTGTACTATTTACGAAAAAATCATCTTCATTCTTTTTTTCTCTCGAAGCCGAAGAAGGTAGTTGCAAAGCCAGAAAAATAATATTAGGTTAAGTTGTGTTTTGTAATACCCTATAATACAGCTAGAAGGAGTATAACATGTATATTAGTAAAACTGAAACGTGTATAACCAGTACAACTCTCCAACTAATATGGTTATATTTTGTTTTTTCAGCGTATGAATAATGCGAGAAAAGAGAATTATGTATAAAAAATGAGACATGTTGTTCTAATCTTTTCTCACATGTATGAGTCAAAATACATGAATATTTTGTTTTACATAATATTTATTAAGATAATGATTTTTTTAATTGGTTGTGCTAGTTGTAGTGTGGAGCCTCAAAAGTTGCGGTATGAGAAGATTTAAAAGAGTTTAATGCAAAGATGATGTAGAAGCCCTCACGGGTTTGAAAATGATGGATAGGCTTCATGTTTGGTGTTTGTACTATGACAATAGTAGTCCAACTTGTGTACCTGGTTTATATATGGTAGACCGGTAGTAGTACCAATGTTTTGATATTAAAAATGACATACCAATGTTAGTTGTATTTTTGTATTTGATTTCAAATAACTTTTTATTCTTATGTTTTACAAATTATATGATGATATTAAGCTGTACCATTTAAACCAATATTACATATCTTGTATATGGGCTATATGTTTAGTTTTATTAGATTACCAGTTGTACCATCTTCTATAACTCACTCCTTTAGCAATTTCAAGATTTAACTTATATTACCATCATATTAAACTTTTAAAAACATTCATTACACTAACATTAATTTAAAACGTGATGCACATTTAAAGCAATACTAAATAAAATAACAATATAGTTGTACTAGTTTTTTTAGTTGTAAAATAATAACGGCTGCTCCGGATTAGAAATCTCCAAGTTTCACTATTCTCTGCATGCATATCTCCAAGAGCCATTCAACCTACTCCGAACCTGAAAATGACTCGAAAAAAACTAGAGAGACTCGATAAAAACTTGAAAACAATTTAGAAAACATATATACAATCTGTATGAAAACACAATATATCACAAAACGGCCTCGTAACATTGACATAACTTAAACTAACAATTTCTGAAAGTTAGATTATGTTTTTTTTCCAAATAACATGGTTAATCAAGTAAACAAACAGTTAAAGTATACGGTAAATCATGTAAACTTATGTGATGGTGTAATAATTGTCAAAAAAAATTTCATAATTTTTTTTAGGAAAGTTACAACTACTTCATTTAATATTAAACCATAATGTATAAAACATGATACACGTTTTAAACGTGATGCACAATACAAAATGAAATAACATAGTTGTACTAGTATATTTGAGTTGTACCGATTTGTGCCTAGTTGCACTAGTTTTCTAGTTGTACTGGTTTATACATAGTTGTACTTTGGCAGTGAAATCGAAAAAGCTAGTTGTACCACATAAGATTTAAACTTACTTCAGTTGTACCACTTCTTTATGTGTACATGCATTTGCCCCAATAAAATGAAATCATCAATTTTGTTAAAATACATTTCATGTATGTTTTCCAAAAATTATGTGTACAAAGAAGTTAACAAACCTTAAAAGTATAAGGTAGATCATGCAAACTTATGTGATGGTGTAAGAACTACAAAAAACAAAAAATATTAAAATAATAAGGAAACTATCTAAATATTTACCAAACTGGTCATTTGATTGTTTTTTCATATAGAATACCCAATGAAATATATAAATTTCAGAAAATGAATAGTTGTACTATTTATACCAATATTACTTGTATGATAAATAAAGCATAGATGTACTAGTTATACTTATACCAGTATAACAGTATGGTTTGATATATAGTTCGACCAGTTATACCAGTTGTATCAGACTGGTTTACATTTTACACTAATTACAGAAGTTATACTAGTAATATTGGTTGACATATGATTATACCATTTGTTTATGTGTCCAGACTATGTTTAACATATTATAGAATCATAAATTTTGTAAAAATATAATCAGTGTATGTTTTTCCAAAATAATGTGACTAAACAAATAAATATACTTTGTAAAAGTATGGACAATGTATGTTTTTCAAAAATTAAATGGCTAAGCTAATAAACAAACCTTAACAATATAAAGTAGATCTCGTAAATTTATTGGATGAAGTAATAATTATAAAAAAATATTAAATAAATTGTGAATTTAGTTGTATCAAACTAAGACAAAGCAAAAATTGTAACTTGAACAAGAGGAACAACCACCTTGAAGGCAACCACATGTAAACTTCTTATTTATCTTAAGTAAAGTCTTAAAGAATGGAACTTTTTTTGCAACACCTTGACAAAATCATGCATGCTTTGTACTTCCAACATAACATTCTTTCCACTATCTCTGCAAACATTAGGTTGAAAATTTCCTGACATTTTCATCTTCATCCCCTGTAACCAATGCTTCAACACCGTACCTAGCATTCAAAAACTCCACCACCGCAAGAGTAAGCACCAGCTTATTGGAATTCAAAACAACAAACACATTCAAACTCCTCTACGTCAACTTCCTTAGCATTCCTATATTCCTATTCCTATATTCCTGCTCGACTTTGCCACGTTCTCCTCCACGTCAACCATCAAAAATATTGTTTTCCCCTTCGGATCCAACCCCCATCTCTTCATCGCATCCAAAAACTTGTTCTTCCTCGGCTTCTCGAACCTACCAATGAACTCCTTCACCACAATCGCGCCTCCCGACGCCGCTGCACTCGCTATCACCGTCGATATCGCCAGCCTCTTCTCCATCGCGTCCATGGTAGCAACCCTTCTAATTATCTCATACGAGAGAGAGAGAGAAGATCGGCGAGACGTACCTCGACCTCAGAACCACATCGGAGGAAATCATGCGCTCCGTTTTCCACCACACCATCGTGACAGACTTGCAAAACAAGCGGCAAGGGACGGCGTCAACATTGACTTGCGGTGAAGTACGCGGCGGCAGAATCAAGCCTCGTGGAAGATATATGAAGGTCACAACAGAATTTGATCCCCTCATGGAGGAGATATGAGGGCACGGCGACTGACGGAGAGAACATGCTGCGATGATAAATCATAGTTCAGTGGAGGCGCAATGGTTCAATGAAGAATTCGAGTTTCAGTCATGAGAGAGAGAATACCACGCTGGAAGAAGCGCCGATGCAGATGTCATGTAATCGACATCACACCGCAAATCTAAGCAGTTGGGACCGGAGACGCCGTGTGTTTCTGTGGAGGTTTACGATCTGCCGCGAAGAAGAAGACCTAGAAGAAAAGAAAGGAGACGAGCCGTAGAGATTTTGTTATAAATTTTGTTTAATTTGTTAATTTCATTAAGGGTATACAAGTAATTTACATATTATAGGTTCAAACAGATTTTTTTAGTAGGCTATAGATTTTTTTTTGGACAATTGGTCTATTATAGATTTTTGTCCCTAAGAAACTCACTGGCCACGATGGAGAGAAGGTGAGTCTCATTAAGCTTGCTACTTGGATTGAAGTACCTGCCAGAGACAACAGATCTCATGTGTTTGCAAGAAGGCCATCTCATCATAAACGAAAATTGAAGATGAGCACTTTAGCTTCCCGTTCAGTCAACTCATCAGCTTGACTTGAGATCGCCAAGACTGGAAATAAGAAGAGTTTGATTCATTATTTCCTTCTCTCGGCAACCACTCCCCGAGGAGCCACCTTGGACGTTTGTTTCATCTCCATCGCAAAGATAAGTTATTTTATCAAATTATCACATGCTTTAATGACTTTTAAATTACACACATGTGTCATGGTAGACATTATAGATGTGGTTTGAATTATTAAAAAAGTCTAAGCTGCTCATTCTCGTATAAGGCCTATGAGATGACTCATGTTATTGATAATTATTAATGTCATCATGTGCAACTCATGAGCATTAAGCATCAACACGATGGCTTGCTTATTAATTATGTAACTTGGTTATTTCTTTTGGTTAACCTTATCTGATCATCATAATGTTTTTGTGAGACAGAGTCAACAGCCATTGTTGAACCAAAAGAAAAATCAGAACCGGGAGTAATGTGGAGTCCTCAAGCCACCTCGTCACAAGAGACGTCC
This sequence comes from Brassica oleracea var. oleracea, assembly GCF_000695525.1. Taxonomy (NCBI): domain Eukaryota; kingdom Viridiplantae; phylum Streptophyta; class Magnoliopsida; order Brassicales; family Brassicaceae; genus Brassica; species Brassica oleracea. The sequence continues at coordinate 31,270,060 of NC_027748.1, read as the reverse complement.
GGAGGCTCGAGACAAATCTATCTCGGCATGATAAGTCTTAAGGTCGAAATGACCTTGCCTTCTTCTACACAGTTCGCCAAGACAAGCTTGCTGCAACCGATATGAGCTTCTCCGAAGTACTACCGTGTCGTCAACCGAAGCTCCGAGATCAGGCTCTTTGCATACATGCATATACGTGCTCGACGAACACACCAACAATGGTCGAGACTTTGGTTACTCGGCTCATGTCGCTCTCTCGCGGTCACTCGAATTGCTCGCATGACATGATACCGTGAAGACATGTCCACCGTGATAATTTGATTGTGACGGTTCGTACATGGTGGTACGTTCATGATGATGTCTATGGTGACTTGTTCTTGGCAGTTAGTCGACTGACGCTTCATTCACGACAACAACTTACTCTGGTGGTTCAGAACACTGTCTCCACATATCGTTCGCGCAACCATCCCGGAGTAAGAAGTCTCATCGGAATCAGAAGTATGTTGATGATAGCTCGCCCAAAACGGTCCGTTTATGACACTTCATTTATGGCAACCTAACCATGACGGCCCGTTCATGACAATCATCTGCGACATGGATACGTGCCTTGTTCATTGTCTCATAAACCCTATTCGTAAAATTCGCAGAGATCGATTTCGTCTTTCTCTCTCTAAGAACTTAGGGGGGGGGGACTTACTGTTGGAGGGGGGGGGGGGGGATTTACATCCTCCCTCAAGGCCCATTAAAACAATGAATTATGCTCATTTTGTTAGGAAACCCTAAACACATTTTTCTATAAATAAAGAGATATCTCTCTTTATCAAGGTATCTTCTCTTCTCCATTTTAGACCTAGAACACTTTTTACAAAGAGTTTATGGATTCTTAGATTTACTTTACACTAGAAACCATTCTTGTAATACAATCTTTGATAAATAAACTTTTTTTGATGTTCATTTCTCATTTGATTCTTTCAAGATTTCTCCTAAACCTCAAGAATCTAATCATTATCCTTAGATTCTTTATTGTATGATTCCAACAAACATCACCGGCATAAATACCGTTTTTGGATCGAACAATAGTCAGCATGTACAATGTGTTGCCATATGTTTGGCCTTTGAGCGCTTCTCAAACATACTTTCTTTTGGGAAAACATGTTTTCCGTTCTATGTAAAGATATCTCATTACTTAGTCTACCGGTAAATTTATTGTGGCTTACCACAAGTTCAAAACTTAAACCTGCAGATTTTTACTACATTGCTACCTCAATTTCTTCAAAGAAACCAACTAATGATAAAAGCTTTCATATCTCAACACAATAAAAAAGTCGTTCACTGTCATATGTATATACTATTACTCGTATATTATAAAACATGTTTTTAAAATATGAAATGTTGATACAACACGGACTCCTCTAGAACAACTTAATATATATGCTAAATGTTGTGATCAAATAATGAATCTAAAAATATTGTAGATATATAGAACCAGAAAGGATGTGAATGTTCCTAAATAAACACAAGGAAAAGAGACAATTGAATAGATTAGTGTCACAATTTCTCTTCATGTTCTTTCCTTTTGCGTCCTACAGGGAGAAAACCTTGTTGAATTTGAGCTAAACCTGGAACATAATTCAGAAGAACTGAGCTAAGTTTACAAGTCAAGTGACGTGCTCGGTGCTTTTCCTTTTGCCTACTCCAAGATGAGTCTCCATAGAGCTTAGACTATTTCTTCTCAGAACGTTCAAACACACAAATATTTTGTTCTTCTTGTCTGCGAAGAAGTATTCATATGCATTACAAGAGATCTTTAGAAAACATCGTATAACTCAAGATAACCATAAATCTACACGAATGACTATCCTTACCACTAGATCTGTGACAACCCACCCCGTGGGCCCCAGGCTCACAGCGCTGCAGCGCACCGACCCCAACCCCTCCATTATGAATTCTCTCTAACTCCATAATTAGGTTGCTGGTAAGCCTCGAACCCAGGACCTCACCCTTTAACAGCATTCCCACAGGACAAACTGTCACCAATTGAACTAACGCCTCGACCGCCCACAGCTAATGGGCCACCCACGCCCGCTCTCTCGGCCCGTAGGTCTCATCCCGTTCCAGCGATCGGTCCGTTAATTTTCCAAGGCTCGAAATCATTGTTTACTGACCCTGAAATCACCACCCGACCTTTCTCCATGATTTGGCCTCACTCGCAAGCTATCGCGAATCACTTCCCGATAGGTCACCCATCCTTCCACTACTCCAGCCCAAACACGCTTAACTCTGGAGTTCTAAACGTATGTGTTACGGAAAAGGTAAGTCAACTTTGGTGACATAGGTAGCCAAATCAATTCTCTTAAGTCTTTCTATATATGAGAACTCGGGATGTTACAAGATCATTATCTGTAATTATATATGTATATCCAACATGCACCAAAATGAACGTATTTCAGTCAGTCCAATCTTTATCGTTAAGGTATGAACCGGGATTGCAGAAGAGGCTTAGTGAAAGCGTCATCAAGTTGATCAACTGAGCTGATGTGAGATACTCGTAGCTGTTTTGCTTGAACAAGTTCTCGAACAAAATGTTAATAAATTGCTCATACGAGAGTGAAACACGGGGTTAGCACTTAAAATATATATGTTGCTCCTACATTGTTTGTTGGGATCGGTATATGAAGTTCTCAGTGAGTAAGAAGGCAATCCTTTTGAATTCTAAAGTAGCATCCTTCAGGCTTATAGACTAAGAGTACGGTTGAACAAGGCTAAGAGTACAACTCTTGTCGTGGCTAAGACGGGCATTGCATTTGCCTCTCTTTTTTTCTGAACAGTGTTGTGATGTACTTGGTTTGTGTGAGCAAAAGTCCCAATGAGTTGCGGTAGCTTCCGTTCCAAGAATATACAAAAGTGCACCAAAATCCTTGAGAGAAAATATGTTGGCAAGAACCTTGATGAACCGAAAATTGTATCATTTTATTGTTTGTGATGATGATATTATCTACAGAGATGATATTACTATATACATAAAGAAGATAACTTGCACAGAAGACAAATAAAAATGCATCCGCAAGAAGGGTTAACGAAACCAGCATGAATGAAGAAGTTGCGCAGGTCATACCTTTTTTCAACAAAAGAAAAATAACTTCATTCAGAAATATGATTTACAAAGAATTGTTTTTAGTGTTCGGTAAAGTTCAATCGTATGACTCATTCTACTTCTTTTCCCCATCCCACTCTCCACTATTATTTGTCTTTAATTATTCCAGTTTCTTTAGTTGCTAGACAAATGCTAATAGTTTCTTAGAAATATTATGAACTCCTAGATTATCAAAAAGTTTTACAAAAAGCAAACATGAAGATATAATGTCAAAAAGGGAGATTCGGTTCTCTTCATTTATAAAGATCTGGTTTTATTTAGTAACTTGTTTAAGATCTATAAAATACAAAATCCCTCAGTAATAGTCCAGATATCCGAGAATTAAGAGTATTTATACGCATATATCTGAATTTTTTTTCCTTCTGTTTTGGTTATGGAACCAGCTTGTTACTCGATTATTCTTCTTTTTTTCCTTTGTTACTCGATTATTCGTGTAAGCTCTATTCGGTTCCATTCGACCATTATTTGCTGGTACGGCCTTTCTAATTTCTATAGTTCTATCACTACAAGAAAACAGCGACATACTGAAGGAAAAAATCATCGGTATGTCGTCGGAATAACGTTATTCCGACGACATACCGACGAAATAAGTCCTCGAAAATAACTCCTCGGAAATTAATTTTTCCTCGGAATTTCCTCGGAAATTTCCGACAGAATTCCGAGGAAACAAATTTCCGAGGAAACTCCGAGGACCACCAGTTCGTCGAAAAGCTCCTCGGAATATACCGAGGGAGAACTTCCTCGGGATATTTCGATGGATTTTCCGATGGTACAATCCTCGAAAATCGGAAAATCCATCGAAATATCCCGACGAAATGTTCCTCGGAATTGTCATCGGGAATTTCCGAGGAACTGCAAACTGACGAAACCACAGATGCTGCTTCTCGAAAGAGAAGTCAGTGAAAGTAGGATGTCCCTTGTCGAGGGCCGAGTACATCATACGGTTGATCCATGAGCTGATCCCGTTCCCGGATCGGTTGAACCTAATAAAAAGAACAAACGGTTAATAATGAATCAAATTTTAATGAAAAAAAATATGTTTAATTACCATGTTTGACCCCGTCCATGTGGATACGGAGTGAGATAGGGAAGATGGTCACGACCGGGCTGTCAAACCAACTCCGCAACACTCATCACTCCCGGAGGACCCGGAGGAGCAGGAGCGGATGCAGCAGCGAGAGAAGCAGGAGCGGGTGCAGCAGAGGGAGATGTATGGTAGGAGATGTGGGGCGAAGGAGAATTCTGAAAATGGCTGGAATCCTGAGACTGGCTCCCGGTACCACCACAACCACTACGCTGTCGAGGCCGGGTCTGATCATCATGAGACCTGTAAATTAAAAAAAATATTTAATAAATATAGAAATATATAAATTAATTTTTTTTTTTTTTAAAATCCCAAATAATAGTTTTTAATCACAAAAAAAGTTTTATAGATATTAAAAAGTTTAATAAAAATATAAAAATAGTTCTAATAAACAAAAAAAAAGTTGTAATAAATAAAAAATAGTTTAATAATTACAAAAAATAGTTTTAATAATATTAAAAATGTTTAATAAATATAGAAATTCATATAATATAAATATATATATATATTTTTTTTAAATCCCAAATAATAGTTTTTAATCACAAAAAGGTTTTATAGATATTAAAAACGTTTTGTAAAATCCAAAAAATCGAATTTGTATACAAAAAAAGTTTTGTAAAATTCAAAAAATCGAATTTATATACAAAAATCATTTTGTAAAATACAAAAATCGAATTTATACACAAAAATAGAATTTATATACAAAAATCAATTTTATAAATACAAAAAAATTAAACAATTTATAAAAAAATTCTAAATCAATTCAACAAAACAAATTATTCAACATCCTTACCCGGGGGTACTTGATATTACAAACTTGTAACATTTTAAAAATTATTAGTAAAATTATAAATTAATACACATGATGATGAATCATTTTAAATAATTAACATTTAATTACCTGATCGGCCTGAGAAACAAGAATGAAAGGATCATAATATTGCAGCTTTCGCCTCGAATTTACTGATGTAACACCAAATGCATCTGTTCTCACACCTCGATCTAGAGTGTTGTCGTGCCAATCACAATAGAAAACAGTACAGCCCAATTCAACCATGCCCAAATACTTGATTTCCAAAATCTCATGTATGTGTCCGTAGTATACATCATCTCCTGATGCAGAACAAACGCTAGCATCATAAGTCGTACTCGAAAGTCTCTTCTTCTGAGTTGTGAATGCATATCCTCGAATACAAAATCTCAGATATGACTTCACAACAAATTTTGGTCCAACGACCATCTCGCGTATCCAATCGTCAAATGTTTCACCTCTGGCCAAACCAGCAGACACCTATATTAATAGCACATATATATGTTATATCAATAAATGTGAATTAGTATAAATATGTGATAGCTGATATTTTAATTTGTAAAAAGCACTCACATAAGTAAACATCCATCCAGAAAATTCTCTCTGCTTCATTTCTTCTAGTTCGTCCTCTGTGGCGTATCTATATTCGAACCGCTTTTCTGCCATGAAAATCCTGTA
>NC_027748.1:31261993-31262189 GCF_000695525.1 Brassica oleracea var. oleracea | reverse complement strand
AGTCCAAACATCCCACTCTTTAATAACCTTTCTATTTTTACAATTAGAGCAAGGACATCTTAACATACCTGTTTTTGCTTCCGGTTGTCGGTGAAATAACCCCATGAATTCGGTTATACCTCGTTGATATTCTTCCGTAAACAATCTCTTGTTCGGATCCAAATGAGGTCGATCGATCCAAGAACAAAAATAATTT
>NC_027748.1:31253629-31261870 GCF_000695525.1 Brassica oleracea var. oleracea | reverse complement strand
GAAATTCCGATGGAATTCCGACGCCAACGGCTAGTTCGTCGGAATTTCCTCGGAATTTTTAAAATCCCCCCAACGGCTCTCTAACGGCTATAATATATCCTCGGAATTCGTCGGTTTTTTTCGAGGAATACAGTTTTCCTCATTATTCCATAAGAATATTCCGACGGATTAATATTTCCTCGGAATTTCGTCGGTATATTCCGAGGAAATTCCGAGGAAACCAAATTTTGTGTTTCCTCGGAATATCCTCGGAAATTCTTCAGGATATTCCGAGGATTTCATTTTCCGTCGGAATGTCCGTCAGAATACCGCTGTTTTCTTGTAGTGTATTTGAAGCCTTCTGGTTTCAACCGAACCTAATAAGAAAGACAAAAGAGTATGAACAATAAAATTAAAAATAACCTTGACGTAAACCGTGACAGCCAATTGCAATCTTAACCATGAAAGCCAAACAATATGTGGGAAAAGGATAAAACATTAAAACGAAACATTCACAAATAATGAAAGACACTTTCACTTTGAAATAGAAATAAACAATAAAAAGGGTCTTTTCATAAAGCATTTAGAAAATTAGTGATGATGTAGAAAAACGTAGGGAGGGGGCTAATGCAATTAACAATAAAGGGAGGGAACTACTGCGAGTAAACTCTGCAACTTCGATCAAGTAAGCTATAAGTAAGTCGAGGCCCTTTATTCACATATGGTAAAAAATAAAAAAGTTTTATATAAAAGAAAAGAGAGAGAGAGAGAGGCCACTAGACTTGTTAGACTTTCTCTTTCAGCCGTTGGATGTCTCATTTCTACGATGAGAGATATCTTCTTCTAATTTTGGCAGAATCTTTTGTCTAATTCCACTCTCTCTGTCCTAACATTTCCCCTCTTTTTCACTTCATTCACCAGGTATCAGATCATTTTAGATTTCTATAAATTTAAAATAATTATAAAATTAGGAAATCAACGGGAACCTTTTTTGCTGAACTTTTTAAAATTGTGGAATGACTTTTCTCAAAATTGGAAACTGGCAAAAAAGTCATGAAAATTAAAAATAGACATGCATTTTTATTTATGTTCAGAAATTCATTTTTTTTCCCTTTTCAAGAAGACTGGTGAGAAATCCTTTTAGATTACTAAATTTATTTTAATTCTGTTATGATCTAAGTTATTCCCTTTGTTTTATTTTTGGTTAGCTTCAATTATCTTATGTAATATGTCTTTCATTGACATAATAGACTATAATCTCACACCTACACTCTCTTTCAAACAGATTACACATGTGAATTACTGATATAGAACATTTGAGTTGTGGGACACTGTGAGAAGCAGACGAACATTTGAGTAGTCGGATGTTTGTTGTTTTGTGCAAATAAGGATGTTGACAAAAGAAACTGTATAAAGACGTTAAGAAAATAACCATAAATTTATTTAATTTAAGGCTGAGGACCTTAAGAAATCCATTGGTTAATTCCGTGAAACTTTTGTGTCTAATCACTCTATATGAATATGATATATTATTAAGAGTTTATTCATTCGATACTCTTCTCTGAATAACTAATCAAGGCACTTTTCCAAGGAGGTCAGATTTATGAATTTGAATTACAATTTAGCGGGTCATATATTTATTTTGTCTTAAGTAGCATGAATATATCGACGATAAAAATTACTTTTTGGAAAGATAGTTTCTGAGTAGGATCATTTTCTCCTTTTTATTAAAAATATATTTTAATATCTTTTCTGAACCAAATATCTTAATTTTCTAAATCGGTGAAATACTGAAATGTGGCAACATGTAACAAAGGTTGGTTTTCAACGAGATGAGTGAAAGAACGAAGCGAGATGGTTAGATAATTTCTTCTGTTTCGACAATTGTGAAATATGTTTATATTGGGTGGATATATATGAAGCAGTTGGATGTGTATTAAATGAGACTTTCCTGGTTGGTGAATGTTCGAGCTTTGTGATTGTACGATTCCTCCAAAGTATTTGCACTGTGGCTTGTGGCTTGAAACCATTCCCACTTGTAGATCCATTTTATCTAAAGGGTTCAGAGTTCAGACATATATAGACAGCGTTCGATTTTACAAGATTGAACCTCTAGTTCTTACCCTCAAATTTACGAGCTTAATCTATATTTCAAACCATATGGCAGTAAAAATATTGTTTTCGGATTAAAGTGACATGAACGCAAATTCACTGTGTATGGTAGAAATCAGTCGTACATATCAACAATCCTAAGTTTTAATTTATGAACGACTTCAAATTTAGGTTGACTTGATAATTGAATTACATGCAGATGAAGATTTAAATACTCCGACCCTAAGGTCCAACTTTAGGTAGGTCCAAATCCAAAGTTCTTATATGCTTGAAAATTTCACCATAACGTCACTAAGTAGAGTGTCTACTTAATGTAAATTATGTGGGAGCATTCGAAAGAATACACATGTTGAGTCACAAATAGAATTTTAAGGATTTTCTTTAGATTATACTGCAATTAAAACGTAAAATCCCGAATAAAAAATCAGTGATAAAATTTTCATATGAGTTTACGATAAGAGAATATGGTACTATAAAATTTAAGAAACTAATATTAGACATGAGATTGGGTTGACCCGGGTTGGAAATTAGAAACAAATTGAATCAGTGGGAATCATTGACCCAATTCAACCTCCCATGTTCGTCTCAAATTCGTTATGTCCTTAAATTTTTACTTACTTCACATATTCCTCAATTATTTAAGGAACCAAAAACTGAAAAAGAATATACAGTTCAAACATTTAATTTCCCACCAATAGATGAATGTTCCACTTATATTAACTAAACTACTGAAAAAGTAAACATCGATATTTACAATAACTAACAATGGAATCAAACGTCAGGTGAGGGGTTGAAATTTGAGCAAACACAACACATGTTGAAAGGAATTGATCCAGGACTCAATAGATTAACTATGTATAACAAAAGAAAGAGACAATGCATGCATATAACATTAAATCCCAAGAATACGTGGAGTGCCGTGGGCCTCGCGGGAATAGTCGGTTGACCACGGTCGCCGGAAACCCGCGGTTACCTAAAAAAAAAAAAAAAAAATGCATATAACATTAAATAAAAAGTTGGAGGAAAGGCATAACGACCTAAGTCCAATAATAAAGTGCGTCGTTTTCGTAGATTTGCTAACAAACAAATGTCAATACATCGCTCACGAGAAAAGCTTTAGGGAGGATTATTGTAAAGATGATAATTTATACAAAAAATAAAGTAAACTTGGGAGAAAGGAACATCCACTTTTCCATTTTTGGTATAAAGCTTTTGATATAATGTGTCCTTTGCTCGCCGAGGTTTTCCTTATTTATACACTTCCCAGCTCTCACATATTCACCCATCACTCTTTCCTCTACCTTTTTTTAATCAAACATTTGCTACTTTATAGAGAAAACTATGGTTAATAAACAGTGTTTTCTCACTGCTGTTCATGTTTCAAATACTTCAAACTCTATTCAAATAGTTGTTTTTGTTATTTTCCTATGAAATTTCAGATATTTTTCTTCCTGTTTATTTGTTGCAAATTAGTCACTGGAGTTACGAGTCTGATCATGTGTGATTTCATCATGTTTCGTCCATACCAAAAATCCTATACTTGATGTATACATGTAGTTGAGTCATTAGGTAATTTATATGATTTTATAGGGTTTGGTTTTAAAACATGATTACAAAATGAATTCAATTTTTATAGTGTATCGCAAAGTTAAATCATATCACTCATTTCTACGTCTTTTCCCCATCCCCCTCTATTATTTCTTTTGTCCGCCTTTTTCGAAAAATATATATGTTTTGAAGTTCTTTATAACGGGTTTTCTTTTTCCTAGTGACAAAATTAGTTAGAGTCCTACAATACATGATTCTATAGGGAGTCTTATTTATGTATTGTTACGAACTTTTGCTGTTCAAACTCGTATTTTTAACTATGTTTTCCTTCATGCAAATTTACTTTGCTACTCTATCTTTTAGTTTTAGATCCTGACAAAAGACTCAAAACTGTAGTTGTATTTTTTTGTGAATTTTTTTAATATAGTAACTATAATAATAACTAATAAATATTATTTGCATGGCATAAAAATCAATAATGATTTTACGACAAAAATTTATCGTTGATTTCCACGTACGAAACTTAAAACATTCATTTAACGGAAGTAACGTATAATTAGATGTGACTAATGAACTTGTGTCACCTCCACACACACACACACACACACACAAATTTCTTTATTAATTTTATGATGTGGCTTTGATAATGCGTCCAATAATCAGTCTCTTTCACAGTCTTAACACCAAAGAGCCCCACCCCTATCATCACACACATTTATCTCCCTCTCTCTCTATCTGTCTGCCTCTCTCTCAAGAGTCAGACATACATAGATATTCGGTTTTTCACAGGGGGAAAAGTGAGTTCATCTTTTCAGATCTTACAAACACTTTGCTTTTATAAACTGATGTGCCACAAATCACTGCTAGTACTCCCTTAATTAGCTTTTGCATTTTGTCATCTAATCAATTAGCCAACAAGGAAGAACTCAGATATGGAAAGATCAAACAACATAGAGTGGAGGAACAACTTCTATGGTCGTTCAAGAATTTCACCATGGAGCTATGGGGATTATGATAATTACCAACAGGATCATGAGTATCTTCTAGGGTTTTCATGGCCACCAAGATCCTATACTTGCAGCTTCTGCAAAAGGGAATTCAGATCGGCTCAAGCACTTGGTGGCCACATGAATGTTCACAGAAGAGACAGAGCCAGACTCAGATTACAACAGTCTTCATCATCATCTTCAACACCTTCTCCTCCTTACCCTAACCCTAATTACTCTTACCCTTCCATGGCTACCTCTCCTCCTCCTCCTCTAACCCTATTCCCAACCCTTTCGCCTCCTTCCTCACCTGGTTATGGGCCATGTTTGGCCCGTCCCTTGAGCCCCAAGTCTAAACATCTACCAGAAAACACTTGTGAGACTATGAAGCCATCTCTTGTTTTGGAGGCTGCGGAAGCCAAAAGTTTGGGCAAGAAAGATGCTCGCAGGTTCTTGAAAAATGAAGAAATCATCAGCTTGGACCTCGAGATTGGTGTGATCAACGAGTCAGAGCAAGATCTAGATCTAGAGCTCCGTTTGGGTTTTGCTTAGATGGTAAAACGTATAACTTTATCCATAAATGATTCTAAGTTCACATATTAGATCACTCTAGAAAGAGATGTTGCTTTTCTAAAGTTAATTAGTTCCGTCTACATAAACTATCTTAGCGTTCGAATTAGCAGAACTTTTATATTACTGTAATATGACTATAGTATAACCTATATGTAAGCTTGCGTTAGATCTCTTATATATGCTTACTACTGTTTTATATATGACAATGGATAAAATTGCCTTATAAGTGATCATTTTCGTCTTATTAGATCTTCTTTATGATATACACTTTCCGATTCTTGTTAACTGATGTGTTAATTTTGTGTTTTATAAATAATGATGTTTTATGCAAATTTACATCATACTTTATTATTTGTAGCGCATCCCTATATGACTTTTAATCAGTTCAACCCATATATATATATCGATGTTATACTTATAAATTGCACACTTTCAATAATAAAACAATTAGAAAGTTATATTAGATATTTTTTTAATAAATTGTTAGTATGTGTGAAAAAACTCCAAAACATCAAATATTTATGATAGGAAGAGTATTGTTTTAGCCAAAAGTTGTTTTTTTTTTGGGAGGGGGGGGTGGATGTCATTCCTTAATCTTTTTTTAACTGAAGGTTTTTCTTAATCTTTCATAGTTAGTAAGGTAGAGTCACTTGAAGGTCAAACCCTAGACAAGAAAATATGGACACTTCTACTTTGGAACAATTTATTAATTTGAAAACCGTAAGCTTGAACGTTATGGTGTCTCCTGATCAAATCCTCAAGCAAATTGGACATCGTCCTTCGAACTAACACTTCTAATTTACCTTTTAGATAACAATTACCCGGCATGGGCTAGTGTGGTTAATTTCGTGGAACACATATAAAATATAATTGTTCATTTTGGAGTGCTTCTTGCAATTAGGGTTCCAATCTTCTTTGTTCTTATTTGATGGTTATGAAATTTCACGTGTGACATTAACTTATTGTGAGCTTTACCTACTATGGATATAAATTCATGTTTTATTAAACTGTATATACATGGAAACACAATATATATATATATGGAGTACTTAAATACCTACCTTTACAATCCAAATATACATTTTAACATGTAAACACAATATAGATAGTTTTACATGTTAATATTTCAATTCAGATTGAAAAAGGTAGGTATTTAAGAATTTAATAAAATTATATTTGTTAATTTCAATTCAAAGTTGCAAAGCTAGAACTTAAATGAATTTTGGGGTTTCACGTTCATTTACAATATAACCAAGTTGCAATAAACGCACAAAATGTAGTTTTATAATATAAAATAACCCTCATATTATTTTGGTTAATTTTTTACCTTTTATTGATGATATATCTTTCAAACTTGAATGGTTTAAATCGAATCTATGTTTGACAAAGAAATATAATGTTTAAGCAAAAAAGATAAGAAATAGAATGTAAACTGTGTTTGCGTGTGATCTTGATTCCTGACTAACTGTACGATAATAGTTTTTTTTTTTTGACTGAATCATTGCACTGAGGGTAACAAATCATTACTGGATAACAAGTCCCAAAGCATATTTCAGTTCCATGAGTGCAAAAACTGTAAACATGTCATGATTACTCGATCTCTCATTATTTCCTTAATACTTTTTTCTTTGGTTCGAAAGAGTCAACACGAGCACGTACGAAAAAGTCATACAAAACTAGATGTTCAAATCTCTTGAATGATATAACATATAATTACCATGTATATATAGGTTATACGCAAGGCATGCGTATGTATCTCACTATAGTTGGATTTGGACAAGAGGGTATATATGCTGGAAGTTTGGAGTTCCCCAAAACCTGAGGGTTTGCATGTTCCCGGCAATGTCTGGGTGTGGAATGGCATGATGGCCTTTCCTTTTTTAGTAAGTTATGTTTTGGTCAGTTCCAAGCGTTACACATACCTAAACAGTACAAATTCCCCCCCCCCCCCAAAAAATTTAGTTTTCTTGAAAGGCATTTAACACTTGCATCTACACTTTTTTAACCTACTCAAGCACTGCCCACTTCATATGTATTCGCACTGATCCTTTTTATTCATTATATGCAATTCCCATTAAAATTCTTCAGTTCATCTAATTGGACTCGTCTCATATTGCTAGTTATTTTCACGCTTTTTTATTTTGGTTATATGTTATTTATGCAATATTTTTACTTGACATCACCACAGGCCACATCGGCATACATTATATGAAGAGATCTTGACATCACCACTGGCCACATTGTGTATGGATTATATAAAGCTTTATAAGAGCATCTTTATCCCTGTATCTTAGGCGGTTTCAGAAGAAATTATGATTAAAAAAAAAAAGCAATTAAAACAAGAAACGCCTCTTAGATTGGGACAATAGGAGTCGTCTCTTAAGTACACGTGTTGAGACTTGCCTTTTCCTTCTTCCTCTTTTGATTCTCCTCTTGGATCAATCTCCGGCTCAATGGCTCCCACGGTCACCGCTAATCTCACCGCCGTTATCCACGAGGTATCGTTTCTATAGTCTCTCCTCTTCCTTCTTCTCCCCCTCGCTACTGTTGTATTCACCATCGTTATGTATTCTGATGAAATTGGATTGAAGATGACTAAGTATCGTTTTACCTTTCTCCTCTGTTTACTGAATCCAAATTTCATGAACTCAGTTCGAAATTCTTGGTTTGATTGATGATTTGGATTCTTTGCATGTATGCATCTGGTTTAATTTGATCACTTGGCTTGCTCACACTACAAGAAAACAGGGGGATTCTGATGGCCGAAATCGTCGGAAATTCGTCGGAATAGACCGATTCTGACGAATTTCTGACGAACCCGTCCGTCGGTATCGTTTCGTCGGAAAAAAAAAATTCGTCGGAATTTCGTCAGAACTTCCGACGACTTTCTGACGAATACCGAGAAACGTCATTCTGACGAACTTCCAACGATATTACGATGCGGATACACGAGACCAGAGTTCATCGGAAAAACTACGTACCGACGGAGAACGTTCCTCGGACACGTCCGACGTAGAGTGTTCCTCGGTGCATTCCGACGAAC
>NC_027748.1:31240128-31248466 GCF_000695525.1 Brassica oleracea var. oleracea | reverse complement strand
GAAATCTTTTGTACACGGTGAGATTTGTTTTAATTAGCGTTTTGTATTTGTATCAATGCTGGAAAGAAACATATGGATGTGTTATGTGAATCAGGTCGCTTTCTAATCTTCTTCTGCATCGTCCAACATTGTTCAAGTACATTGTTTCCTCCAAGGTTAGCTTATGACGCCTTTATTTATAGTCTCTGCAGCTGGAATGTTATCCCTTAGTCCTTTATGGGGTTTGGTTCTGTTATGTTGATGGAAAACTGGCAAATAATGTTTTGATTCTCTCTGTGTGATGAATCTGCAGATTAAAACTCTAGCACAATTGGATGCTGCAGTTTTGTTTTTTGACAATCACGCTCCTGAGGACTTCAAGTTAAATGAATTTGAGGAAGCACGTGGTGTTGGTAAGAGCGTTTGGGTCTTACTAGCCGGGATTATATTTATTTCTCAATGCTAGCATGTATAGAGTTTCTGTTTTCTTTATTTAAATGGTGCTTAGAGGTTATATGTTGTTGTGTTTTATGTGAATCTGGAGATGAGATCTTCATTATCTTTTTGGAACAGGGGTTGAAGTTTCTGCATAAGATATTGAGAAAGCAGCCGATGAACTTTTGAAGAGAATAAGAAAACAATAGTGGAGCAGCGCTACCGAACTAATGGTTAGTCTGTGCGCTTTACCTGTTTTTTTTTCTGTGGCATATCATTCTGTGCATTCTCTATATTTTTATTTTCACATAACCAACTTATTATGTTTCTTGGTTGAACTTGATGTATTTGTGTTGTGTAGTGGGTCAATTGCTTAGACATGTCCGGAAAAGTTTGCCATGAGCAGATCCTAAGATTGTAAAGGTGAGCTAACCATTTTAGCACACTGCCTTCTTTGCTAGCCAGAAACGAAATCTTAGTTTTCTTATTTTGTCATATTTTTGTAATAGGACGTCATAGACAGAAAAATGTATGAACTGCTTGGTGTTCTTTGATGGTCATTTCTGTTAACCTGTGTGTAACAAACAAAGTTCACTTGATGAGCAAGAAACTGAATAAAGCTTTTAGGTTATACTAATCTTTGTTTTTTTTGTTTTTTTTAATCTATGTTTAAAATGTTATATTTAAGAATTTAATAAATAAATTTGAAGTTTAATAAAATAATGTTTAATATTTTTTTTTAAGAACCCTTAAATAAGAGATTTGCAATGGACCACACAAATATACATGTCTCTTAACTAAGTCTCTTAAATCCACTTTTCTGACTAAAAATTATTAAAAAAAGATTAAGAACCCCTAAATGAGTATGTGAGATAATGATGCTCTAAGGGGCGAGAGCATGTTTAATGCAAGCTTTTAGGTGGGTCTCTTAGCCCAATTATGAATTAAAAGAAAAGAAAAATTGATGAAAACCTAAGGCACTTCTCTTAATTAAGAGAGTTAAGACACGTCTCTTAGGAAGCACGTGTCAAAACATTATTGGGTAGAAGATAGATCTGAGTTTCATCTGTTCTTTCTCTTCCTTCTCTTCCGTCGCTCGTGCGATGTAGATTCTCTTCGAAGAAGAAGCTTTGATCGATCGGTTTCGATCAAAGTCATATTAAAACAATGCTTCACGTCTTGAAAGACTACACAGGCGTCTCATGTTTCCTCGTCCTGTTCGCGGGAATCATGTCTGGTCTGACTTTGGGGCTCATGTCTCTCGGTCTCGTGGTGCTCGAGATTCTCCAACTCAGGGGCACTCCCAACAAGAAGAAACAAGCCAGTAATCATCTCTCCTTCATTGTTCCTATTTTTGTTTTTTTATTTGATCTCATGATGGTGATTTTTCTTTAGCTGTGATATTCCGGGTTGTTCAGAAACAGCATCAGCTTTTAGTGACACTGCTTCTGTGCAATGCTGTTGCAATAGAGATGAGAGGATCATTTGGTTCTTGATCAATTTTATTGTTTCTTTGGAGTTTTCTCTTGATCAAGTATATTTCTTCTGCCTCTCTTTGATTGAAACTCTGTTTTCTTCAAGTCTTACAGAGTACTTAACCAAAGATGCTTCAAGCCTTATAGATTACATAAACAAAGATGCTTTCTTGGTTTCTTGATTAGGAAAATGTCAAGTATCTTCCCGGGATTAAGCTAGGAAGAAACAGTCTGTTACTACTCTACAGGCCATGGCTAAGAGAGCAAAAGCAGAGTTGAAAGGAGGGACTTTGAAGACAGTGAGTGATAAAGGCAATGGAAGCAACTCTGCGAAGAGTCTCACAGGTTCAGAGAAAGCGAAGCCCTTAAAGAAGACTGAATTGGTCAAGAAACCATTGCCTAAGATGACAAAGACTCCAGGAAAATCAGTGGTTGAAGTAAAAGAACGTAAAGGACCAGGTTCAAGGGGCTCGCAGGAGATAAAGGATCATGGCCATGTAAAGTTTCTACTCCCCGGTTTTCCTAGAAGCTCACCTAAGACAAAGTAGTCATTCCCTCAAAAGCAAAATTCTAAAAGTAATCAGTTCGCAGGTTATCCGGTAATAAGACCAAAGGCATTACCTTTTAAGTCACCAATGAAAAACACAACTTGTATCTTGATTCTTTAGAGAACTCATTTGTTAAGCAGTTGTATTCCTTGCTTGCGGGAGGAGAGACTCAGACTAAAACTCGTGGTATGCAGTCTAAACATCACTTTGGTGTTTTTGTCTCATTCAGTCACATGTAATCTTGTGAGTTTGAGTTTGTTGATTCATTCAGTGGTTACATACAACAATGAGAAAAGGAACATTAACATACACACACACATGCACATTGAGTTTGAGTTTGTTGATTCATTCAGTGGTTACATACCATTGGAGCTAAGAGAACAAAATTACTTTAACAAGATCTCTTAGCAAAAATTTAGTATTTAAATATTACTTAAGAGATTCATTAGAGTCTTTTCCATTGAACATGCTCAAGTTCCGTAAAAATAAAGCTTTATAAGGGGCAGTCAATTCCGCAAAAAAAAATTCATGATTTACAATAAAGTGTACACCATACTATAGTGTGACATTTATTCACGTATATACATGAGCAGATACAAAAGAAGAGCCGAAAAGGGGTATACATGAGGGTTGCAAGTGAGGTTCAGGCATCACATTGAATACCTTTGATGACGTCATAAGAAAATGAAAACACAGAGAAATTTGTAAAGACATATACGCAAAGGAAAAGCCAATCTTTAATTTGTTGTTATTTTGTGAAGTTGAGAGAGATATGGGCACATATGTGTAATAATATAAACAACACCAGTAATATTAGTAACAAAATATGATAATTTTATAGGAAGTTACAAGTCCGGCTAATATGATTATGGATTTGTTCATCAAACACTCTTGCTTATGTGAACAGTCACATATATGTCAACTGTTTTCCGGTGTAACAATGACTCTTATATTTTAGTCATTTTTTCCTGCTAGATATCTCATACAGTTTACATTTCAGTAACCTTACCAACAGGATATTGGAAGATAAACAATCTCTCTAAGAAATTAAAAGTTGACAAGGAAGATCTACAAGTGGTGTCAAACAATAATTGGTTCTTTGACTTCTTTCTTCCATTTTTAGGCGATGAATTGCATAGGCAGTTAGGTCTTCCATTTCATATAAAACTTTTCTATTGCATGAGCATTTTCCGGCTAAATATTCAATAAAATTATTATATGATCAGGTAACTATAATAATTTTCCGGTAACTATAATAATTTGCACAGCTTCTTTTTAAAATTTATGACACAATTATCCAGAAAACATTTCAGATTCTAAAACTTAAGCTTTTCTTTCAAAAACGCCACACCATTTTAGGTTTTGTAAAGGTTAGTGAATTAATTGATTAACGACACTTTCTTAAACCCTTAGAAATTCCTCAAACTTGATCTTCGTAAAAGACTAGGGGTTTGTCAGCGCTTCGCGCGGAAATGTTCCCGTTAGTATTAGCAAAATTTCTATATTATTTAGTATTTAGTTATTATATCGTCTAATTTTTATTATTACTATTAGGGATATATATCCTACATCGGGAATTCTAAGGGACATTAAGTAATATATAAATGGTTAGGGCCAATCCACTAATCACCAATTGGTTTTAAGTTGGAAGCCCATAATTAAACCCGAATCTAACATGGTATCAGAGCCCAGATCCTAAATACCCTAAACCCCTAATTAAAATTAAAATTAACCCTTCTGATAGGGTATAAAGATCGTGATTAACTCTTCCAACCGAGTATAAAGGTTGTGTTAAACTCGCTCGACCGAGTATAAATGTCCTAAAATTCCGAGATTTCTGGTCGATAAGAGACATCATCTCGAGGAGAGAGGTATTAGGGATATATATCCCACATCGGAAATTCTAAAGGACATTAAGTAATATATAAAAGGTTAGAGCCAATCCACTAATCACCAATTGATTTTAGGTTGGAAGCCCATAATTAAACCCGAATCTAACAATTACCGACTCTTTCAATTGTATTTGTGTAAAGGAAACAAATGTTATTTCTTGCATGTGTTTGGCCATTTTTTTCTACACTATTGTTGAATAAGAGTAGCATGTCATCTTTGCTACTTGAATTTCGTTTTTGGAATTATTTTTGTGTCCATTTTGTTTAAATTCATGCCATTTAACGTCTGTTCTAATTGTTTTCTCTTCATGTTCTTATATGTTGTATAAATTTTTTATATTGATTAATTATAAAAAAATAATACTATATGTGCTGTGATTTTAAACTTATATAACTTTGTTTTGTTGTTTTTTTTTTGCTTAACAACTTAGTTTTGTTCGTTTATTATCATTAATACACACTTTTTAATTTGTTTGTAGTATTAGCAGATGGTAGATCTGTTTTCTATGTTGTTGCGATTGTATATTATTGTTGTTTCCATATTCTTTAGTGTCACCAAAAGCCTTGTAACTCTCACTCATTGTTGTTATGATTATTTGATGCATCTTCAACATTGATCTCTTTCTGTTTTGTTTTGATTCCATATGAAATTCTCTAAATATGTTTTCCGAACCTCCATATCTCTCATTTATAACATTATTATTATGCTAGATAGATTATTGCTACACAAACATGCCATTTGTTTTAGAAATTGTGTTATTGTTTTGAAAACACCATCGGATTCTTTTGATGTAGTGAGTTTCAACGTTAATCTTTGAGAGACATCTTGCCAAGACTGTTATATATTGGTTATTTTCAAAAAAAAATTCGAGTTTAATGATCAAAAACAGTTTTTTGTTTGAAGTAAATTTTTTTTAGTTGTATTTATTTGATGAATGGAAAGTGTATAAGTTGTCATATTTTTCAACACTATATATTTTATTGTTTTACTCTATTAATTTATTATTTTCTTGTTATATTGCTTTGGTTTTTATTTTTATTTCATTTTGATTTTTTAGTAGGAATATCTTTAATTTTAATTTTTCTTGTTGTTCCGTAAATGAATTAATGATTGATTGTGAAAGTATAATAGATATATTGTTTATTAGTTGTCTGGAAACTGTTTATTATATTTAGTTATGTTGAATTGATATAAAATTTCTTTTCTAATAATTTGTGCCTTAATTCCTCAATGAACAGATGAAGAGAATATAACCGAGGTTATCAAGCAAGCCGCTAAAGACAGTTTTGGAGCTGGTGCGTTTGTGATTCTCATGACCAGTCATGTACTCATGTCACTATCATAGTCGCTAGCCAGTGCTTATCCTGCGGCAAGGATCTAAACCCCGATGGTTCCAGTCTTCCAGAGCTTGTGCCATCATGCTTATCCTCATTTACTGGTATCAATTCCGATAGCTATGAAATGGTGATTACATTCTCTCTTTCCCCTCCCCCTTTTAATGAAGCATACTCTCCTTTTGCCTTGATTCCTGCAACATATTTCTTTCTTGTCTTCGTAACTTGTTATGTGACCGGAGGATCAAATATTATCAGACATACATTCCACGATGGCAAGACTGTGGAGCCCACCGCAAGCAGCTGACCATTTTCCTTACTTCTTTCTGGCGTTATTAAAGCTTCTTTCAGGTGGTGAAATATAAAAACAACTCCAATGGCTGTCCAGGTGTTACATTCCTTCCATAACCGTCTGCCATGATCTCCTCTACCAATCTGATCACAAAGATAATGATAGGAAAATGACTCTTTACTTATGAAGTAAACCTTAAAGCACATTTCTTGGGTTTCAAGAGAGCAGTCGATAATATTTTGCCATCTCTTTTCAAAGCAACGGAATGTGTTAGGCCGCAAGAAACGTATCTGTAAAAAGGTTATTGATCATTAAAGGTTAACGCTTCTTTACATGAATGAGATCCTCTTTTAGAGATCTAAAGATAATTAAAGTTTAAGGCTTTACAACATGCAGGATATCTTTGTCAGGGAGAAGATTAACTCTCTGTGGAACTATTTTGCTGATCTTGTCATTGTCACCTAACCCGAGTCTTCCGTGTTCTCTCTTCCCCAACCGTCCACCTAGCTAAAAATTAAAAGACCAAACAAATAACTATTCTTGATCAAAAGGAGGATCTAGCACATGGTGAGAATGAGAAGGAAATAAACTTTGAGAACACTTTTTAATATCTCTCCTTTACCAGTTAAAGAAGTTGAATGCAAGCCACCCGCATCAATATTAACCTAAAAATGAGTTTAAAGAGAGATAAGTTGACAACATAGTCCCCTTTTGAAGGTTTTAGTGAGTAGAAAATGAATCAATAAAAGGAAGAGAAAGAAACAAACCAAAGTGAGATCATCGACATCGAGGCCTTGGACTTGGACATGATGAGGGGTTGTGCGAAGAGCCTCCCATCTTATTCAAGAGCCACATTACAAAATGCTCCGACAGAGGACCTTGAACACTGGAACAAATATTTGTTTTCTTCAGTAGAGAGGAAATCAAAATCGAACATTCAAGTAGTAGCCAAATAATGCACCAAATGCCTTTTTGTGAGTTTTAATTTTAATCTATACATGTCATGGGGATGTCACGGATGACCCCAAGTCCACACATAACCTTCGCGTATCAAACTATAGAGTGAGTACCACCTGCAGCAATCTATTAAGAAGATAAAACCTCAGATGGTTTTTTATTTTGTGGCAATGCAGAGAGGTTTAGAAAATGCGGTCGTTACCTGTCGGATCATAGTTACCGGGTACAACGCTTAGGTATCACAATATCTCTTCGCACAAGACCCATCTCGCCTCCCAAAACCTCAGCAAATGAACCTCTGCAATGTTGGAGCAGCGCCCATCTTTCAAATCGGCAAGGAAGATAAAGGAATTCACAATCGCAGTAATCGGTAAGTAGAATAGACTATTCTTATTAATCTCATCGAAGCTGTGTTGTTCATGGCTCAAATTGAGGATATTTATAGTCGAAGCTTGAGTCGGTTACTTTGGGGATGCTATGAAATCGATTGAATGATGCAGAGTGGAAGAGTAGGTTAATTACGCAGAAGCTGGGCGCAAAATAGGAATTAATCCGCCGTTATGGAGAAGGAAACGTAAAGACATTCGTCGATCACAATTTCAGGAAGTTTCGTCAGAGACGCTAATGTCTAGGGCAAAGTGACGAAGGGACAAACATCATTAATGGGCCTGGAATCTAAAAGTCCAACCGAAATCATTAAGACGAAACGCAACGTATAAGTATTAGATGCCATCTTTTCTTTCCTTTTCGTTTGTTTCGAGAAAGAGATCGATCAATTCCGATTTTTTCTTTTTCTATTGATGTCATCAAACGCCCTATGGAGAGGAAAAAACCTCCTTTTATTGTATAAGACTAGGGATTAACCCGGGCTACGCCCGAGATTTTTATTTTTTTCTAATTTAAGCTGTTAAATTATTTATATTTAGGTTATGATATATATTTATATAAATGTTAAGATGCATGTCATAATTAAAATTTATTTTTAAATTTTAACACGTTAAATTAACATATTTTTTACTATTTAAATATTTTTTTGTAACTTTGTTGGCTATCTAGTCATCATATTTTGCAAAACTATATGTTGAGTGTTGGAATAAATGTTTTAGATATTTAATTAAAATGAAAACCAATTCAATTCCCATGAATAAGTTTGGCTTTTGGAAGTTGCGGGTTTCCCAACAATGAATTCACCTAACAAAAAGTTCGCTGTTATAAAAAATCTCTTTCATGGTCATTAAAGGTTTTTGGGACGGCAAGAGTTGATGATGGAACCATTTTTTTGTTCGAGTACTTTGAAGTTTTCCTTGATAGTGTGAGGTTGATGTTAATGGAATAATGAATTTTATAGGGACTTTCTTGATGTAAAACTATACATTTTTATTTTTTTTGTTTAATGTGGTATTTCCATTTTTATATAATTTACTA
>NC_027748.1:31239546-31240026 GCF_000695525.1 Brassica oleracea var. oleracea | reverse complement strand
AATGTACTTTTTCCATTTTTTTAAATTGTGTATTTACTTATATTATATATTTTACATTTTAAGATAGATGTTTAATGCTTAATGAACTTTTTCCATTTTTTTTAAAGAAATTGTGTATTTACTTATCATTATATATATAATTCATATATTATATATTTACATTATTTACTTATTATTTATTTTCCTGTATATGTATTTCCATTTCTTGACTTTTTATTTACTTAATATCTCTATTTTATATTTTAAGATATATGTTTGAATCTTAATGTACATTTTCCATTTTATTTAAATTGTATATTTTCATTTGTTATACTTTCTATTTACGTAATATCTATATTTTAAATTTTAAGATATATTTTAAAATCTTAATGTAATTTTCCATTTTTAAATTGCGTATTACTTATATTATATATTTACTTATTATTTATTTTTCTTTATATTGTGTATTTCTATTTCTTATACTTTCTATTTACTAATAAT
>NC_027748.1:31233473-31237151 GCF_000695525.1 Brassica oleracea var. oleracea | reverse complement strand
TAATGTAATATTTCTATTTATTATATTGTATATTTAATTATTATTTATTTTTCCTTATATTATATATTTACTTATTATTGTTTAATGCAATGTTTCTATTTCTTATATTGTTTATTTACTTATCAGATATTTTTCCTTATATTGCAAATTTACTTATTATTTATTATTTTCTATTTTTTAAATAATAATGTCACATGTCATATTTTAGGAGAATTTTTTTCGCTGATGTGGACGCTTTATGGAGCCTCAAAAGGTCCATTTTATTAGTATAGTTTTTCCATTTTTTATATTGTGTATTTACTTAATGTTTATCTTTTCTTATTTTTTAATTTTATATCAATGATAATATTACTATATATATTTAATGTAATATTTTTATTTCTTATATACTATGTTTACTTATTATTTATTTTTCTAATCTTTTATATTTACTTATTCTATTAATAAGATAATGTTTAATACAATAATGTTTAGTATAATATTTCGATTTTTTATATTTTGTATTTAGTTATTATTTTATAGATGTTTAATTTAGTTTTTCATTTCTCAATTGTATATTTATTTATTCTAATTTGTTTTTGTTTTTATATCAAATGATAATATTATGATAGATGTTTAATGTAATATTTCTATTTATTATATTGTATATTTAATTATTATTTATTTTTCCTTATATTATATATTTACTTATTATTGTTTAATGCAATGTTTCTATTTCTTATATTGTTTATTTACTTATTATATATTTTTACTTATATTGCAAATTTACTTATTATTTATTATTTCATATTTTGGGAGAAATTTTTTCCCGCTGATGTAGACGCTCTATGGAGCCTCAAAAGGTCCCTTTTATTAGTATAGATTTGGAAGTTCAAAAGTTTATTGGGTAATTTTCTGTAGAATGACCTAACATATCATATTCTCCTCTAGTTTTCTCTGGCCAACATTTAAATTTAGTTTGGGTTTTCAATTGAGCCTTAAAATCTGAGAAGTATTTGTTTTGGTTTGTTCAAAGCTTAACACATAACAACATTACAAAACCTTTCCACCAAATTATGTCCGTTTCAACCTTCAAAGGGATCATCTCCATAGGAGAAGGAGCAGAAGTCAAGGTATGGTCTGATTCTGGATCTCCATCTCCTCTCTTGTAATTCCTTTTGGACCCCTCAAGGAAGATGATAGTGATCTATATGTATGGGTTTTAATCAATCGAGAAACCTGCGATTGAAACACGAAGATCATTAACAAAACGTTGCAAGACTTTTCTGATGATATTCTTGCGCTAAAGCCAAGCAAGACAGGGGCAAGAGATTCTTACATCTGGTATCTAGTAACTGATATTTACTCAGCGAAATCAGGATAGCCGCTCCTATTGCGACCCAGGAGCCTGATCTAGACAGCGGATTACTACCGAGACTCCTTCAATTGGTACATATCAGTATGGTCGATCTCCACCGCTCCAAAACTGCAGCTATTTCTATGGAAAGCAATTCAAGGTGCACTGCCCACGGGATATAACCTTCAGAAGAGAGGGATGCTGCAGAACACCACTTGCGGACATTGTGGTCTGACTGAAACAACTGAGCACATCCTTCTCCACTGTTCCTTCGCCAAACAGGTTTGGAGTTTGATCCCCCTGACTTCTGAATTCAATCCAGACATGTTTTCCTCCTTCACTTCAGCTGTTGCAGACATATCTTCCTCGATCTGCCTAGCGCCGTGTGGTATTCCAGGAGACCTCTTCTCGTGGGTGTGTTGGAACTTATGGATTGCCAGAAACAAACTCTTTTTTAAAGCGCGTCTTGCATTCGTGCAAACCACTGCTACAAAGACCCTGGCTGGTGCGATAGAATGGACGCATGCTCAAGATCCCCACGTAGCTACACCGAAGAATACTCTGATCCCAGTAAGACCTCAGTTGATTCCAGTCGGTACAGTGACATGCAACACTGACGCAAATTGGAAGAAGAAAACTTCAGTTGCGGGTCTCGCCTGGATCTTCGACTCCTCGCCTCCGTTGATCACATCAGATAGCTGTCAATACCAAAATCAGGTCTCATCCATCCTCATGGCTGAAGGGTTAGTGGTCAAGGAAGCACTCTCCCACGCTCAACACATCGGCATCACAAAATTCTGGCTTCCTTTAGACTCTATATCGCTCGTCAGAGCTATAAATTCTGTTTCAAAGCCGATGAGCCTCTACGGAGTTCTATCAGACATCGAATCTCTATCCTCGTTTTTTGCTTTTTGTTGTATCTCTTTCATTCTTAGAGAAGAGAATGAGGTTGCAGACAATCTCTCTCAGGCCTGTCTTTTTCATGTTGTAACAACTTGAGCCCAAGGCCATTTATCTTTTTATGAAAATTTAAGTTGATTAAAAAAAGGGATCATCTCCATACTACAAAATCTAAATACAAAAAGAAATGATAAGACTAAGCAATCTATTAAGACTTAAAATTTGCAGATTCCAGTCCCCATATCCAACCAAAGTCCATATGAGTTTCTTGTTCTTGCTCGATTTCTCCACCGCACATGGTGCTAAGGTCTACATATATTCCATGGATCATATTGTCTTATCTTCAGCTAGAGATTTAGAGCCATTGTACCTACAAAATCAATTATATATCATTCATGCCGCAAAACAAAAAAATTCTAAGATTTTGATGATAAACCAAGATATCAAAGATGATGCAACTTCTACAAAAGCGATACTCATTATGAAACTTTTTGCTACTACAAAAAAAGTAGAGATTTTCTCAGATTTGGAGAAATCAGGGTTTTACTCCAGTGAAACTTGCTAATAGAGATAAAACTGTGTATACTGAGACATGCAGCATCACTGTGGAAACAAACATGGGTGAGAGAACCATAAGTGATGTATTTCTAGCTCCAAATATCACAGAAAATCTACTAGTGTTGGGCATCTAGTAAAGACTGGATAGAAAGCTTTATTTCCCAACAAAAAGGATCAAGAATACAACAAGATCACTGAAGCTTTTGTCAGTAAAACTTGTTATTCACTAAGCTTTGAGAAAGAATGTTTAACAAGAGAAGAAACTTCTTTCAGTATTCATACACAAAACAGCCGTACAGCAGCCTAAACCTTGTCTAGCAAGCATACTAAAATCTCAACATTCATCAAAAGAAAGTTCAACCACTACGGCGGCATAAGAAACAAAAAAAACGAAGCATCACGATTGCAAAACAAAAGCATGGCAAGGAGTCCATGATCACAAATTATGAGTGACTATAAAGATTGCAGATGTTATGGATGTATGATACATACCACAAAGACAGAAGAAAGCAAGGACAAGATTTCTCAAAGTAGAATAACGCTAGAATCGCAGAATCAGGAAGTAAATCCACAAAGAAAATAAAAAAAAGTGTCTGTAAAGAGAGTTGAGAAGGGTTAAAGCAAGAAAGAGCTTGGACAGGGTCAATTCTTAAATTTTGGGGGCCAAAGATAACTTGGTACGATTTTTTTTCTTAAAAATAAATAATTAAGACACATATGCAACGAGTTACATGAAAAGTTTTTCTCTTTCCCGAAAAGGGCGATCCTTTTAGCGATTGCGCAAATCGGCGTTGGTCCCTGGCCTCCACCGCCGCCAAACCCTAATGGCGAAGAAAGAGTCTTCCTCTGCAAACCCCACCCGCTCCAACCCACCACCTCCGCCT
>NC_027748.1:31224037-31233376 GCF_000695525.1 Brassica oleracea var. oleracea | reverse complement strand
CTCCAACCCCCCACCTCCGCCTCCCCCCGCAAACCACACCCGCTCAAACCATCCCCCTCCGCCTCCCCCTCCCACCACCCAAAACCCTCACAACATCTCTTCCCAGCCGCCCCTCGAAACCCCTCCCTCCTCTCATACTCCACCGGTTGAGATCGCCCTCGATGAACCCCTCCAGTTCCCTCCGCTGCCAGCCGCAAATCCCTCAGCTTCGGCGGAAACTGCTTCCCTCCCCCCAGATCCACTCCCCTGTCAAAGGCCTCTTGGTCTGCTATGGCGGAGGGATCAAACAGGAAAATGAAGTGCAAAGGTGAATCCTTCCTTCTGGAATCTGGAGAAATCTGCGTCTCCATTCCCAACTCTGTTATCGAGAAGAGCGAGCACATATGGGAATCTTTCATTATTGCTCAGTTCCATGGCAAAGCCCCTTCCCCGGGAGATTTGCACGCCATCACTAATGGTATATGGAGTAGTAAGCTAAGGAACATCACTGTTTCTAAGCTTTTGAAAAAGGCGTTCTTGATAAAAATTCCTTGCCCAATAACTTGGCAGAAAGTCATTGTGCAAGGAATGTGGCATATTGATAACCAACCCATGTTTGTTGCTAAGTGGAAACCAGGACTCCAGCCGGAAATCCCCGAACTCACTTCTGTTCCTGTGTGGCTTGACTTTCACAATGTCCCTCCGCAGTTCTACTCGGAAGAAGGTCTCGAGCATATCGTTGGTGCTCTAGGGGACCCCCTCTTCCTTCACCCAGCTACTGCAAACATGACAAAATTGGAAGTGGCTCGGGTTTTCACCATCATCGACCCCTCTAAGCCTCTGCCAGAAGCAATAAACGTGAGGTTCGATTCTGGACATGTTGAACGTGTGGAAGTCTCCAGCCCGTGGTTACCGCCTACATGTGAGCACTGTAAGGGAGTGGGACACAACATAAAGAGCTGGCCTACTGCCCCCATCACGTGTCCTACTTGTCAGTCTTCAGGCCACAAGCTAGAGGATTGCCCAAGATCCAAAACATCTGAGACATCGAAGGGTGAGGAGGAAAAGAAAAAGAAGAAAAAGAAAAAGAAAGCGAAGCACCCCAAACCCTCAACTGAGCAAGCTAGCAAGGAGGATACCTCTGAGGGAAACATTGTTATCGACATTGGTTTGGATGCGATTGGTGACATCACATCCAATGAAAAGGAAACTGTTGTCGCAAACCCGGCGGAAGAACAAGATTCTGATGTTGAATCTCAACTCTCTGCTGATAGCGAGCCTGAGGAGAACTCTTCTGAAGAAGAACAAGAGAAGTCAAGTTCTGATGAAGAAGGCGAGTCCTCGGAAAGTCTGAGCTCTGATGATTCCGGTTTCTCACAAGTTACCTCGAAGAAAACACGGAAGCAACAAAAGAAGAAGGAAAGGCAAGCTGCTATGGCTCTAAAACCCCAGAGGGAAAAAGAGCTTTCTAGGAGCAAACGCTCCAAATCTCGCAATCTCTGATGATAGACACCTTCTGCTGGAACATAAGAGAGTTTAATAATTCAGTGGCGGAGAAATTTTAGGAAATTTTTTAGACTTTCTAAGGCTCTTTTTGGTAGTATTATAGAGACCAGGGTGAAGGAGCACCGGTCTCAAAAAATTTTACACACTTCTTTCTTAGGATGGAAGTATGTGTGTACCTATGAATTTGCTGTGTTGGGGCGTATCTGGGTGGTTTGGAATCCTGCTGTGGAGGTGACTGTCATCTCTAAGTCTGGCCAAGCTATAACATGTGTGGTCCGGCTTCCTCACAACCCTGTCGAGTTTGCTGTCACGTTCATCTATGCAGTAAACTGTCGATATGGAAGGAGAAGACTATGGCAGGAGATTGAGGACTTAGCTGCTAACCCATTGGTCTCTGATACGCCATGGATCCTTCTTGGAGACTTCAACCAAGCTCTTGACCCCATTGACGCCTCTTTTGGAGGATCTCGAATCACTAGAGGGATGGAAGAATTTTGTAGCTTCTTGCTCAGCTGCAATATCTCTGACCTGCCTTTCCGAGGTCAACACTACACTTGGTGGAATAATTAGGAGAGAAACCCTCTAGCAAAGAAGATTAACAGGATCCTTTTTAACGACAATTGGCTCTTGTCCTTCCCTCTATTGTATGGTACTTTTGGAAGTATGGAATTCTCAGACACTGCCCAAGCTGTGTCAACATAGGGAACCAATCGGGAGGAAAAAATAAACCCTTCAAAATGTCAAATTTCCTGATGTTCCACGCTGAGTTTTTGGAAACAATCAGAGCAACCTGGGATAGACTGGTTTACCAAGGAACTGCTATGTTTATTCTCGCAAAGAAGCTAAAATTCCTCAAAGGAACCATTCGTAGCTTCAACAAAGAAAATTACTCGGGTCTGGAAAAAGAGTCGCCCAAGCCGCTCAACATCTCAAGACATGTCAGAATGATTTGTTAGCCTCCCCATCATCTCACCTTGCTGAATTAGAAAAGGAAGCTCACAAAATCTGGTACGACTTAGCGCTTGCTGAGGAAAGGTTTTTGTGCCAAAAATCCAGGGTCCAATGACTAAAGTGTGGAGAGTACAACTCTGCTTTCTTCCACAGAATGATGACAGCAAGGAGGTCTATGAACGAAATCCACTACCTTATCGATAAGACAGGAAGAAGGATTGAGAACCTAGACGAACTCCAAACTCATTGTGTGGCGTTCTTCAAAGACTTATTTGGAGCTATTTCTCATTCCCTTGACCAGGAGCAAATTGATCACATCAGATCCCTCACCAGTTTCAGATGTGACAGCACGATGCAGCAGAGCTTGGAAGCTCAAGTTACAGAAGTTGATATTAAGGCTGAGTTTTTCGCTTTACCACCAAATAAGTCGCCTGGTCCAGACGGCTACACCTCTGAATTCTTCAAAAAGACATGGAGCATTATAGGACCAAGTCTGATTGAAGCTGTTCAGGAGTTCCTTACCTCAGGCAGATTACTAAGCCAATGGAATAGCACTGCTGTAACATTGGTCCCCAAGAAGGCCAACGCAGACAAGCTCACTGAATTTCGCCCGATCTCCTGCTGCAATGCGATATACAAGGTCATCTCTAAGATTTTGGCTAGACGGCTTGAGCAGATCATCCCTCAATGAATATCTCCATCTCAATCAGCCTTTGTTCAAGGAAGACTCCTCATCGAAAACGTCCTTCTAGCGACTGAGCTTCTCCAAGGATTTGGCCAACAGTGTGTTTCAGCCAGAGGGGTATTGAAAGTAGACCTTAGGAATGCCTTTGACTCAGTAGGCTGGAACTTCATCCTAGAAGTCTCGGTAGCAGCGAACATCCCTCCTAAGTTTGTGAACTGGATAAAACAGTGCATTACGTCCACCAGCTTCTCAATAAACGTCAACGGATCCCTATGTGGTTACTTCAAAGGCACAAAAGGTCTTAGCCAGGTAGACCCTCTCTCTCCTTCTCTCTTTGTGATTGCTATGGAGGTTCTTGCTCGGCTTCTTGAGAACAAATTTGCTGATGGATCAATCGGTTTCCACCCCAAAGCGAGCGACGTAAAGATCTCAAGCCTTGCTTTTGCTGATGACTTGATGATCTTCTATGACGGCAAACCCTCCTCACTGCTGGGTATAGACTTGGTCCTGAGCTCCTTTAAGCATCTCTCTGGTCTCGAAATGAATACTGAGAAGTCTGTTGTGTACACTGCGGGCCTGGATGAATCTGAAACAGAGGAAACCAGAGCCTTTGGGTTTGTCAACGGCACCTTCCCTTTCCGCTACTTTGGATTTCCCCTCCTTCACCGAAAGTTTCGAAAATCCGACTATTCTCAGCTGATAGACAAGATTGCTTCGCGGTTCAACCACTGGGCAACTAAGACTCTTTCTTTTGCATGCAGACTGCAGTTGATCTCCTCGGTTATTTACAGCACAGTAAACTTCTGGCTGTCCTCTTTCATTCTGCCCAAATTTTGTCTCAAGACTATTGAGAAAATGTGCAATAGGTTTCTGTGGAATAGCGACATTGAGAAGAAGGCATGTAGTAAAGTGTCATGGGTGAATGTGTGCCTCCCCAAAGCCGAAGGGGGTCTTGGTCTGAGGAACTTCTGGACCTGGAACAAAACTCTCAACCTAAGGCAAATCTGGATGCTCTTTGCAAAGAGAGACTCATTGTGGGTTGCCTGGAACCACTCGACAAGACTGCAAAATGTAAGCTTCTGGAATACTGAGGCAGCCAGCCACCACTCCTGGATATGGAAAGCTCTTCTAGCTCTGAGACCGCTAGCAAAGAGATTCATGCGATCTAATGTTGGCAATGGGCACATGATAAGCTACTGGTATGATCACTGGAATAAGCTGGGTCCCCTTATTGATTTTGTGGGGGCGGCAGGCCCTATCCTCACCGGTATTCCTGTCAACGCTAATGTAGTTGCGGGCTCTTCCTCTGATGGATGGATACTTCCTTCTCATCGGACCAGGAACCCTGCTCTTGCAGAAGTCAGGAACACGCTGCTAAGTATAACTGCGCCAACGAGTAATGGAGACTCTGACTCCTACTGGTGGTCTGTAGAGGGATCTACTACTACTTCGTTCTCAACAAAACTTACGTGGGAGAAGCTCCATCCTGCAGCTCCCCCTCAGCGATGGGCAAAGGCTATATGGTACAAAGGACATATCCCCAAGCACGCCTTCACCTTTTTGGTTGCACACCTTAACAGGCTCCCTATAAGAGAAAGAACAGCGAGATGGGGTACCAATGCTCCCTCCCTCTGCTGCATTTATGGGTCTGCAGTGGAATCAAGAACTCACCTGTTCATTCACTGCCTATACAGCTCCATGGTTTGGCGACTAGTTCTCCATCGGCTTGGGAGGAATCAAAGCTTCCTCGACTGGCCAGATATGATTGAGTGGTTACTAGCAGGGACTGGATCATTCAGTCTCACATTAAAGCGACTGGTTGTTCAAACCGTGATCTACCACATTTGGAAAGAAAGGAACAGTCGGCTGCACACACTTGTTGCATCTCCGGTAGGCTCCGTCTTCAAACTAATCGACAGGAGTATCATGAACTCAATCCTTGCTCGCCTCAACAACAACATATTCAAGAATCTCCTATCTCAATGGTTCGCTTTTGAGTAGAGCTTCTTCTTGGCCTCTTCTCCTGTTATTATTAGGCTTTTTCTACTTTTTTTTGGGTCTTCTAATAACTCCATAGCTCCGCCGAGCATCTGTATTTAAACCGTTCCAGTTTTTGGTAAATAAAATTCACATTTTATCAAAAAAATAATAATTAAGATACATATATCTATGTATATTAACTTTTAATAGATTTGAAAGTTCAAGGTCTATATTTCAGTTCGCTATACCATGACCGAGCTTGGAGACAATGATTCACAAGAATCTCATTTAAGAAGATGCTACAAAGACAAGGAATTTTAAGGATATAGTGAATCTTGCTCAAATCAAAGAAACCCAGAAACGAATCACACCCCTCACACGATATGAACAGAGATGTTTACTAGTTCGAGTTAACCGAATGTGACAGTTGGCATCTAGGCATGCTCCTCTCAATCAATTTACTATATCCATTGTAGTTTACGGTTACAAGATCAATCCAGCTCTCTCACAGATCGAGACGAGCTTACAAGATTAAAAGAAAACA
Organism: Brassica oleracea var. oleracea; assembly: GCF_000695525.1. Lineage (NCBI taxonomy): Eukaryota > Viridiplantae > Streptophyta > Magnoliopsida > Brassicales > Brassicaceae > Brassica > Brassica oleracea. The sequence goes on along the minus strand of NC_027748.1, from coordinate 31,227,731 downwards.
TAATAACAAGACGAATGAGCGCAAGAGCTTATTTAAAAACAAGTCACGCATCACTTACGCGATTCAACAGACTATTAAACGGGGCCTACCCAACTTGATAGCCTTCTTCAGTTATCAGATTTAACAATAGTGATCAAATTTAGTCAATTCTTTTTTCTTTATATAACTTTAGGTGTCGTGTGATTTAAGTTTAACATAAGCTTTACATACACTGAGGGTTTATGTAAAGACCGAAACCGAGTTTCGTAGCTAGATTAATTAGGAGACTATTAAGAAAATACGCATGGCTTGATTAATTAAAGCTAACGAAATCATTTTTGCCTTAGCTACAGAATCACCAAGTCATCAAAATTTTCTCGATTCCTCTCGTGTGAGGAAAACTTTTTCTCTGACTTACAACGAACGCCTCTGGTTTATCAAACAATAGACAATCATTCTTACCAAAAAAAAAACAACAGACTATCATGCTCCTTGCAAAAACATCTATCGATAAATCCGGATGACTTCGTCGTGCTATAGCAACGGGTTACCGAGCTGAACAGGCCTGGAGCTGGAGTGGTAAACCGTTTGAAACCGAAAGCTGGCCCAGCTTAGTTTGTCTGAAGAAAAACATATTTTAAACCAAGGCTCAGTACGAGACCTGTTTACTTCCATTGTGGACAGAATCCGACAAAGGACGGTTAGATACGCTACAAGATATTTATCTCCTGTGGGCAAGATTACTCTCCTAAAGTCTGTACTAGAAGCTATACCAAACCATACTATGCAATGCTTTAAACTGCCACAATCCCTTTGTAAAAGGATCCAATCTGCTCTGACACATTTCTGGTGGGATCCAAAGGCAGGAGATCGTGGTATGGCTCTAGTAGCATGGAACACAATGGTGAAATCTAAAAGCGATGGAGGCTTGGGATTTCGTGACATACAAAGCTTCAATGATGCCCTCCTGGCCAAAGTTAGCTGGCGCATTCTGACCTCGCCCTCATGTCTTCTAGCTCGGGTACTTGCTGGGAAATACTTTCATGACCAAGACTTCCTCACCGTACAACCCCCAGCAGCATGTTCCCATGGCTGGAGGGGGATATTAATAGGACGAGATCTGCTTAAATAACATCTTGGTTGGGCCATTGGTGATGGCCAGAGTGCACTAGCGTGGCAAGACTCCTGGTTATCTGATCTCTCCGGTGCCCCAATGGGACCTATACCTGAACTCGAGTCAAGTTTGAAAGTTGCTGAACTACTCTAAGCATAGTCACGGGATTGGGATGAAGGGAAAACTAATCATCACTTCCCTCTTATCTCTGAATCTATCAGGTCTATCAAACCGAGCAAATGGGGAGAGAACTCCTGGTTGCAAGACAAATCCTTCCTAGTGCTAAATGTATCAGGTGTGAGTGTCCTGAATCAATTTTACACCTATTCTACCATTGCCCCTATGCACAGAAGGTATGGAAATTGGCACCTTATGCAGGAGACCTCGATGCTTTACAAGTACCCTCCTTTGAGATGGGTTGGAGAAGGGCTTTGAATGCTGCTGTCCTCCCTCCTATTGGCCTTAGTGATTGCCATCTTGCTCCATGGATCATCGCTTCTATCTGGTCTACAAGGAATCTCCTCGTGTTTCAAAAACGAGAATTCACAGCTTAGGAAACGATTACAAAAGCCATCTGTGATGCAAAAGAATGGAAGGAAACCCAACCTATTAGTACCCCCAGATGCAAGAAGCCACAGACCCCCCGACCCCCAAGAACCGAAGTCATTTGCCGATCTGATGCGGCTTGGAAGAAGGAACTTAAAGCTGCGGGTCTCGCATGGACCTTCAGCGATGTTCGGAATGAGAGATTTTCCTCTCACAGTGTTACTTGTGCGCTTGTGATCTCGTCTCTCGTGGCGGAGGGACTAGCAATGCGTTCGGCGATAGAGCAAGCTATCGACCTACAGCTGAGGAAGGTGACCTTTGAGTCCGACTCTCTGCAACTGGTATCTGCGATCAAAGGATCCTCATATTTCTCTGAAATCCATGGGATCCTATCTGATATTCATCTACTCTCGTCGTATTTTGATGAAATTTCCTTTCGAGTCTGCCATCGTGAAAACCTTGTGATTGAAGATGGTTTAGCTAAGCAAGCCCTAAGAGGCTTTGTACCAAACTGATATCTCATAATTTTAATGAGTTTTAGATTTATATTTTAGCTTATTATGATTATTTTAGGTTGCATTTAGGTCTTTATGTTGCATTTGCATACTCATTTGCATATCATAAGGGTTGGAATGCACATTTAGAAGTTTTGGGCAACATTGGAAGGTTATTGTTGCAAGTCAAATACTTTTCGGTCAGCAATGAAAGAAGGCGAGAATCCAGGGACCGAGGTTGCAAATGCAGAAATTCGGTGGGGTTAAAGTGCACAATCAAAAGTTAAGGGGCTAAAGTAAGGATGTTTCTGCAATTTACAAAGTTGTGGGCTCTTTTGTAACGAACCAAAAGTTCGAGGACCTGCTGTGCAAAATGGAAGAAACCACCATTGGAGAGGATCGAGAGCTTCCTCTTCGCCGATCCGGAGTTTGACGACGTGGCGAGCCTGCGGAGAAGGAAGCCACGATCTGAGAGCACGACACCGAGGAGGAGCTCACGAGCTTCTCTTCGCCGGATCTGAATCCCGACGGTGAGCCTCGATCCGGACTGCGACGAAGAGACGGCACGGCCACGCGGAGACTGATGCGACGACTCCCGATGGCGATTCCGAAGCTTCCACGCAGGGTCGAGCAATGCGGGATCGTGTCTCGCGTGCATAGAGAGAGACAGTGTTGACGGTCTGATGCGGGGTGAAGGCCGCGGGTTCCCTTACCCGCACGCACGAACCAAAAAGACGCAACGATGATTGACGCGGGGTGAAGGCCGCGAGTTCCATTACCCGCGCGCATGAAACGGAGCTGCTCGACGGTCCAACGCGGGGAAACCAACTCGGGTTGTCCCCCGTGATTTCTACCTGGATCGCGTCTTTTACTCAGTCGATTTTAGACATTTTTAAGGGCATTTTAGACTTTTTAAAGTAAGTCATTAGGTTTATCAAGGACATATAAATACTCTTGTAATCCCAAAGTTGGGGATCATCTTATTATCTATGAAATCAAAGATCTAATCTTGATCATAATTTCTTATCTTTGCTTGATTATCTTGCTCTGTAATCATGTTTAACCTTGAATCATCCATGGTTTTGGGGTTATTCATGTCTATTAGTGAGTAGACTAATCTTGGATTCATGGGCTAGAGTGATTAAGGGTGATTAGAGAAGATCTTGGGTGTTTAATGTTAGATTTACTTGTTTCCTTGCTTGTTGAGGGTTCTCAATGCTATTTTAGTCATGATCATACTAAAATAGATCTCTAGGCATTTCACACCCACAAGGTGTATGATGAAATGCCTGAACCAACTCTTCAATGTTTTTAGCTTGCTTTACCTAAGAGATTAGTTGCTAAAGGAGTTAAGATTGCTATTGGACTTGTTCTCCATGTTTGCTTTAGTAACATTCAACCTAAGAGATTAGATGTTTGAGTTGCTTTACCAAAAGAACATTCATCTAGAGATAGAGCTTGTTTAGCTTAGTGTCTAGGCATAAGGAAAGTGTTTGATTGATACATTGCCACCATTAGATTGGATCTACATCACCCGAGATCAAATGCCTAGCCCCATGAG
>NC_027748.1:31223681-31223928 GCF_000695525.1 Brassica oleracea var. oleracea | reverse complement strand
AAGCATGAACTTGCATTCCCTTTGCTTTAGAATCACCTAGGATTGGTTCGACAATCTTTTATACTACATTGATTTGATCTTGGACCCTTGAAAAGTCCTGCATCAAATTGGCGCCGTTGCCAAATTCTAAGTTGATTATGACATTGAGATTTAGTCATTTGCTTGAGACTAAGTCAATTTTTATTTAATTGTGTTATTGCTTCTCTTTGTTCTTCTCCCTTTGCATTTCAGGTGTATGAACACAAGG
>NC_027748.1:31218342-31223537 GCF_000695525.1 Brassica oleracea var. oleracea | reverse complement strand
CCAAGCTAGAGCCATTGGAGCCTATGATCAACCTCACATTCATGGTCATAGGTTGGGAATCAGAGCACCAGCTGTGGAGAACAACAAGAACTTTGAGATCAAGTCAGGGCTGCTTAACACCATAGAGAATAACAAGTATCATGGCCTTGCTGCTGAAGACCCTTTTGATCACTTGTACAAGTTTGATAAATATTGTGGCTTGCCCAAGACCAGTGGTGTTTCTGAAGATGTCTTCAAGCTCAAGATGTTCCCCTTTTGTTTGGGAGACAAAGCACACCAATGGGAGAAGACTCTTCCAAGTGACTCTATCACAACTTGGAATGAGTGCAAGAGGGCTTTCCTAGAGAAGTTCTTCTCTATCTCAAGGACGGCCAAGATCAGGAATGAGATCTCTAGCTTTCAGCAGAAGAACCTAGAGGGATTTAGTGAAGCATGGGAGAGGTTCAAAGAGGTTCAAGGGCTATTGGTCTCAATGCCCACATCATGGCTTCACCAAGGAGAGTTTGCTCAGTACCTTTTACAGAGGTGCTCTTCCAGAGTTCAGGAGCAGATTAGACACAGCCAGCAATGGTTTCTTCTTGGGTAAAACTGAAGAGGATGCAGAGGAGCTGGTGGAGAACATGGCTAAGAGTGACTCAGTCTGCAGTGAGGAGTATGATAGAAGCAATAGAGGTGATGATCAGCACACCAGGAAAGAGCTGAAGTCTCTCCAAGCCAAGTTGGATCTACTTCTTGCAGAAAAGGCGAAGCAGGAGAAGATGAACTTTGTTGGTGACCAGAAACAAGAGGCACCTCCAGTGATCAATGAGGTTGATGGTTTAGAAGGCCAAGAGGAGCTGTGCTTCATCAATGCTAATGGCACATGGTACAAGAAAGAGCCCAACTTTCAGTACCAAAACAACTACCAACAAAGGCCACTCTACAACAATCAGCAAGGAGATTACCAAGCCAACCAGTCTCCTTAGACTCAAGGAAGCTCTTCTCAAGCTCAAGCTCCAGATTCAAGTGTGGATTCTATGTTCAAGCAACTCTTGGAATTTTAGGCCAGAAATGAGAAGACCATGATTTATGAGTTCAAGAACATCCATGCAAAGATTGATGGGAACTATTCTGACCTCAACAACAAGTACATGCAACTTGCCTCTCATCTCAAGGCTTTGGAGAGTCATGTTTCTTCTATGCCTTCATCCTCTAAGCAGCCAATGGGATCTCTACTAGGGAAACCAGAAAAGAACTCCAAGGAGTCTTGCAATGTTGTCTTCTCCACTACTTCTCCAGAGATTGAGCTGAGTGATCATGAGAAAGAGGAGGATGAGATTGAAAGACTGGTATATAGAACTGAGTTTGGGGAAGTTGAGAGATTTATTGTGGCCACAGCTGAAGCACAGATTGTGAAGGACGCTGTCAGGAAGATTAAAGGAACGAATCTGCCAAGAGCTGAGCACAAGGCTGAGAGACAAGTTGAGAAGAGAGCTGACAACAAACTAAAAAAGGTTACGCTAGAGGAAGCAACTAAGGTTGAGCTATCACCCTATGATCAGCTCCATTTCCCCCAAAGAGTTCTGACCAAAGCTCAGAAGAAGGTGGTCTTCAAGTTCAGGAAAGATCTTAATAATGTTGGGGTCGGGCTTCCAGAAATCTCGGGTATGCGTAAAGCTCATGTCCAGATGATGCTCAACAACGACATTCTAGACCACCAAGCTGAAGTGGCCGAGCTTTTGGACATCTCCATTCCGAAGATTGATCCACCAATCCCTCCAAAGTCCCTCCCTAAGCTTGAGTCTCAAGGGATGTTCACCTTGCCTTGCTACCTTGGTAAGCTCACTTTTGATGATGCTCTTGTTGATTCTGGTGCAAGTGTGAATGTGATCTCAATGGAGATGATGAAGAGTCTAGGGATTGAGAGCATGGAGCCAAACACATCTTCCCTACAGTTTGGAGATTCATCTTCTACAACTCCTATTGGTCTCATCAAAGACTTCCCTTTGAAGATTGGAGCATGCACCATTCCTATAGACCTTACTGTTCTGAAGATGGACTCCATTCCTTACAACAGTAGGAGCTTGCATAGACTTTGCCAACAAGAAGGTCACACTCGTAAATGTGAACAAAGATGTCTCCTATCCACAACAATCACCAAAGATGATTGCTGAGTATTGTGGAACAATCACTTGTGGAGCATCCTCCATTGAGAAGACCAAGGCTAAAGGGGTTGGTATTAAGAAACAAGGTCTTGCTGGAGAGTACTCTAAAGAGCTGTGTGATGAGCACTTGGAAAAGTGCTAAAAAGAAGGAGGTGAGTAGAGCCATAAAGTCTGCTCATGACATGTGAAAGAACCTCACCCTCCACCTCTTAATAAGCCTCCTCACACACTCACTCTCCACCCAATGAAGCTTAAGGATGAGGCTATTGAGTACAAGATCAAATGCAAGGGAAAATCTACACCATTCTCAAGTGCCAAGGCCATCATCACTCCTCAGCTCCAAAATGATCCAATCAAGCTTCAAGAGCTTCTCTCTCAAGTCCTCACCATCACTCTTGAAGGTCGGAAATATCCTCCTCTTCATTAGCCAATTAGAAGGAAAGTCAAGCTAGAGACTTAAAACAAGCTCACTTGGGAGGAAGTCCCATGGTATCCTTTTTATATATATCTTTATATATATTTTTTCTTGCTTTAGTGTGTTTGAATAAGCTTAGGGACAATTTTGGGGGAATTCTAAAAAATTCCCAAAGGTCATGTCGAAAATTTCAAGGTGACAACAAGTCATCCCTCCTCATTTCCCTTCTCTTATGACAGCCAACTTTAAGTAAGTGCATTCTACCTTTGTAAATACTTAGTTATCATGTTTATGTATTTCCCTTAGATCTCTCCTTTGAGCTTATTTTCACACAAGGGACTGTGTGAAGTAAGTTTGGGGGAGAGTCTACTATCTCACATTGTGATGTGTTTTGTCTACTTGTCATTAAGTCTCATGCATTGCATTGTGAATAATTATTTGCATATAAAATCCACAAAAATTGAAAATTTTCAAAAATCACAAAAATAAACATTTAGTTGCATCATTTGCATCTTTAGGATTGAGTCTAGAAGCATTTAGATTGCATTCATGCATTGGGAGAAACCTTGTAAAGAACACATGTCTAGAACTCAATTTGACATCCTAGCTATACATATCAAGTAGCTTAAGCATCTTTTGAAAAAGCTTGTAAGCTTCAAGCCTTGAAAACTCTTCTTGAAACTTGTTTGCTTGCTTGATATTGACATTGTTCTTAAAATCAGCTCCAAACTGAACTTGGCTTGAATAAACTTAATCTCTCTTGCATATGGGCATTTGCATACTTGATCATGGATCTCATACACATTTGGGTTATCTTATTCCTTTATACCAATCTTTGTTAACCCAAATGGCACTCCATACCCTACAACCCTAGCCATTCTTTGAAACCAAACTTTGAATTGCATGAGTGAGGCCTCTTTTGATAGCTTGTCATATGCAAAATCTTGAAAGTATTGGAGGCGACATAGGTTTATTCTCATCTCTTGCTAGCACAATGAGTTAACATTTGGGGATGGTGGGAGGGGTTTGTGTGTTCTAAATTTCAATATCTTGGGTTTGGGGAGTGAATTGTGTGTGTGTGTGTGTGTGTGTGAATCAATGTGAGAGCTGGTTGAAGAAACTTGTTAGTTGATGAGTATTGCAACTTGAGTAGAGGTATAAGAGTATGGATAGGCCTAGAGAAGCTAGAGTATAATAAGGGAGTTGCTCATGCTATTTGCTATGTTTCTTTTAGGATGTTAGATTGAAGGCTAGAAAGTGTCTCTTTTGGTTATGTGTTTCAATTTTCAATTCCTTCCTCTTTGATTGATCTTGAATGTTTACTTGAGGACAAGTAAAGGAATAGTGTGGGAGAGTTGATATATCATGGTTTTAATGAGTTTTAGATTTATATTTTAGCTTATTATGATTATTTTAGGTTGCATTTAGGTCTTTATGTTGCATTTGCATACTCATTTGCATATCATAAGGGTTGGAATGCACATTTAGAAGTTTTGGGCAACATTGGAAGGTTATTGTTGCAAGTCAAATACTTTTCGGTCAGCAATGAAAGAAGGCGAGAATCCAGGGACCGAGGTTGCAAATGCAGAAATTCGGTGGGGTTAAAGTGCACAATCAAAAGTTAAGGGGCTAAAGTAAGGATGTTTCTGCAATTTACAAAGTTGTGGGCTCTTTTGTAACGAACCAAAAGTTCGAGGACCTGCTGTGCAAAATGGAAGAAACCACCATTGGAGAGGATCGAGAGCTTCCTCTTCGCCGATCCGGAGTTTGACGACGTGGCGAGCCTGCGGAGAAGGAAGCCACGATCTGAGAGCACGACACCGAGGAGGAGCTCACGAGCTTCTCTTCGCCGGATCTGAATCCCGACGGTGAGCCTCGATCCCGACTGCGACGAAGAGACGGCACGGCCACGCGGAGACTGATGCGACGGCTCCCGATGGCGATTTCGAAGCTTCCACGCGGGGTCGAGCAACGCGGGATCGTGTCTCGCGTGCACAGAGAGAGACAGTGTCGACGGTCTGATGCGGGGTGAAGGCCGCGGGTTCCCTTACCCGCACGCACGAACCAAGAAGACGCAACGATGATTGACGCGGGGTGAAGGCCGCGAGTTCCATTACCTGCGCGCATGAAACGGAGCTGCTCGACGGTCCAACGCGGGGAAACCAACTCGGGTTGTCGCCCGTGATTTCTACCCGGGTCGTGTCTTTTAATTAGTCGATTTTGGACATTTTTTAAGGGTATTTTAGACTTTTTAAAATAAGTCATTAGGTTTACCAAAGACATATAAATACTCTTGTAATCCCAAAGTTGGGGATCATCTTATTATCTATGAAATCAAAGATTTAATCTTGATCATAATTTCTTATCTTTGTTTGATTATCTTGCTATCTAATCATGTTTAACCTTGAATCATCCATGGTTTTGGGGTTATTCATGTCTATTAGTGAGTAGACTAATCTTGGATTCATGGGCTAGGGTAATTAAGGGTGATTAGAGAAGATCTAGGGTGTTTAATGTTAGATTTACTTGTTTCTTTGTTTGTTGAGGGTTCTCAATGCTATTTTAGTCTTGATCATACTAAAATAGATCTCTAGGCATTTCCTGCCCACAAGGTGTATGATGAAATGCCTGAACCA
>NC_027748.1:31185148-31218300 GCF_000695525.1 Brassica oleracea var. oleracea | reverse complement strand
TATTGGACTTGTTCTCCATGTTTGCTTTAGTAACATTCAACCTAAGAGATTAGATGCTTGAGTTGCTTTACCAAAAGAATATTCATCTAGAGATAGAGCTTGTTTAGCTTAGTGTCTAGGCATAAGGAAAGTGTTTGATTGATACCTTGCCACCATTAAATTGGATCTACATCACCCGAAATCAAATGCATAGCCCCATGAGTCCTCTTGCTTCAAATTGAGAAAGAAAGATAATTACTTTATTGCATTAGCTTATTAGTTCTTAATTCATATCATCTTTAAAACCGGATCGCACTTAGCTTAAGCATGAACTTGCATTCCCTTTGCTTTAGAATCACTTAGGATTGGTTCGACAATCTTTTATACTACATTGATTTGATCTTGGACCCTTGAAAAGTCCGGCATCACAAACCCGGTCAAATAAAATTTTAAGTGAACAAAAAAAAAAAAAAACCAAGGCTCAGTAGATAAAAATTATATCGAATGAAACTCTCTTTGATTGGATTTGGACCGTACCTAAAAGCTGAAGAAATAAATTCTCATAAAAGCCCAAAATCTTTAAAGACGTTAATGAGTGAGCTTGTATATATATATTTTTTTCTTGTCAGCAACACGGGCAGCCTCACGTGAATTCTGAAAACCACACCGGTAACTCTGCATCCATATGAATGATAAAAGACGGTTGTTTGGTTGCACTACATGCGAGACTGTCCGCCCTTGAGTTTTGTGTCCGTGGTATATGAATGATCTTTGAGCTGTTGAAACTTCTCTTCAAAAATGTTATGTCTTCCAAATAACTTGCAAAGGTTAGTCATCCTCTGGTTCCGAAACCATCTTCACCAACTGAGAATAATTCGTTGCAAATGTAAGAAATAACTGTCTGAGATTCCTCATGCATTCATATGAGAGCTTCTATCTCTGAATGTAGTAACGACTGACTCGCTCTTGTATTTCTTGCGAGTGAGCTTGTAAAAAAACCTTAAAAACAAGAACTTGCAACCAAATATAACTATGATCATTATGTTGAGTAACTAAAAACATCTCAAAAAAAACTCTATAACTCCAAATATAAAGTTTTTTTTCCTCCAAAAAGAAACTTCAAAACTTCAAATTTAGAGTTTTAAAGAGTGAAAATTCATATTCATTTTGAAGTTTCACTACTCGAAACTCCAAATTTGAAGTTTTATCTTTTTATTTGCATTTTTGTCCTTATAATTAATTACACATCACATTTATGATTATTAAGTATTTTCTCATTTATCGTTTTAATCTTTACAAATATTTTATATCATAAATATTTCAAAATGTATTTTTTATAAATTTAAATATTACACATTGAATTAAATAAAAGCTTTAAAATAAGATTTATAATATTTTTAAACAAGAATTAGAAAACAAAAATATTACAAAAGAAACTTTAATTTTTTAAAAAAAAAGATACATGAAGGCATAATTATTACACAAATTTAAATATTATAATAACACTAATGATCTAGTAAATTTTCTCTGGAACTTCTAAAATATTGTCCAATCAGATTTTGTGTAACCGAAGATAGAGCATTACGCAAATAATTTTATGGAATAATGTGTTTTTTTCTTGTAATTTAATATTAATTATGTATTTATATTAATAATTTTATATTTTAGTGTAAGATTTTACTAATTAATATTACTGTAATATTTTATATATGTGCTAGTTAGTTATAAAAGTCTTATAAATTTATATTAATTATGACAAATATGAGGATCATAGTATAAAATACAAATAATTTTGAAGTTAAATTTGAAGTTGTATTTTTAGAAAATGACATCTTGAAATTTCAAATATAGAATTTTACAAAAAAAAAAATTTTGATAATCCCTATCGGCTGATCCGGTCGGTCCCGGGAGGAACGCACTTAGTGCTACAAAGTGGACTATCCCGAAAACGTACCACACTGCCTGACCGAGTTTGGAATACCTTCCGACTAATGTTAGGGGGTGGACCAATCATCTGTTATATCCTACCATGTAAACCACTTGTGCCGCAGCCCAAACCCAAACTGACCAAGTAATGATAATTTAGTTTGTAGGAAGAATCGAATCCATGACTGATGTAGATATACACTAAGCCTCAAGTGATTGCCATTAGACTACCACTTGGTTAAGCAGGGGAATTTTTTGGAAATGGTCTAAGCTAAGACTCAATGTTTCAAAAGAAACGAAAAAAAGTTAATACTATCAGTTTCATTTACAATGCCATAAAAAGGTGTCACACCATAATAAAGTTTTGTTACATCAACTAACACAATAGTGACGATAAAAAAAAACTAACACAAAAGTTATTGACAGAGATATTTTTTAAATCATCTTTGGCAATCATGTCCTCCAATTTGAGGAGTATTTACGGTTTTATAATTGTGTTGGAAATTATCACGGAAACTAATGTTTGAGTATGCCCTGATAGTAGCATGTCTAAATATTTAAATACAGGCCGGCTCACAAAGGGGAGAAGTGGTGCGACCGCCCCGGATCCAAGCTCTTGTCCCTCCGTATAATAATAATTAAGGGGTCTAATTTCTTATAAATCTATATATTTATATATAAAAAATAATAAATATAATTGAAAAAAGTCCAAAATTATTTGATATGTATATAGTTTTATTTTCATTACAAATATACAAAATATTAGTGATTAAATTTTAGAAATATTTTAAACATTATCTATATATAAATTTTAAAAAGTAAAAAAAAAAAAAATTTGTCCTAGGACCCGTAACAATGTTGAGCCGGTCATGTTTATATACAATGCGTTTTTAGCAAACGGTGTAGGAAATTATCACGGAAATTGTGATGTTCTATCGTATATGATTTTGCAAAATTTTCAACGTTGCTATGATATTGTTTCTAAGATTATATTTTGATTTTAATTTGGTTCATTTAGTTTCTTATCATGGTTATTTTAACTATACTTTTGTATTTTATTTATTTTGGTTTATTATTGGGGTTTGCGAAATTTGGAAAATACACAAATCACATTAAATTATAAAATAATAAAATTCCAAAACTGAATTTTTGTTTGCTTAAGACCTATCTTAAAATGCATTATTTAAAATAGTAACTTACGTTAAAAATTTATCAATTGAAGTGAAAATTAATTATTATAATCAAAGTTGTTGTACTGTTACAAAAAATAGACAAAGTGTTAATCTAAAACACTAAAATGTTTTTCAAAAATACATAAACGTAAATTCAATTAAAAATATTTAATGTTTTAGAAAACTTCGTTGTAAATAATATATTTGGTTTTCTTTTGTGAATACAACACTAATTGGAAAATTGTATGTACCACATTCTAAATTAATTTTTTTTGTTTCTGGCAGAGTAAAAAACATAAGATTTATTAAAACCTTTTAAGAGACTCTATTACATTTTTTAACGAGTACTTGGAAAACATGTGTAGTCCACATAATTGTTTGTAGTTTTCTTTATTTACTCAGTCACTTTATTATTTTCTCCGCCCGGAGGTTAGGTCTGTCTCTTTAATAGATTCGAGTTTAACCTTTTGAGCTTACAGAAAAAAAAGATGAATGAATTTCTTTAATGAAGACGATGAGTGTGATTTCTACAAAAATATGACATTTTTATGAACACGGTAAAATCTTAGATATTGAAATATTATGTTGAGCGTTAAGACTTGAATAAAAATCAGCTATTAATTTGTATAGAGATATGAATATCTATATATTATTAGGATTGAGAATTTGTAATTAAAATTAAAAATTGTTGACTTGGAAATTAAAAATTGATTATAAATAGTAATTAAGATGAATGAATTAGTTAGCAGAGTATTAAGTGAATATATTTATGTTGCTCACGAGAAATAGTAATTAAGATGTTTTATTAACGTGAAAATTGTAAATATTTTTTATAACAAAAATATCCTACAACAAAATGTTTCTAACAAACGTGAGCAAATTTCTAAATAACAAAATGTTTCTAACAAATGTGAAAAAATTTCTAAATAACAAATTTATTTTATTAATGAAATATTAGAATTTTTAATGTGATAAAAAGTTGATTAAACCAACGTGATTTAGGAAAAACATATATTTTTTATGAATTTGAAAATTCGAAAGGAAATTATTTTTGATTAAACAATGTGTTAAAATATAAGAAAAATTGTTATATATTTTTATTTTAAGTATATATCCTTTTTGATATATATAAATAATTCATCTTCTGAAGTTGAATGTTTTAAATATAAAAATTGCTATATTTTATAATAAATATATTATTATTTTTACACTCTATTCCTTTTTATTTATAAATAAACTTGTTTTTATTAAATTACATGCTTTGATATAAATTTTTATATATAATGTTTTTAATATTTAAAATATTGCATTTTTGTTTTAAATTCCTTTTATTTATATATAGGGAATTTGTTTTTCTAAATTCTATATTATAAATATAAAATGCTATATATATTTATATAAAAGATATTTATTTTTGATAGTAAATTAGTTTGGAAACAATTATTAACATAAAATAAATTTAAATAAACTATTAATAATTGCATTTTAGTGTTTAATTTAATATATTAAAGTTAAAGTTATTATTATAATAACTATTGTAAAAATTAACATGAGACCAACACATATGAAATTAATTTTTCAGATAATATTATAGAGTTATGTTTACATAATGTTTATTAATATAACCATGAACTTTGTAAGCTTTGTGTCATGTTTACAGTAATAGACTTCGCAGAGTATTTCCAAAAAGACACTATGTTTTGAAGTTTCCCAAACTCTAGATCTGAAGTTTAAATGTGTTTTTCTCCAAAAGCAAAACTTTAAACTTAACTTCAAAACTATTTATATTTTATACTATTGTCCTTATATTTGTCATAATTAGTTTAAATTCATCAAACTTCTGTAAATAACTAGCACACATATAAAAATATTACAAATTAAAAGAGGATCATTCTCAAATTACATCATTAATTAAAATTACATTTTTCTCAAAAATACCCTTAATTTTTACGAGGAATTAATAAAATTCATTAATGTCATTTAAGTCTTTTGGTTTTGGACCTATAAATAATGGGCCTATATATATTTAAAAGATATACTAACTTTAAATTTAATATAAGTATAAATATATTATGAACTATAAATAAATTAACAAACATGAAAATATTATTTTCTTAAATATACGTATCAAAATTCAAAATAGATCATTTGAATATTATACAGATTTCCAATACAAACAAAAATCATATATGCTACACCATATATCATATATATATTTGAATAACATTTTCAATGTATAATGTTATTTTATACATAATATTGATATGACAATTACGAGTGTTAAATAATATTTTAAAAACTATCTTAAAATAAATTTTTAATTCTAAAATAAAAACACAAACTTATTATAGGTTATTAATAACGAAAATAAACTAATATTGTCATATCAATAAGTGTTTTTATATTATGATTTTTTATTTGGATAACATAATAAAATTTCATCAAATTCTAAGGAATCACTAATTTATGTAATATTAAAAAAATATATAAGTAATTTAATCAATTTTTTAAAAAAATACTACAGATCAGAGATTATCTATGTACCAAAGACGCAAAATTCAAAAGCGGATAGACTAGCACGCAGTGTTAGGAAGCAACCGTCATTTGTCGTTCACATGGATGCAGATCATTCGGATTGGTTTACAGAGTCAGTATGAGTCTGTATTGTTGATAACAAAAATAAATACTATCATATATTTTGTGTGTTTATCGGATCAATGGTATCAGATCGCAGGTTAATAGTGAGTTTTTGGCTTTTTACCGGGTTATATCAGATTTTTAATTAATGATTTTTTTATTAAATCCGAACCGGATTATATACAATGTATCGGATCTATAGGTTGAACCATGAATCTAGGTCGGATATGAAAACAAATCTTAAAACTACATTATTATAGAACAACTACCATATTTCGAACAAATACCATATTTTGAAGAGAAAAAAAAAACAAATGATAAAAATCTAAAATTTCAATTGTTATGGTTATAAACAAAAATAATGGTAGTTTATAAATCAGTTTTCGATCAATAAATGAAAAACAAACAAACCCGTGCTTTCTATGCGCGGGACAAAATCTAGTGTTACATTAAAATATAAAACTTTGAAAAGAAATACATTATTAATATTAAAATTCAGTAACATACCAATTTTTCCTTAAAATTATTTATGTATTGCATATATGATTAACTAGTGCATTTCGAAGTAAAAAACGACTCTCTTTATTTTTAATTTGTAGATTACGAGCTAAAAATTGTTCAAATCAGGTGATATTAATACTTGTAAATACATTAGATCTGAACAAAAAATAAAATATTGCTAAAAGACTTAACTTCTATCGATGATATTAATACTAGTGAATATATTTGATCTAAATAAGAAAGAATTATACCAAAAAGATATTATAAACAGCAACAACAACAACCATCTTCGGTTAAACAGTTATGTATTCATGTAATTTTACCTGACTATTAGTATTGTTGTAATATTTAAATTTGTGTAATAGTTATGTATTCATGTAATTTTAAAAATAACAGTTTTGTTAAGTTTCTTTTGTATATTGTTGTTGTCAAAATTTTGTTTTAAAATATTTTAAATCTTATTTTTAAGTTTTACTTAATTTTCTTAAAAAAAATTGAAATATTTTTGAGATATAAAAATTTTAAGGATTAAAACGTTTGAGAAGAAAATATTTAGAAATCATAATTGTGAAGTGTAATTGTAGGAATCAAAATGCAAACAAAAATATGAAACTTGAAATTTAAAGTTTTGGATAGTGAAACTTCAAATATAGAGTTTTTCTTCTTAAAGCTTCAAATATGAAGTTTGAAAGTTCTGTTTTGGAGAACAAAAAATTTTATATTTAAAGTTATAGAGTGTCTTTTGGAGATGTTCTAACAAGCACTAAGCTAAATACACTACGCATCTATCTATCTATCTATCTATCTATAATAATAAAACAAAGTTTTCTCCCACCTCTTTTTGCCACGTCATAAAAATGCATAGGGTAATTTGTGACACCTGTCACCTAAAAAAAAGTTACAAAACTCATTTTTCCTCTTTCTCTTTGCATTCTCTGATTGGGCCTTCTGTTTCTTTCATTTAGGCTTCTTGTGCACATATCGTTTTCTTATGAATAGGTTCTGTGATTTGGGTTTTTATGTGTGTGATTGATTATCTCCAGGCCCAGATATGTCGTCTGATTTTGTAGAAAGTAGAAGCTCCTAGGTCTGAATGTCGTCTAGATGAAGCCGCCTCTAATGAAGAAGATCCTGAAACGCCTTGGGTTTCCTTTAATTTTGTTCTTCAATCCGAGCATTAACATGCTTCATCCCACTCGCCCCACTACGCAGCATTTAATCAAGCTCAGACTCTTCGTATGTAACAGGCTAAATCTCTTCTATAAAGTGGCATCCTTGCATCGAGAAAGGCCGTCTTATCTACGAAAACTATAAGTATCATTTTTTTTTCTTCAAACTATCAGCTCTGGCAATGGCGAATTCCTTCACCCTGCTTGCTGATATTAAAGCTTGTCGATGTTCAACCACAGCCGAGGTCCGTCTTTTGAGGTTTTGGGAGGCTCCAAACGTGAAGAGAGGCAGTAAACTTATGGGTGTGGACATGCTACTGATCGACGAGCAGGTAATCACTCCCATTTTGTGTTAACCCTTTTGACCAAAACCAGTTTTACAGAGACTGTTATTTTTCATTTGTTTGTCTGCAACAGTCAACGCTTATGGAAGGATCCGTGAGTGTTAACCTTCTCAGCATCTTCATAGAGCGTTTCAGTGAAGGCTCTGTGTACACGATGTGCGAGTTCGAGGTAACCCAGAGTAACAACAGTTTCCGAGTGTCTGAATCATAGCTTTCCTCCTCAGTTTATGTTTGCTATTCATGATCACGAATGCAGATTTGAAATGTTGTGTCTGCAAAATCTTGGATTCAGACTATATGATGCTTTGGTTTTGGCAATCCCAGCTCTTGAGTGATTTTTCTATGATCCTTTTTTGGTTTTGCTTCAGAATCATTCAGCAGAACAATGATCTTTTCGCTAAAGAGGTTTCACATCATTGAACGATTAGCACATGATCCCATTCTTATGTAGTTCCTTAGTGTTGGTTTTACAATAGTTTCTTTTCACCATTCATAAGCAGTTCAAATATCTCAAATATATAACTTATCCACAACTCATTTCTGCCATGTACGAGCTCATAAAAACTAAATTGAATTACCGTCAAGATCGTATTATGGATTTTCATTTAACATACAAATTTAGATTTGGTTCATTTCAGTGTAGATTGTCTACGTGGTCTTTTCTATGAGGAAACTATAGATGATATAGATTACAAGCGAAAAGTGCAAGTGCAAGTGCAAGATCTTGGTACAGATGTAAAATTTCGTGATGATGAAATAAAAGAACCAGGCTTCATAGGGAAGAAGAGGGAGGTTGATTATGTGAATACATACCCAGAAGGTCCAATAAACATGGAGTTCAACTGAATAGGTAACGTTTAAAGCAAAAAAAAAAAACATAACTAAAAATTAACTTAGATACTATCTTTTTGACTAATCGTCTTTCCTTGCTAACCAAACTTTATAATTTGATATAGTCCTCTTACTGATGACAGATAGTTGAGTCTCTGCACTGCTAAAGTGACTGATTGAAAGGAACTTTGTTGATGTTTGTTGCAATGCGGTAGATCAAAGTATTGTTCTTTTGATCAATTCTGAGATCCTGAGTAGATGTTAAAGGTTTTTTATCTCCAGGGACTGGCATCCAGATAGAAAATGATGGTGTTACATAGGTTATTCTAAATGTGAAAAGAATCTCCAGAGAGATGTTGGTACCTCATACTGTCTTAATATATCTTTTTCCCTAAAGAATATATTTATGATCATTACTGCATTCTGCACAGGGTGGTGACCATAGTGCTGATGGTGCTCTATACCTGGAGAGAATCCAGTAGCATCCAAGGTATCTCTGATGGTATCTCTGATGGTGACAATAACACTGATGTTGAGCTACCAGATGGTGTGTCAGGAGAAGTCAGAGAGAGTACAAATGCCAACCATCAACCATCCTCATCTGTGGTACCTGGAGGCGGTCGTCTTGCATCAACCAAACCGGTTGATGGTCTAAATGAGAATGGAGAGAAGGCACGTATGGCACAGCTCCACGTCAAAAAACACTCATCCCCACTAAATTTTCTTCTGTTGTTATGTCTTCTTTTTATTTTCTTATCGGACAAAGCTTTAGCAACTCTTATCTATTTTTTATTAAACCCGATACAGCTGTGGATGTTTTGACTATTAACGCAAGTTATTTACGCAACATTTCTTTTGATTTTCTTATCGCAAAAAGCTTTAACAACTTAATCTATTTTATATTAAACCCAATGTAGTGGTTGATGTTTTGACTATTAACTAAAGTTATTTACTAAACGTCTTTCTTTTAGTTCAAATGAAATAAGGCAACTTGCCTTAAACAAATCATGACCTCGCATGACAAATTGTGAAGAGGATAAGTTTGAAATAGAAAACCTATTCACAAAAAAGTATTAATATAGAATAAACGTACATGATCAACTAAATTATCAGAGTCACAAAAACTACGACAGTCCATACAAACAAAAATAGAAATACTCTAGGTATGAGTATCATTTCATATGATATTCTAACTGATAAGATGTAAGAAATATCTTCTGTAAAGTTTTATTAAAAACATTGCATGGAGTATGAAAGCAACAAAAGCTACAATAGTTTTCGAACCAAACCAGATTAACAAGAGATGCGACTATATATTGTTACTTATATAAGCAAATGATTAAGTTTGTTTATTTCAATTGAAATTCGGGTTTATTATTCTAATACCTTCACTTATATGCAACAGCTTCCTTGGTCCTACCATTATAATTTTATTTTTGGAAAAATGTTGTAAAAGAAATTTGTGTAATACTTAGATTATGTAATGGTCTTTACCTTTATATAAGTATAATATCTAGATAAATTATCTTGGAAAAATAGTCAATTTAGATCCAATCAATACTAGACCATGATTAATAATTCACTTACTAGATTCGGAAATAGACGATGAGAAATTAGCACATCCACGACATTGACAAAGCATGCGAAAATTGTTATTATTTTAAGACGATGAACGAATTTATTATCTTCGTTCTTCAAAACAACACATGCATTTACATTTTTTTTTTTTGAACTTTAACTTTGTTTTATGTTTTAAATTCAATTATATTTACATCGGTGCAACTATTAACTATTTATTATATTTTATTGAATTAATCAGTAAAAACCACTTATACTACTGTCATTAACCACTATTAAAACATATAAAAATTATTTTAAATTTACTAGAAAATAAAACATACGATGCGCGCCGGAATACCACTAGTTTACTTATAAGTTAAGCACTAAATATTTTATCCTTTGGTATAAAAGACATTAAGAGCATCTCCAAAAATACACTCTATTTTGAAATTTCTAAAATTCTTTATTTGAAGTTTTAAGGTATTGTTCTCCAAAAACAAAATTTTAAAACTATTTGTATTTTATACTATGGTCTTTATATTTGTCATATTAATTTAAATTCATTAAACTTTTACTAGCACATATATAAAAATATTATAACAAATTAATTAGTAAAATTTTATATTAAAATATAAATATTTTAAATAGAAATAACATAATTAATATTAAATTTAAGAAAAATACCATAATATTCCATAAAACTATTTTCGTAATCAATATATGATCATCTAGTGCATTTTAAAGTAAAAATGACTCAATTTACTTTTAATTTACAGATTACGAGCTAAAACTTATTGAAAACGAGTGATATTAATACTTGTAAACACATTAGTTATGAAAAAAAATAAAAAGAAATATTGCTAATAGACTTAACTTTTATCGATGATATTAATACTTACATTCGATCTGAACAAGAGAGAATCGTACGATAAAGACATCAAAAATAACAACAACACCCATCTTTGGTTACACAAAATTTGTTTTGACAATATTTTGGAGAACAAATTTATCTGACTATTAGTGTTGTTGAAATATTTAAATTCATGTAATAGTTATGTCTTCGTGTAATTTTTTAAAAGTTTTTTTTGTTAAGTTTTTTTTTGTATATTGTTGTTGTCTAAATATAGTTTTAAATATTTTAAATCTTATTTTAAAGTATTATTTAATTTTATGTGTAAAACTTAAATTTATAAGGAGTAAAACGATATACAATAAAATATTTTAGAATCATAAATGTGATGTGAATTGTAGGGACCAATGCAAACAAAAATTTGAAACTACAAATTTGAAATTTTGAATAGTCAAACTTCAAATACAGAGTTTCATTTTTCACATTTCAAATTTGAAGTTTTAAAATTTCTTTTTATAAAGCAAAAAAATTTATATTTAAAGTTATAGAGTGTTTTTTGAAGATGCTCTTAGTGTTTGAAATTAGACAACTATTATTAGACAAAAATATTGGCAAAGTGGGTCGCACGGAAGTTTTTATTTTGGGCTTTGGGTCCGCTTTAATTTTTATTATCAGTTTGGGTCGCGTCGCTTTTTGACCCTATACAACTCATCCAGCAAAGACCCAAAGCACCCTCTTCTGTCTCATAAATTGCGAGCTTGCCCCTGAAACGTTCTCACGGGAGAGAGTCTGTCGCGATTCCCAAGACTCACGCGAATTATTCTGCTAAACCTAAAAGTCGAAAAATTTTGTCTCCTTCGGAGCTCTCGTGACGACTTTAGCACCTTTGAGCTCCGATTCACTGCAGCAGCTCAACATCGACTTTAATTTTGATTTCTATGGTTTCTCAGACGAACGCCGCAGGGACTTCCGGTCGTCGCCGTTGAAGATCCACACCCCGCAGAAAGGGCCGCCTTCCGAAAGCCAGTCGATACCCAGGTACTGTGAAAGGTTTAATCTATTTCTCCTTTTCAGAACTCGACTCTGTCCTCTCTGAAACTCTGCATGTCACCACCGTAATGCATCAGCTGTTTCAGGGTCTCATTAATTTTAGATCCCTCTAAACAAGCTTTTACAATATCTAACCATATTCTAACGACCAATCATATCCTTTTGTAGTTTCCGACCCTGACGGAGATAAAACGGCCTCCTCCATGGACTCAACGACACCGACATCTCAGCCGCTCGAACCCGTAGATGACGATTCATTCATGCATAGGGAGAAACCTTGTAAAGAACACATGTTGCTTGCTTGAAAATCACAAAAAGAAGCATTTAGCTACATCATTTGCATCTTTAAGATTGAGTCTAGAAGCATTTAGATTGCATTCATGCATAGGAAGAAATCTTGTAAAGAACACATGTCTAGAACTCAATTTGACATCCTAGCTAAGCATATCAAGTAGCTTAAGCATCTCTTGAAAAAGCTTGTAAGCTTCGAGCTTTGAAAACTCTTCTTGAAACTTGTTGCTTGCTTGATGATTGACATTGTTCTTGAAACCAACTCCAAATGAACTAAGGCTTAATGAACTTAATCTCTCTTGCATATGGCCATTTGCATACATGATCATGGATATTATACACATTTGGGTTATCTTTCTCTCTTTGTACCAATCTTTGCTAACTCAAATGACACTTCCATACCCATTAACCCTCTCTATTCTTTGAAGCCAACATTACTTTGCTTGAGTGATGCCTTTTATTGATAGCATGTCATGTGCAAAATCTTGAGAGTATTAGGAGCGACAATGGGTTGTTCTCATCTTTGGCTAGTATTAGGACTTCATTTGAGCTAGCCTCTAGGATGGTTGTTGGGTTTGTGAGCTTAAAATTCTTTTGATCATGGGAACTAGAAAGATTGAGTGAGAAAAATGAACCAAAAGAGTGCTTAAAGTAAAGAAACTCCTAGGGACAAAGAAAGTTAGAAAATAAAAGCTATAGAATATAAATAGAACCCCCTCCTAAAAAAAAAAAAAGAATCAAAGTGTTTGGGGAAAAGAAAAGAAGAGAGCTAAGTTTAAAGTTTAAATTCAAAAGAACAAGTCCCTAGTTGGTTAAATCAAAGGAAAGAAAGGAGAGTTCTTTGGGTGAGAGATGAAAGTGAGAGTATTTTGGGTCTGAGAAAGAAAGAAAAGAAGGGTAGAACTTAAAGCTACTTAGGAAAGGGGTAGAATGATGAGAACAAGCATTGTATGCATGAATTGCTCATTTTCTTAGATAAATTTGCATAATGATCGTGCTCCTATTCTTGAGTGTGCGCCACTATAAATGATGCAATTGAAACCCATTTTTCTCTAGAGACACCGCTCGGAATTCAGTGGGCTCGAACGCGACCTCTGGTTGCGGGTTTGTGACACCGCGCGGGATGGAAGCGGACGTTGGAGCGACCATTGGGAGCGGGCACGAGACATAGCTCGCACACGTCGAGCTTGCAGCGGTCACGGGCAGCGGGCTGAAGTGGTCGCTGTGCCTCACACGATCCATGGAGCGGGTGTTCGGAGCTGGATGACGAAGCCGCTCTCACACTTTGGTTTGTCGAGTTTTATTTATTTTATGTGCCTTTTTGAGATTTGTTAATAGGTCCACTCGTTTTTAGAAGTCCTATATATATATATATATATATTTTAGAACTAAAAATGAGGGATATCTTGTTTTCTCTGAAAATACATTTGATACTTTGGAGAAAGTTTGAATCTTTAGTAATTTAATATTTATTTCTTGAGTAATTTGAGTCTATCTCATCTTCTTAACATGATTTCTCTTGAATCTATTATGGGTTTAAGGTTAATCATGAAGATTAGTGAGTATACTCTTTTTGGATTCATGGGTTAGGAAGATTAGGATGATTAAGTGATGATCTAGAATGTTTAGAGTAGATTAATATGTTTCTTTGCTTGATTGAGTGATCTTAATGCTAATCTAGTGTTTGCCATTTTAGATTAGAAATCTAGACATTTCATTGCCCGGATGGTGTTCGATGAATTGTCTGAGCCAACTCAAAATGCTCTTAGCTTACCCTACCAAAGGCATTTGATGTTAGGGGAGTTTAGAAAGTTGAATGATTTGTTCTTAATGATTGCTTGATTGCCACAAACCAGAGGCATTTGATTTTTGATCAATGAGAGTAAATGAGATTTTGTCTTGACAAAGAACTTGCTTAGAATTGTTATCTAGAATTAGGGGAATATGTTGATTGAAACCTTGCCATTTTAGATTGAATCTTAGTCTTTTGAAATCAAATTCCTATACCCATGATTCCTCCTTTATCCATTTGCTTGAAAGTTGCTAGTTAATTGTGTTAGAGTCTTGTTAGCTTAATCAAATCACTTCATTACATTGAATGCATTTAGCTTAAGTATGAGCCTGAATTCTCTTTGAACTGAAACACTTAGAAATGGATTGACATCTAAAATACTACATTGATTTGAATCTTGGACCCTTGAAAAGTCGATATCAAATTTGGCGCCGTTGCCAATTCTAAGTTGATTTTGACATTGAGATTTTGTGCTTGCTTGGACTAAGTCTTATTTTCTTTTATCTAGTTACTGATTCTCTCTCCTAGCTCTTTTGAATGTCAGGTGCATGAACTTGAGGAGTTGAAGACATTAGAGCTTTTGAAAGGGAGATTGCAAAGAAGAGAAGAGAAGAAGAAAGGAAAGCTCGTTTGGACAGAGTTGAGCATGAGATGGAGGGGAATCAGCACCAAGCTAGAGCTATTGGCACCTATGATCAGCCTCATATCCATGGGAATAGGATGGGCATTAGAGCACCAGCTGTGGAGAACAAAAACTTTGAGATCAAATCCAGCTTGATCAACATGATAGAGAACAACAAGTCCCATGGTCTTGCTTTGGAGGATCCACTTGATCATTTGGACATGTTTGACAAGTATTGTAGTTTGTCCAAGACCAATGGTGTCTCTGAAGATGTTTTCAAGCTGAGACTATTTCCATTCTCCCTAGGAGACAAAGCTCACACATGGAAGAAGAACATCTCAAGTGACTCTATCACCACTTGGGATGAATGCAAGAAGGCCTTCCTCAACAAGTTCTTCTCTACTTCAAAGACTGCCAAGCTTAGGAATGAGGTCTCTGGGTTTCAACAGAAGAATCTTGAAGGCTTTGGAGAAGCATATGAGATGTTCAGAGGCTACTTAGACCAATGTCCACACCATGGCTTCACCAAAGAGAGCTTGCTTAGTACTTTCTACAGAGGTGTCTTGCCTAAGTATAGAAACCGACTTGATACTGCTAGCTATGGTTTCTTCTTGGAGAGAAATGAAGTAGATACTGAGGAGCTTGTAGAGAACATGGTTCAGAGTGATTCAGTCTACAGTGATGAGCATGATAGGAGAAAAAGAGGCAGTGAAGCAGATGATCAAGACACAAGGAGAGAGTTGAAGGCTCTACAAGATAAGATGGATTTGCTTCTTTCAGATAGAGCCAAACAAGAGAAAGTAAACTTTGTTTGTGATCATAAACAAGAGGAAATGGTTGTGGTTAATGAAGTTGGATGTCTAGAAGGTCAAGAAGAGCTATGTTTCGTTAATGCTAATGGGACATGGTACTAGAAGGAGCCTCACTTTCAATACCAAAACAACTACGAGCACAAGCCCTTCTACAACAACCAACAAGGAAGTTACCAAGCTAGACAAAACTTCTCTCAAGGTTTCTCCTCCAAAGGAAATCAATCTACACAAGGCCAAGCCGGATCTTCTACTCTTGCTCCACAAGAAAGTAGCACTGATGCAATGTTGAAATAGATCTTGGAGTCTCAAACTAGAAGTGAGAAGCACATTGGATATGAGTTGAAGAACCTTCACACCAAAGTTGATGGAAGCTACAATGATCTCAACAACAAATTCTCAAACCTTGCATCTAACTTCAAGGCTTTGGAGAATCAGTTTACCTCTATGACTTCAACCTCCAAGCGCCCAATGGGATCTCTACAAGGGAAATCAGAGCAACACCCTAAAGAGTATTGCAATGCTATCCTTTCTACTTCTTCTGAGATTGAGTTGAGTGATCATAGGAGAGAAGTAGATGAGCTTGAAAGACTCTTGTATGGAACAGAAGTTAATGCCAAGGTTGAAGCACATATTGTGGAGAAGGTTGAACCCAAGATTGTGGAAAGGATTGCGATACAAACTGTAAAGAAGGTTGAGGAAAATGTTTTGCAACCAGTTAGACACAAGGCTGAGAAACCGGTTATTGGGAAAGCTGTCACGGAATTGAAGGAGGTCCAGTTAGAAGAAGCTAATGCGGTTGAGCAATCACCTTATGACAAGCTCCCATTTCCACAACGGTTCCTCACTAAAGCTCAAAAGAAGGTGATCTCTAAGTTCATAAAAGACATGAGAGATGTAGGAGTCAAGCTTCCACAGATATCGAATATGCATGAAGCTCATGTCCAAATGATGCTCATCAAGGACATTCTAGCTCACAAAGAAGAAGTAGGAGAGCTCCTAGACATCTCTACTATGCAGCTTGATCCACCAGTCACACCAAAGTACCTTCCCAAACTAGAAACCCAAGGGAAGTTCACCTTGTCTTGCTCCCTTGGTAAGTTCACACCTGATGATGCTCTTGTTGATTCTGGTGCAAGTGTGAATGTGATCTCAATAGAGATGGTGAAGAGTCTTGGGATTGAAAACATGGAGCCAAACACATCTTTACTAATGTTTGGGGATTCCTCTTCTACAACCCCAATCGGTCTCATCAAGGACTTTCCATTGAAGATTGGAGCTTGCACCATTCCTATTGACCTCACTGTTTTGAAGATGGCAACTGAGAAGAGAGTCTCATTAATCCTTGGAACACCATTTCTCACAATAGTAGGAGCTTGCATTGACTTTGCCAACAAGAATGTCACACTTCTAAATGTGAACAAAGCTATCTCTTACCCAATCAAGTCTCCTTTGATGAATGCCGAGTATTGTGGAACCATCACTTGTGGAGAACTTCCATATGAGAAGATCAAAAATGAAGTGATGGCTAGTGAAAAATAAATTCTTGATGGAGATTCATCTCATGAGATCTGTGATGTGGAGGAGGTGGGTAGAGCAACAAAGGCTACTCATAACAAGAAGAAGATGATCAAAGAACCTCATCCCACTCCTATTGAGAAATCTTCACACATTCTCACTCTTTATCCAATGAAGATCAAAGATGGAGTGATTGAGTACAAGATCAAGTGCAAAGGAGAGTCTAAACCATTCTCAAGTGCATGGGCCATCATAACTCCTCAGCTCCAAGATGATCCAATCAAGCTATAATAAATCCTCTCTCAAGTCCTCACCATCACCCTTGAAGGTGAGAAAGATCCTCCTCTTCACTAGCCAATTGGAAGGAAAGTCAAGCTAAAGACTCAAAACAAGCTCACTTGGGAGGAAGTCCCATGGTATCCATTGTATATATTTATATTTTTTTTTCTTGCTTTAGTGTGTTTGAATAAGCTTAGGGACAAGTTTGGGGGAATTCTCAAAAATTCCCAAAGGTAATGTCGAAAATTCCAAGGTAACAACAAGCCCTCCCTCCTCATTTCCCTTCTCTCATCAAAGCCAACTTCAAGTAAGTGCATTCTACTTTTGTAAATACTTAGTTATCATGTTTATGTATTTCCCTTAGATCTCTTCTTTGAGCTTATTCTCACACAAGGGACTGTGTGAAGTAAGTTTGGGGAGAGTCTACTATCTCACATTGTGTTTTGTTTTGTCTAATTGTCATTGAGTCTCATGCATTCCATTGTGCATATTTATTTGCATAGAAAACCCACAAAAATTGAAATTTTTTTAAAATCACAAAAAGAAGCATTTAGTTACATCATTTGCATCTTTAAGATTGAGTCTAGAAGCATTTAGATTGCATTCATGCATAGGGAGAAACCTTGTAAAGAACACATGTCTAAAAGTCAATTTGACATCCTAGCTAAGCATATCAAGTAGCTTAAGCATCTCTTGAAAAAGCTTGTAAGCTTCGAGCCTTGAAAACTCTTCTTGAAACTTGCTGCTTGCTTGATGATTGACATTGTTCTTGAAACCAACTCCAAATGAACTAAGGCTTAATGAACTTAATCTCTCTAGCATATGGTCAATTGCATACTTGATCATGGATATTATACACATTTGGGTTATCTTTCTCTCTTTGTACCAATCTTTGCTAACCCAAATGGCACTTCCATACCCATTAACCCTCTCCATTCTTTGAAGCAAACATTACTTTGCTTGAGTGATGCCTTTTATTGATAGCATGTCATGTGCAAAATTTTGAGAGTATTAGAAGCGATAATGGGTTGTTCTCATCTTTGGCTAACATTAGGATTTCATTTGAGCTAGCCTCTAGGATGGTTGTTGGGTTTGTGAGCTTAAAATTCTTTTGATCTTGGGAACTAGAGAGATTGAGTGAGAAAAATGAACCAAAAAAGTGCTTAAAGTAAAGAAACCCCTAGGGACAAAGAAATTTAGAAAATAAAAGCTCTAGAGTATAAATAGAACCCCCTCCTAGAAAAAAAAAAAGAGAATCAAAGAAATAATAAGTGAGTGGGGAGAAGAAAAGAAAATAGCTGAGCCAAAAAGATCTAAAGTCTAAATAAATAAAAAGTCCCTAGTTGGTTTAAATCAATGGAGAGAAAAGAGTGTTCATTGGGTGAGAGATGAAAGTGGGTGTATTTTGGGTTTGAGAATTAATAAAAAAAAGATGGGTAGAACTTGAGACTATCTAAAAAAATGGTAGAATGATGAGAACAAAGCATTGTATGCATGAATTGCTCATTTTCTTAGATAAATTTTGCATAATGATCTTGCTCCTATTCTTGAGTGTAAGTCACCAATAAAAAATGCATTTGAAAACCTTCTTTCTTCACATTAGACCATCTTCTCTCGCCAAGCCAAATGATTGAGATCAAATGTCCATTTGCAAGAATTTACCTTGTGTGTGTGTTTGAATGAATTTGAGAGTTGGCAAAAGAACTTGTTGGTTGAATGGCATTACAACTTGTGTAGAGGAATAAGAGTTTTGATAGGCCTAAAGAAGTTAGAGTGCACTAAGAGAGTTGCTCATGCTATTTGCTATGTTTCTCTTAGAATGTCCCATTGAAGGTTAAAAAGTGTGTCTTTCGGTTATTAGCTCCCAATTTTAGTATATTGTTGTTGTCTAAATATAGTTTTAAATATTTTAAATCTTATTTTAAAGTATTATTTAATTTTATGTGTAAAACTTAAATTTATAAGGAGTAAAACGATATACAATAAAATATTTTAGAATCATAAATGTGATGTGAATTGTAGGGACCAATGCAAACAAAAATTTGAAACTACAAATTTGAAATTTTGAATAGTCAAACTTCAAATACAGAGTTTCATTTTTCACATTTCAAATTTGAAGTTTTAAAATTTCTTTTTATAAAGCAAAAAAATTTATATTTAAAGTTATAGAGTGTTTTTTGAAGATGCTCTTAGTGTTTGAAATTAGACAACTATTATTAGACAAAAATATTGGCAAAGTGGGTCGCACGGAAGTTTTTATTTTGGGCTTTGGGTCCGCTTTAATTTTTATTATCAGTTTGGGTCGCGTCGCTTTTTGACCCTATACAACTCATCCAGCAAAGACCCAAAGCACCCTCTTCTGTCTCATAAATTGCGAGCTTGCCCCTGAAACGTTCTCACGGGAGAGAGTCTGTCGCGATTCCCAAGACTCACGCGAATTATTCTGCTAAACCTAAAAGTCGAAAAATTTTGTCTCCTTCGGAGCTCTCGTGACGACTTTAGCACCTTTGAGCTCCGATTCACTGCAGCAGCTCAACATCGACTTTAATTTTGATTTCTATGGTTTCTCAGACGAACGCCGCAGGGACTTCCGGTCGTCGCCGTTGAAGATCCACACCCCGCAGAAAGGGCCGCCTTCCGAAAGCCAGTCGATACCCAGGTACTGTGAAAGGTTTAATCTATTTCTCCTTTTCAGAACTCGACTCTGTCCTCTCTGAAACTCTGCATGTCACCACCGTAATGCATCAGCTGTTTCAGGGTCTCATTAATTTTAGATCCCTCTAAACAAGCTTTTACAATATCTAACCATATTCTAACGACCAATCATATCCTTTTGTAGTTTCCGACCCTGACGGAGATAAAACGGCCTCCTCCATGGACTCAACGACACCGACATCTCAGCCGCTCGAACCCGTAGATGACGATTCATTCATGCATAGGGAGAAACCTTGTAAAGAACACATGTTGCTTGCTTGAAAATCACAAAAAGAAGCATTTAGCTACATCATTTGCATCTTTAAGATTGAGTCTAGAAGCATTTAGATTGCATTCATGCATAGGAAGAAATCTTGTAAAGAACACATGTCTAGAACTCAATTTGACATCCTACAAGAACACATGTCTAGATTTCAATTTGACATCCTAGCTAAGCATATCAAGTAGCTTAAGCATCTCTTGAAAAAGCTTGTAAGCTTCGAGCTTTGAAAACTCTTCTTGAAACTTGTTGCTTGCTTGATGATTGACATTGTTCTTGAAACCAACTCCAAATGAACTAAGGCTTAATGAACTTAATCTCTCTTGCATATGGCCATTTGCATACATGATCATGGATATTATACACATTTGGGTTATCTTTCTCTCTTTGTACCAATCTTTGCTAACTCAAATGACACTTCCATACCCATTAACCCTCTCTATTCTTTGAAGCCAACATTACTTTGCTTGAGTGATGCCTTTTATTGATAGCATGTCATGTGCAAAATCTTGAGAGTATTAGGAGCGACAATGGGTTGTTCTCATCTTTGGCTAGTATTAGGACTTCATTTGAGCTAGCCTCTAGGATGGTTGTTGGGTTTGTGAGCTTAAAATTCTTTTGATCATGGGAACTAGAAAGATTGAGTGAGAAAAATGAACCAAAAGAGTGCTTAAAGTAAAGAAACTCCTAGGGACAAAGAAAGTTAGAAAATAAAAGCTATAGAATATAAATAGAACCCCCCCCTAAAAAAAAAAAGAGAATCAAAGAAATAATAAGTGAATGGGGAAAAGAAAAGAAAAGAGCTGAGCCAAAAATATCTAAAGTCTAAAAAAAAAAAAAGTCCCTAGTTGGTTTAAATCAATGGAGAGAAAAGAGTGGTCATTGGGTGAGATATGAAAGTGGGTGTATTTTGGGTTTGAGAATGAAAAAAAAAAAATGGCTAGAACTTGAGACTATCTAAGAAAATGGTAGAATGATGAGAACAAAGCATTATATGCATGAATTGCTCCTTATCTTAGATAAATTTTGCATAATGATCTTGCTCCTATTCTTGAGTGTAAGTCACCAATAAAAGATGCATTTGAAAACCTTCTTTCTTCACATTAGACTATCTTCTCTCACCAAGCCAAATGATTGAGATCAAATGTCTATTTGCAAGAATTCACCTTGTGTGTGTGTGTTTGAATAAATGTGAGAGTTGGCTAAGGAACTTGTTGGTTGAATGGCAATGTAACTTGTGTAGAGATAAAAGAGTATTGATACGCCTAGAGAAGCTAGAATGTAATAAAAGTGTTTATATTTGCTATGTTTCTCTTAGGATGTCACATTCAAGGTTAGAAAGTGTGTCTTTCGGTTATTAGCTCCCAATTTTAAATATCTCTCTCTTGATTGTTCTTAAAGTTTACTTGTGGACAAGTAAATGACTAGTGTGGGGGAGTTGATAACTCATGATTTTAATGGTCTTTAGCATCTCATTTAGTTCATTTTAATCATTCTAGGTTGCATTTAGGTCTTAATATTGCATTTACATGCATAATTGCATAAACAGGGTCTAAAGTGCACATTTGAGAAGTTTGGGGTCAGACCATGAGGTTATTCTTGCATATTATAAAGTTTGGGGCCCAATTGAAAGCATCCAGAAGTTTAAGGACCATTCGCGCTATTATGGAAGGTCTGCAAGATTAAAATATTTGGAGCTGGATCAAAAGGATGTTTCTGACAATTCAATAGTTTCGGGGTCAAATCGTAATTATCTGAAACGTGAAGGGCCAGATGTGCAAATAAGGCTGAGATCACCATTGTCGTTCTTCTTTCCCACTTCGATCCGAGATGGCGAGCTTGATTCCGACGATGAACACGGCCACGACGATGAAGCTGAGCATGACGAAGAAGACGGAGCTGAGTGCAAGGCGGATCGAGCAACGGGGAGATACATCAGAGCTTGACGTTTGGTTCTGGAGCTTCCATAGCGGCCTCATGTCGAGGAAGAAGCTTGAATCACGGTGGCTAGGAGCTGAGAGCACGAGGCGGAGGAGGAGACGACCGTGCAGTCGCGGGATCTAACAAAACGCGGTGATGTTTGGAGGATTGCGACGGCTTGGCCATGGCGAAGAAGAAGAAGTCAAGCTCAACTAGCGACCTGCAGCGGCTTGTTACAGCGGTCCAAAGACACCGCTCGGAATTCAGTGGGCTCGGACACGACCTCTGGTTGCGGGTCTGTGACACCGCGCGGCAGCGACCGAGAGTATAGCTATCATCGATCCACTCGTGAAGAAGTTCGGGAAGCTGACGAAGAAAATCAAGGTTCAGACGAACGGCAGTGTGTTTATCAAAGGGTATGGAGCTGTTTACAGGAGGAATGGTGTGAGGTCGACGGACAAAATGATATGCGAGTTGAAGAAGGCGGGTAACAACAATGTGGTTCACACTATCAAGTTTCACGTTATCAAGTAGACTTGCTCATTTTATACGAGTGTTACCTAGTGTTTATGGTTATCTTATCTTGTTGTGTTGTCAAGTTCAAATCAAGACTATTGTGGTTTGTTGAGTTAATGTTTAGCTACTATCTATTTGTCTTAAGTATTCTAGTTAAATCAAGACTTTGTTGTGTGTATTGGCTTCATGTACGAGTTTGTAGTTTCTGAATCTTAATCATTGTTTTGGCTAGCAAAAATAATATATTTTCTTGTCTACAAGAAGGGAAACATCTGTCATTATCTTCATACAAATAGATTGCATTGTTTGAACAAAGGTTATCCTTCTTTTTTTTTTGAACACAAAACAAAGGTTATCCATTATATTAATTTCAGAGACATAATAGTGATATGAGAATATAGATTTTGGTTTCTGTTTTGTTATTAGTCTTCACTCTATGTTACAAACAATGACAAATTCAGAAGAAGCAAGTACGCTTATGGTGGTGGTTGTGATCGGTTCATGAGATGGTGGTGGTGTTGCTGAGATGTGTAATCAGATGGGTGGATGACATAGAGACCGGGCATATTTAGATTGAGGAAAGGCTGAGAAGGATGAAGAGTAGCAGTGGAGGAGGAAGAAGGTGGGGGTGTAGCTGAGGGTGAGAATCCTGATGATGCTGCATTTGAGTACAGTGGCGATGCAATAGCTGTTGTGGCGGTTACACCACTGAACTGATCTTGCGCTTGCAATGTCCTGGTTAGGAAGCTTTGAGGAGGAGGCGACATAAAACCTTTCTCTGGTGTTCTTTCCTGGAGACAAGAAATGAACTTTTAGTGCACAATATTATTCACCGAGTTGGACATAAAAGAGATGTGTGGCTATGGTGTTTTTACCATGGGTGAAAAGAACGCAGAAGGATGGAGGACATGGCGGTTGATAAGGTGGTCTGAACCCCTCTTTAACAAATTGAAAGGACTATCACATGTCGAGCTTGCAGTGGTCACGGGCAGCGGGCTGAAGTGGTCGTTGTGCCTCACACGATCCATGGAGCGGGTGTTCGGAGCGGGATGACGAAGCCGCTCTCACACTTTGATTGGTCGAGTTTTATTTATTTTATGGGCCTTTTTGAGATTTGTTAATTGGTCAAGTCGTTTTTAAAAAGGCAAATCTCCAAAATAGCACATTTCTAAGTTTATATCACAAAAATAGCACTCAAAAATTAAAATGACCAAAATAGCACATGTTTATCCTTTGAAAATTTTAATTTTTTTATTTTTCAAAATTTGAAATCTTATCCCCAAAACCTCATTTCT
The DNA here is from genome assembly GCF_000695525.1 of Brassica oleracea var. oleracea. Classification (NCBI taxonomy): domain Eukaryota; kingdom Viridiplantae; phylum Streptophyta; class Magnoliopsida; order Brassicales; family Brassicaceae; genus Brassica; species Brassica oleracea. Next base: position 31,194,265 of record NC_027748.1, on the reverse strand, counting down.
CAACTCTAAACCCTAAACCCTAAACTATAAACCCTAAACCATAAACCATAAACCCTAAACCCTAAACTCTAAACCCTAAACCCTAAACTATAAACCCTAAACCATAAACCATAAACCCTAAACCCTAAACTCTAAACCCTAAACCCTAAACTATAAACCCTAAACCATAAACCATAAACCCTAAACCCTAAACTCTAAACCCTAAACCCTAAACTATAAACCCTAAACCATAAACCATAAACCCTAAACCCTAAACTCTAAACCCTAAACCCTAAACCCTAAATCCTAAACCCCACCCTTTAATTCTAAACCCTAAGTTTGTGACTTTTGATAAAACATTAAGTGATATTTTTGTGACATTTGACCTTGAGTACTAATTTGGGAACATAAACTTGATTTAATGCTATTTTTGTCTTTTTCTCTTTTTAGAAGTCCTATATAATATATATTTTAGACCTAAAAATGAGGGATATCTTGTTTTCTCTGAAAATACATCGATACTTTGGAGAAAGTTTGAATCTTTAGTAATTTAATCTTTATTTCTTGAGTAATTTGAGTCTATCTCATTTTCTTAACATGATTTCTCTTGAATCTATTATGGGTTTAAGGTTAATCATAAAGATTAGTGAGTAGACTCTTTTTGGATTCATGGGTTAGGAGAATTAAGATGATTAAGTGATGATCTAAAATGTTTAGAGTAGATTAATATGTTTATTTGTTTGATTGAGTGATCTTAATGCTAATATAGAGTTAGGCTTTTTAGATTAGAAATCTAGACATTTCATTACCCGGAAGGTGTTCGATGAAATGTCTGAGCCAACTCAACATGCGCTTAGCTTACCCTACCAAAGGCATTTGATGTTAGGGGATTTTAAAAAGTTGAATGATATGTTCTTAATGATTGTTTGATTGACACAAACCAAAGGCATTTGATGTTTGATCAATGAGAGTAAATGAGCTTTTGTCTTGACAAAAAACTTGTTTAGAATTGTTATCTAGACTTAGGAGAATGTGTTGATTGAAACCTTGTCATTTTAGATTGAATCTTAGTCATTTGAAATCAAATTTCTATACCCATAATTTCTCATTTATCCATTTGCTTGAAAATCGCTAGTTAATTGTGTTAGAGTCTTGTTAGCTTAATCAAATTACTTCATTACATTAAATGCATTTAGCTTAAGTATGAATCTGAATTCTCTTTGAATTGAAACACTTAAAAATGGATTGACATCTAAAGTACTACATTGATTTGAATCTTGTACTCTTCAAAGATCCATATCAGTTCGTCTTGTGGTTGGTTCTTATTTTAGTTATTTATATCTTTGGTCATTAGATTAGGTTTGATTTTTGTTGTTCTTGAACAGTATAACAAAGATTTTCCCGTTTCGTCTTTCATCGTTAAACTTTTTGTTCTTAAGAGTTATTTGCTAGTCTTGATGCTATCGTTTTAGTGTAGATAATTTTGATAATCGTTGTTGTTTCGTTATCCGGCTGAAGTTGTGTGATTTATTTTTCTTTTCTTGATCATTTGTGTATTTTCAGGTCTTGGAATATATATATTTCACTTATGTATTTCATTATATGTTACCTTGTATCATTTAATAAATGAAATGTAGTGGAAAAACATTTTTTCATCGCAAAAGCCAAAAATGGTTTAAGATTGTATATATAAAAAGTTGTTACAAATACTTGAACCTACTCAACAAACGTAATATTAATACACAGATATATTCGTAAAACTTTAAAAATAGACCCATGTATTATGTATACTCTCTGATTTATTTTTAGCTTTTTCTCCAGATTCATGTCGACTATTTGGTTCACGCTTAACACAATTCTGAACACGGCTTATAACGAAGATTAATTTCGGAAAAAAACAACTCCACACCTTTTGTGTAATCAAGAACATCAATTTCGCAGTTTGATCTATCACAATGTATTCTTCTCTATCCAAAATAATTAATCTATACCCAACAATAAGCTTACCAAGTCGCCCTTCGAACAACCTTTGAATTGGTCTAACAGTCTCAGATTCTTATAATTTTTTTGTAAGAAAGCGACTATTAGTAATTTAATGTCAAGTAATGGGCCGGAGAAAGAGGTCAATTACATGAACATTTAGAAAAGACAAATCAATATTTGGTTCAATGGTTAGTCGGGTTACTCAAAAGCATAGCAAAATGAAACGACTTTAACATTCGATTAAACCCACAAATTTGGTAACGTGTTGTCTCAAAACTTCTAGGTTCAGTTTATTTAGATAAAATCCAGTACTATCAGAAAAAGAAGAAGAGGTTGGTCTTTTATTCCCATCCCTATAAACAATGATGTTTCCGAAGACAGTAGCACAATCACAATTCTATGGTCTCATTTAATCTGTAGTGTTAAACCATAAAAAAAGTTAACAAGTAATAATAATAAATAAGCCAATCTGGTTTCAAATATTTACTCATTACTCATCAGATTCATGAATATTGAAGGAAACATTAAAAAGATCTACGTTTCGTAGGTCCCTCGTATTAATCAACTTTTAAGCGTTATTTTCATTTCATTTATTTTTTGTTTGGGTGCTATTTGACTAATTATGATATTGATTAGTAGGCCTGGACTTAAAATCCGGAATCCGAAATTCGAACTGAACCCGAACCGAAAAATCCGATCCGTTATCCGATCCGAAACGTAAAAATATCCGAACGGATCTTATAGGGTGGTACAAAAAATATCTGAACCCGAAGTGTTATTAACCGAATCCGAACGGGTAACCCAAGAAATCCAAAATTAATAGTCAATATAAATATTTTGAAATATATATAAGTATTTCAATTATTAAATTCAATATTTGTGGTAATATTATATATAATAATAAATATTAAAATTCTAATAAATGCTTTAAGTATACAATTAGTTATAAATAAGTATTTTATAATTTGCTCATTGAAATAAAAAGTGTACTCTCTATAAGGCAATACATATTGTTTACAAATGATGTTTGTTTTCATGCTTGATTTAACATTTTATTGTTATTTTATCAATTTTATATGTGATAGATTAATTTTTATTTAATTTAGATGTTTTTCTTTATATTTTACTTCAAAAATTTTGTTTTTTACTTTGGTTATATCCGAACCGAACCGATATCACTCGAATCCGTACATATATGATTACTTTATGGATTTTATGATGTAATACAATTTTGAACCGAACCCGAAATGTTATTATCCGAACCCGATCCGTACTAATAAAATTTTAGTATGGGACCTAAAAACGTAAACCCGAAAATCCGAAAGCCTAAAAAATTTGACTCGAATGAACGTCCACACCTATCGATTAGGCTAATTTCATCGCTATCCTTCTGCTTATGTCCCATGGCTTATGTCAGTCCAAAACGCAGTGATTAGTGTTAGATTTTGTGATCTTTTGTTTATTATTACTCTTTACATATAAGCATATCAATGGACCAAAAACTATTTAAGAAAAATTTCCTTCGGGTCTTTATTTAATTTAAGGGTATTTCTTTGACTACCACTTACCAATTTATTAAAGTATATCAGGTTCCTAGATTCACGTCATGTGGCTTGTTGGTTTCCAACGCTGTATTTTACTCATTTATATGAAATTTTTAAAAATTATATTCTCATTCTTAGGATATACGGGATTTGATAAATTCAAAGACCCCACTAAATTTTTTAATTTACAGCTTATAAGTTACATAAAAATATATTTAATTCCCCAAAATAAAAATAAAACTGACAAATGGAGAAAAATAACAGAAGTTAACATTTAATATATTATTTTTGTCTACAAGTGAATATTTAATTACATGTATACTACATTATTGACCCCAAAAAAGAAATTAGTAAAAAAAATAAAATAATAAAGAACTCAGAGAAAAATACAAAACTGCGTCCAAGTTCGGTTCATGTAAGAACAAGTGGGACCCAACAGTTTCCCAAATCTAAAATAAAAAATCTCCAAAACCTTCTTCTAAAACCAACGGCTCCAACCTTTACTCACACATGTATTATAAATTACACTTTCCTTTTTATTCTCCAATGGCGGCTTAAGGCATAAAACTCCGTCACTAATCTCAGAACCTGAGTGTCTACAAATCACAGAACACGGAAACAATTCATAGAGGTCTAAAACTCGCTAAGCATCTGAGCTGAAGACTTGAGAACATCGTTCAAGTACTTATCTTCTTTGCATGTTCTCTCTCCGGCTTATATATATATATATATATATATATATATATATATGTGTATAACATATATGTACATGTACGTGCACCACGTTTTTATATAGGTTTCAGATTTGTCGCTATCTCTCTCTCCTCTTTTTAAGATTCTTTTTCTAGATTTGTTCTCTCTCTCTCTCTCTCTCTTTTCTTTTCCGGTCCCGTCGTTTTCGTTCATCGGAATGCCACCGAGTAATCGAAGAGTATCACACGTTGCTGCGCTGGAGTTTTATAAGTTCGATCAGATCTGAGAACGGAAGACAGTTTGGTCTTAATAAAATCACGTCTTTCAGGTACTTTCCTTCTTTGCATGTTCTGTCTACTGTTAACCCACTTTTAAAGTTTTAATTTTTAACATTGTTTTTCTTTTTCATCGTTTCTACTAGTTATAGAGATTCATGGGTTTAAGCATTTTCATGGGAAGAAGAAGATGATGGTGAGAGAAGTAGCTTCTGGGTTATTGATACTATTCTCGATACTGATCTGGGTTTCTCCGGCGGCGGCTGGAAACGGCGGCGGGTGTAACTGCGAAGACGAAGGAGTAAGCTTCTGGAGCACAGAGAACATCCTTGAGACGCAACGAGTAAGTGACTTCTTGATTGCAGTCGCTTACTTCTCAATCCCGATCGAGTTACTCTACTTCGTGAGCTGCTCCAACGTTCCATTCAAATGGGTCCTCTTCGAGTTCATCGCCTTCATTGTCCTCTGCGGTATGACTCATCTCCTCCACGGTTGGACTTACGGTCCCCACCCTTTCAAGCTCATGGTGGCGTTGACCGTTTTCAAGATGTTGACCGCTCTCGTCTCCTGCGCCACTGCGATCACCCTCATCACTCTCATCCCTCTCCTTCTGAAAGTTAAAGTTCGAGAGTTTATGCTCAAGAAGAAGGCTCATGAGCTTGGACGTGAAGTTGGTCTCATTATGATTCAGAAAGAGACCGGCGTTCACGTCCGTATGCTTACTCAAGAGATACGCAAGTCCTTGGACCGTCACACGATTCTTTACACTACTTTGGTTGAGCTTTCGAAGACCTTGGCGCTGCAGAACTGCGCGGTGTGGATGGAGAATGAAGGTAAGAGTGAGATGAATCTGACTCATGAGCTTAGAGGGAGCTCAGGGAGGAGTGGTTATGGCTACTCTGTTTCTATGCATGATGTGGACGTTGTTAGGGTTAGAGAAAGCAATGATGTGAATATACTAAGCGTTGACTCGTTGATAGCTCGAGCTAGCGGCGGAGATGTTAGTGAGATTGGACCGGTGGCTGCCATTAGAATGCCGATGCTTCGCGTGTCGGATTTTAAAGGAGGGACGCCTGAGTTGATTCAGACATGTTACGCCATACTCGTCTGCGTGTTACCTAGCGGACAGCCTCGGGACTGGAGTTATCAGGAGATTGAGATTGTTAAGGTCGTGGCTGATCAAGTAGCCGTTGCGTTGTCTCACGCAGCGGTTCTTGAGGAGTCTCAGATGATGAGGGACAAGCTCGCGGACCAGAACAGGGCCTTGCAGATCGCGAAGAGGGACGCGATGAGGGCGAGCCAGGCGAGGAATGTGTTGCAAAAAGCGATGAGCGAAGGGATGAGACGTCCGATGCATTCTATACTTGGTCTTTTGTCGATGATACAGGACGAGAAGTTGAGTAATGAGCAGAAGATGATTGTTGATACGATGGTGAAGACCGGGAATGTTATGTCGAATTTGGTCGGGGACGCGATGGATGTTTCTGACGGTAGATTTGTCACGGAGATGAAGCCGTTTAGTCTGCATCGTACGGTCCGTGAAGCGGCTTGCTTGGCGAGGTGTTTGTGTCTTTACAATGGGTTTCGGTTTACGGTTGATGCGGAAATGTCTCTGCCTGATAATGTAGTGGGAGATGAAAGAAGAGTGTTTCAGGTGATACTTCATATGGTTGGTAGTTTAGTAAAGCCTAGAAAGTGTAGAGAAGGATCCTTGTCGTCGTCGGTGATCTTTAAGGTTTTTAAAGAAAGAGGAAGCTTGGATAGGAGTGATCAAAGATGGGCTGCATGGAGATCACCTACTTGTTCGGCGGATGGAGATGTGTACATAAGATTCGAAATGAGTGTTGAGAATGATGGTTCAGGCTCTCAATCATTTGCTTCTGTTTCGTCAAGAGATCAAGAAGTTGGCGAAGTGAGATTATCTGGCTATGGGTTAGGACAAGATCTAAGCTTTGATGTTTGTAAGAAAGTGGTGCAGGTATGTTTCTATAGCTGTCGTTATTAGTGTGGGAAGAAAGAGTGTTTATCTCGTATTCTTTTATAACCTATGTGCAGTTAATTCAAGGGAACATCTCGGTGGTCCCTGGCTCGGACGGCTCGCCGGAAACCATGTCACTGCTCCTCAGGTTTCGACGCCGGCCGTCCATATCAGTCCATGGAACAGGGGAAGCACCGGCTCCAGACCACCACCTTCACCCTCATTCTGATTCTCTGTTACGTGGCTTGCAAGTTTTATTAGTAGACACCAACGATTCAAACCGGGCGGTTACGCGTAAACTTTTAGAAAAACTTGGCTGCATTGTAACCGCGGTATCATCTGGATTCGATTGCCTCACTGCCATTGCACCTAGCTCTTCCTCATCTTCCTCAACGTTCCAAGTGGTGGTGCTTGATCTACAAATGGCAGAGATGGATGGCTATGAAGTGGCCATGAGGATCAGGAGCCGATCTTGGCCGTTGATGGTGGCAATGACCGTGAGCTTGGACGAAGAAATGTGGGACAAGTGTATGCAGATTGGGATCAATGGAGTTGTAAGAAAGCCGGTGATGTTAAGAGCTATGGAGAGTGAGCTCCGGAGAATATTGTTGCAAGCTGACCAACTTCTCTAGTTGATCTAAACTTGTCATCTACATTCAAATTTTTACAACATTGTTTTTACACCATATATTAAATGAAATATCAAAAGAAAGTTTCCAAATTGTTATATTATATATACCACCAATATTACTATGATATGTATATCTTGACTTTTTGTTCTTTTCCTCTTTTGGACCCTACGAAATTGCATGTGAATCTTAGTATTTTGGTAGGGTAAGACCGCAATATATAATATTAGAAAACAAAATTGTTCAACTTTATGAATACCTAGTTAAATAGATCTTTTATAGTAGGTCACCACCATCACATTATCACGTTTCTATGTTCAAAATAAAACATTGCTATGCTATTATTTTCATATTTTGTCAACTTCCTTTGTTCTCTTTGCATCTTTTTGGAAATAAAATCAACACAGAACACATCAATAGAAGCATGTGACATGCTGCTTGCTTAGATGTCTTCTTTAAGTAAAAGTTTCATGAATATTTGCGACTTATTTACTTGTATTTCTGTCTGCCACTTTGTGAGCTTTATTAGTTACCAGTTGATCAATATATATTAGAAAATGTTAGATACATGCCCCCTGGACTAGTGATTAAACTAAACTGCACATTCCTCGAGCCTATTAAACTATAAAAACTGCATAAAATTAAGTAGAAATGGATTGGATTTGCAGAAAGTGAATCTAGGGAGAGATGGGTTTACACATCTGGCTAGTATATTATATAATCAAACCCACTTGTGGTAATACATTTGTTTCTTCGAACCTGACAATCTGTATAGAATACTATTAATCATTAGTACAAACTTAAAATACTTATTATTTGACAACTACAGTAAAACCCCTTATGGCAGATAGATGGCCTGGCCACTCTTCACTTTACATTCAACTTTTGCGGACGCATCCTAACCATCTCGACTAAAATAGTTTTGAGAAAAAGAAGAAAAAAAAAAGAATTAGAAGAACAGTATAAATGAATAATTATAAACAGGTGGAGATCTCTTTATAAAAAATGCCTCTTCACAAGTAAAAGTGAGACACATATTAAAATTCCATATATATACTCAATTTTATATTTACTTCTAACATTTTCTTCTGAAAAATCTTTTAAGATATTTTATTTCATTCTTGCATTGCTTTGTTTGAATATAGGCGGCTATATGAAGCATAGATGATAATGGCTTGAGCAACAAGATCAAGACCAAAGTGGTCGTTCCTGGTCAAAAGAGCCGACCAAGTGATGCAATTCGCAGAATCAAGATCCCGGAATGTGAATGTCATATCAGTTACACACTAGCAAACAGTAAATATGTTCGATGTATAATTCATTCCCCTGGCACTTGAACAAATACCGAAAGGGCCCGAGTCATGTGTTATATAATGTGATTTTTATTATAAATACCATATCTCCTCTGAGAGTTTTCTAAAAATCTGTATTATATTATATGATTGATATCATATGTTTTGTTTCAAAGTATGTAATACATATATCTTATCATAATATATGATATATAGAAATGTAAAACATATACATAGAAATCTGTTTTCCCTCTTGACCACTGGTTGAAAAGATAGGAAATCAGAGTTTTTTCACTGTGAAAATATATATTCTCGAAGTTAAATTACAACACGGGGAACATAAACACTAGATAATAAGTGCACAGGTTCGGATAACATGGTCCTTGTATATCCAAAATATTGTATATAACATAAGTCTTGTCTACTTCTTATCCCGTCGATGACATACGATAGAGATGGTTTTCCTAACAATTACATGTCTTTATCTTTATCTTCTCACTACAAAAAAATAGGGGGATTCTGACGGCCGAAATCGTCAGAAATTCGTCGGAATAGACCGATTCCGACGAATTTCTGACGAACCTATCCGTCGGTATTGTTTTGTCGAAAAAAAAATTTCGGCGGAATTTCGTCAGAACTTCCGACGACTTTCTAACGAATACCGAAAAACGTCATTCTGACGAACTTCCGACGATAATACGATGCGGACACACGAGACCAGAGTTCATCGGAAAAACTATATAC